>NC_139220.1:99007012-99607012 GCF_055691185.1 Crinia signifera | reverse complement strand
CTGCATCTGAGGTGTTGGCTATATACTACAGGTTTTGCACAGAACATAAGTAATTTCCCACGAATAAGGGCTAACAAAAGTCCAGTACTGATATCCAAACTCTGAAATCTGATGTGCCAGTATAGGCAATATATAAATTATTGATACCCACAAGGGATCATATTGTATCAGCGAGTATATCAGGGTGACAGAAATCCCAAGCTTAAAAGACAGGCACCACACCATACAGATCCGGTCTACCTATATTTTAATACTATTATACACTTATTCTTATCTTTATCACCAAATGTCTGTACTTGTTGTATGTAAGTAATTTTAACCTCTTGTATTTCGCCAAACTACTGTGGGTATATCCTGAATCCAGTTCATAATAAAGATTAAAAGGATTCCCCACATAAGATATAAAAATCCGTAAACATTACTCATCAAGACCTAATAATAACAAAACACATGTGGTGTGCATCCGCTATGACTACTCTCCTTTCTCTCTTTCACTAAAACTACTATATTTAGTCGATAGGATAGCACCCCCCGCTAGTAGAAAATAATATAGCGGCCGAATACCCTGATTTTATAGGGCAAACAATTTTTTCTTTTGTGTGCAGATCTCAACCCCACCCCCCTGCAGAACAACCCTGCCCTGGTAGGCTTGTCCTTCCCCAGGAAAACCCACCACTTAAGGGATTAATCTTGACAACTTTGTGTTAGAGCAACATGGTTTGGAGCTAACACAATTACAGTCTTCCAATACTTTTGTTTATCCAAAGTGAAACAAAAAGCTCTATTGGTATTTTCAAGTATATTATACACATATATGTACATTGTAGATAAGAATATAAATGTTATTCTGCTGATTTAGTTGTGATTTTGTTTGACATCACTGATCTAAAATAAATACAATTTCATAAGCGAGCTTTAATATAAAATTTAAGCCATGTACCCCAAAAACTTTTACATTGGTTTTTCAGACCGAAAGCAAATGAATAGACTTTGTGGATATTAGACTAATATTTTACGCATACTCTCAGATGAGTTTTATTTCATAAATAGTATTATATTGTAGTTCTGCCTTCAACTACCATCTAGGACAAGTCTTTATTTTGGTGTCCTTTATTTAGGGCATTCCCAGCTGCAATGGTTATCACAAAGCAGTTTTGGGATCAATCCAACAGAAGAAACATTTTTTTCTGATCCATTTTATTTTCCAGCGGTAAGCTAATTTATGTCACTACCCTAAAATTGGCTATTTTGTCTTTATCAACTGATAGGAGTATAGATGTGCAAGTCCGGATTTACTCGGATTTACCCGGAAGTCAAAATGGGATTTTATTGGCTATATGTTGTCACATGTTTTTGCTCCAAAACATGTTACAGCTGGATAGCCAATAAGAACCCGTTCTGACTTCCGGGTAAATCAGAGTAAATCCGAGTAAATCCAGACCTGCACATCTCTACATAGGAGTAAATTTTCTAAGATGGGAGTTCTATTGAAGATGGAATGTTGGCCATAGTAACCAAACAGATTATATCTATTATCTTCTAGAAGGTGCTAAATAAATAAGAATAAGAATATTTTTTTAATACTGTGCAGGTGCAGTAGAGCCTGAGTGCTGTAGTGCTCGGACTCTATTATGCTACATGGCGTGGTTTTGCTGCCAGTAGAGAGGTGGCCCATATTTGAGGAGGCTGCATATGGCTGTCTCCTCTTAAAGTGCAAATATCCACTGTTGGTAACATGACTGCACACAGCATCCACTGACATTCAAGTGAACAAATGCAATGTTACCTATCTTAATACAAATAAATCTACATAAAGTTTGTAATTTTATATCAATATTCTATCTAATCCCAATAACGTAAAGGCAAAATAAAATAAGTTTGACCGTTTGAAGAAACATACTGCATAAAATTTTGTAAATGGACTGAAAAAAATCAATATATGAAGCTCCTCATCACACATGGGTCATGAAAAGCCCCAATAGTACAGGATATCAGCACATACCACATTGATGTACTGTAGCATTGCTTTGTCCTCAAGTCACTGCTCCTTCTGTGCTCTAGCCACCATCATCACACCATATGGTGCTCGCCAATAGATCTGATAAGAACATTTATTCTGCGGCTACTACATGACATTTTTAGAAAGGGGTTGCACAACACATATACATGTGAGGTTTTGATAGTTGATAATACCTTGAAAGTAGTATACTGAACTCTTCCATTGCATAGAGTGAATAGTAAAAAAAATTGTCTAAAAAAATTGTTTTTATCTTGCAACACACACATACACTTTCATATACACACAAGTACAAGCACATCCTTTTTTTTTTTTTTTTACCAGAAGCTTGCTAGTTTCTCCTAGCAGTGGCTTAAGAAGTAATCCGAGTTGTAGAAAAAGACCTTCCTGCAAGTAAAACAAGCATAACAATTAGTAAATAGAAGTACATATAGTGATTATTATTATTATTATTAATAATAATTGCGGGGGAGGCTTGCGAGGAATCATAGTTCCCCAGTATGCCGCACGGCGGCATCGGGGACAGCACCAGGCTTCAGCCTGGTCAGGTAAGTCCTGGAGGGGGGACCCCTTCATTGGGGGGTCCCCACTCCCCAGGGCCCCTGGCCAGGCTGACTGGTCAGTAGGGTGATGCTTTGGCCGCGGGAACTTATATCATAAGTGTCCCCCGGCTGTGGCATTACCCTGCTGGCTGGTAAGACAATCTGATAATACAATCTGATTGGCTGCTTTGGGTTATATCCCATCTTTAAAAGAACTACTACTACTGCTACTGCAAGAAATTTTTCCAAGATTGAATGGGCATTTGTTCATGCCTATTTGATCACATTAAATGGCAATTAGAAAACCTTTTTCCATTCGTGTTTGCTGAAGCATGCACTTATAAGTTAGATCCATCCATGCTTCTATGTGTAAAAATAAAATAAAGTATAATATATATATATTTTTAAGTAGCATGAGGTCTCCTTTCCTAAGTATAACCAGTATGAGTGACTTCACCATCGGAAAAAACTTGAGCAATTAGGTAAATTTGCTGAAAAGTGGCAATTCTGTCCATTCCCATTCGTAACCATTCGTATTTTGCTGAAAACTAGGCTGCTATCAGGGACTATGCTTTGGCTGCCTTGGAGTATTTAAAGCAAATCCTTGATAAACAAATGCTGGCTTATGGGGGCTATTACCCCTATAGAGCTGCTTACACACACTGGGGGTTATTTTGGTTCAGTCCTTCTGGCAAATTCCTTCTTAGAGGGACAAAACCATGTGCACTGTAGGCAGGGCCGCCGATGGGGGGGGGGGGGGTGTCTGGAGGTACTTGAGTACCGGGCCCCACCGCTCTGACAGAGGGTGGGGCCCAGGCCAGGCAGCTCTATCCCCAGCACCCCCAGCCCTTCACTTGCTTTTACATTGCTGCCCACACTGCTGAGCCGCCCCACGCCCCTCATTCATCTGCCGTCCAGCCGCCGGCTATTATCTATGCAGCTGGGTCCGGCAGTGAGCCCGCCCGGCTCAAAGTGCATATTGGTAACATTTGTGTAACACTGCACAGCAATGAAGAAGCCGGCCACCGAGACTTGGAGCCACAGGAAGCCCCCACCGCGTGGCGCGATGTAATGACATCACGCCGCACTTGACAGACAAACGAGGAGCAGCGCAGCATGGCAGCAGTCACGAGCCTTCAGCCTGTAGAAAGATAAGCTGCCAGCCAACCCTGCCTGCCCTGATATTATTGAGAAAAAGGTACAAAAACTTTAAATCATTATAAGTCCCCAGCATGGAAGGGGAAAAGGAAGGGGGGGGGGGGGGTAGTGCTATATTTATATCCCACTGCCCACCAATGTTTATATATTTATACACCCACTGCTCACCAATGTATTTATTTTTATATATCCACTGCCAGTGCCCACCAATGTATATATTGTTATATGTCCCACTAATGTTTATATTTTTATATGCCCACTGCACACCAATTTTTATATATTGATATGCCCACTGCTACCAATGTATATTTAAACACCACTGCCCACCAATGTTTAATAACAATAATAGGTGGTAACATATAGATTACTGCCGCAGGCCAGCAATCTATGGTGGTTATTCTAGTGCATTCTTTCTGACAAAATCCTTCTTAGATGGACAAAACCATGTGCACTGTGGGTGGGGCAGATGTAACTTGTGCAGAGAGAATTAGATTTGGGTGGGGTTTTTCTTCAAAGTGAGATCTATATTGCAGTGTAAAATAAAGCAGTCAGTATTTTCCCTGCACAGAAACAAAATAACTCACCCAAATCTAATTCTATCTGCACATGTTACATCTGCCCCCCTGCAGTGCACATGGTTTTGTCCATCTAAGAAGGATTTTGTCAGAAAGAATGAACTAGAATAAACCCCTATATGTTACCGCCTATTGTTAATAAACATGGTGGGCAGTGGTGTTTAAATTAATATACATTGGTGGCAGTGGGCATATAAATATATACATTTTGGTTGGCAGTGGGCATATAAAAATATATACATTACTGGGCAGTGGGCATAGAAAAATATATGCATTGCTGGGCAGTGGGCATATAAATATATATTGGTGGGCCAAAATCTCTGACATATATATATATATATATATATATATATATATATTTTTTTTTGGTACTTGTGTACTAGCACGGTGCCCACGATAATTAGTCGCCAGATTTTTAAACGCATCGCATGCCATACACCCGATTTTAACCCGTATACGGTATTAAATTGTATAAGCACCCTAATTGCTCATTGTAATGTAGCTACAAAAAAGCCCAAAGAAATGATGGCATGTATTAAGAGGGGAATGGAAACTAGGAAACTCAAGGGTAATTATGCCACTGTATAAAGCATTGGTGAGACCTCACCTTGAGTACGGAGTGCAGTTCTGGGCCCCACACTATAAAAAGGACATCATAGAATTCGAAAAAGTCCAAAGGCGAGCAACAAAGCTTATTAGGGGAATGGAGAATTTAAGCTACGGGGAGAGATTAAGCAATTTGGGACTATTTACATTGGAAAAGAGACGTTTAAGGGGGGACATGCTCAACATGTACAAGTATATCAAGGGCCAATATAAGGAACTGTCACACACCCTCTTTTCTACTAGAAAGGAATCTAGGACACGAGGGCATGAGTATAGATTAGAAGAAAAAAGATTTCATTCAGCTAGTAGAAAGAATTTCTTTACGGTCAGAACAGTCAAACTCTGGAACTCTCTTCCCAGAGAGGTGGTAACGGCTGGCTCATTAAATGCGTTCAAGGCAAAGTTGGACAAACATTTACTGGAGAAAAACATCCATGGGTACAAATAAGAAATATAACCTGTCTGTAAAATATCAGAACCTACCAAATCAGCAATGGATATCTATACCAGGTTGAACTAGATGTACGCAAGTCTTTTTTCAGCCTTACCTACTATGTAACTATGTATGTAATGGGTGCGTTTAAGCACCCTAGTGGGTGCTTACAATGGTTAAAAGCACCCTCATGCCACCCCTCAAGTACAAACGTAAGGTACAGCGGTACGTGTCCTACGACCTTTTTGTAACCCCACTATCCACGTCGGCATGGAGTTGATTTTATAAAGTGTGGTGAGCGCAGTGAGCCACCGAGCCCGGTGCGTGGCGAGCACAGCGAGCCCCGCCAGGGGACACGGATACCTGTGAAGCCTGCGAGGGGATGCGGATACCTGTGAAGGTATCCGCGTCCCCTCGCGGGGCTCGGTGGCACCCTGCGCTCGCCACACTTTATAATATCAACTCCACGCCGACGTGGATAGTGGGGGTATGAAAAGGTCGTAGGACGCGTACCGCCGCCCCTCACGTTTATACTTGGGGGGTGGCGTCGGGGTGCATTTAACATTGTAAGCACCCATTAGGGTGCTTATACAAGTTATAATTGCATCCCATCGCATTGTATGGCATTGTATGCCATATACAATGCCATACAATATTAAAATTGTATGACATTGTAGAACATCGCCCGATATCGCATCGCATGCGATATGGTCTGCGATGCGATGGGCGCCGTGATAGTACACAAGCATGAACAGAGTATAATGGTTGTTTGAGACTGGTGGCAAATAATTAGAATGGAACACAATGGACTAGTGGCATACAAAAGGATGGGGTTATCCTGTGGAAATATGATCCCATATGAACATAAGTATGAGAACAACAGAGATATCCCCCATTTGCATTAAGTACAATATCCACAATGGACTGGTGATTGGGGGAGAAGGGGGAGATAAACCATAAAAGGACACTAGTAAGTATGGTTTATTAATTTGCATAGCATTAGGTACCAGCTTTCTACAGACGAAGATCAGTGAGGGAGATGAAAGTCAAATAAACTCAGCAAGTCAATTTTAACACAGATTTTGGGCGCAATTTAGATAAATTATAGAGAACGTGTCATAGATTATTCAGGGAATAATAATCCCAATTATATTTGCATAAAGATATTCAATGCATTCATGACCAATTCTCTATAAATATATGCTGAGTCTGAGAGATCTTAAGATCTGATGGGCTGTATACAACTAGCAGATCCCAACTTAGTTTACTGGAGCACTAATAAATTACAATATATAAAACAAAGAGAGCGCTTCTAGTATAAAAAATGTACAGATATTTTTATTACATATAATAAACAACATTTCTAAAAAGCAGCTATTATAGCCAACTAATGAAAAACTATTATTATCCAATCTAATGACCTGATCAATTCACTTTATCAAGATAATTAGGACAAGTCCATCAGTGTGGTTATTAATACACCTTGTATGGGACTCCTTAGTTCTTAATGGTGGAGTGTTTTTTAATAGATATGAATGACCGGTACTTATGCAATATCTGGGCTCCCGTTTTTCTTATGAGACCGCATCCCCGTAACAAATATTATTATACAATCTTATGACCCGATCAATTCACTTTATCAAGATTATTAGGACAAGTCCATCAGTATGGATATTAATACACCTTGTATAGGACTCCTTAGTTCTTTACATTGGAGTGTTTTTTAGTAGATATGAATGACCTTGAAGTTGTAATTTAGATATAAAAGCCAACAGAAAACAGAGTCTCTGTATGCTCCACAGAAATATAAGGTCTCATGTAAGTGGAGACTTTTATCTCTCCCATCACCCGAAAGAGACTCTCTTTTATGTTGGCTTTTATATCTAAATTACAACTTCAAGGTCATTCGGTACTTATGTATTATCTGGGCTCCCATGTTAAATGCACCCCATTTTTTCATACCCCTACTATCCAACTACGCATGGAGTTGATTTTATATAGTGTGGCGAGCGCAGCGAGCCACCGTGCCCGAAGCGTGGCGAGCACAGCGTGCCCCGCGAGGGGATGCGGTCTCATAAGAAAAACGGGAGCCCAGATATTACATAAGTACCTAATATTTTTTCATTAGATGGCTATAATAGCTGCTTTTTATACATTTTGTTTATTATATGTAATAAAAATATCTGTACATGTTTTATACCAGAAGCACTCTCTTTGTTTTAGATATCAGCAAGTCAATTGTCTACCCTATTATTAGACTTGGATAGGTATAAGTGCTGAAGGTAATGGTGCCAGTCACTGTTGAACATGGAAAAAGTGGGATTGACCTAGACACTGTCCACTTTTATCATGTCGACTGTTTGAACCACCCTCTCACATATTATACATCTATTTTTAACTCTTCTCTTTTAACTGTTATCAACTATAGCAACTTGTACTATTACTGGTCATTAACAATTACAAAATTATTTTGTATTAGACTTTGTTATGTCTTTGGGCTTGTGCTCATAATAGCACTTTCAGCAGCATTTTTCGTTCATGACAATTGCCTAACAACAGATCTCTGCACTTTCAACATCCATTATTATTCTGCTGCCTTCTATATTAAACCTGCAGCCCTTCAGTCACCCTAATCATTTGTTTATTGTCATTGTATATAATTTGTATCTTGTTATTTTCTCCTCAATTTCTAGCCCTTTATGAACAACAAATTAGAAATATTATTAGATATATTATAATATGGCATTTGAATTGAATTCTCATCAGTGTTTATTAAGGGAGAGCAGACTGTGGAATGCACTCATACCACAAATGGGATGAACAAGCCGGACCTCAATATTGAATTCTCTACCGAGGAAATAATATTGAGGCTCAGCAAAATCAAAACAAATAAATCACCTGGGCCAGATAGGATTCATTCTAGGCTACTAATGGAATTAAGGGAGGAATTAGCTTCCCCTCTACATTATATCTTTGATAATTCACTATCATCAGGAAAGGTACCACAAGACTGGAGAATAGCAGAGGTAGTGCCATTATTCAAAAAAGGAAAAAAGGAGGATCCCGCTAATTACAGACCTGTTAGTTTAACATCAATAGTGGGTAAACTATTTGAAGGATTTTTAAGAGATGGTATCCAGGAATATTTAGACCTTCATAGTTTACTCAGCAATAACCAGCATGGGTTCGTGAAAAATCGTTCATGCCAAACTAATCTACTTGGTTTCTATGTAGAGGTTAGCAAAAACCTTGATAATGGAAACGCTGTAGATGTGATTTTCCTAGATTTTGCTAAAGCCTTCGACACAGTACCACACAAGAGGTTGATAAATAAAATGGAGGACATGGGATTAGGGTCAAATATTTGTAGATGGGTAGGGAACTGTCTGTGTAATAGAGAACAAAGGGGTTTATTCTAGTTCATTCTTTCTGACAAAATCCTTCTTAGATGGACAAAACCATGTGCACTGCAGGGGGGCAGATGTAACATGTGCAGAGAGAATTAGATTTGGGTGAGTTATTTTGTTTCTGTGCAGGGAAAATACTGACTGCATGATTTTACACTTCAATATAGATCTCACTTTGAAGAAAAACCCCACCCAAATCTAATTCTCTCTGCACAAGTTACATCTGCCCCACCCGCAGTGCACATGGTTTTGTCCATCTAAGAAGGATTTTGTCAGAAAGAATGGACTAGAATAACCCCCAAAGAGTGGTTGTGAACAGTGCCGTATCAAATATGACACCAGTACAAAGTGGAGTGCCACAGGGTTCAGTTCTTGGGCCCATTTTGTTTAACATTTTTATTAGAGATGTGCAGGTCTGGATTTACTCGGATTTACTCGGAAGTCAAAACAGGTTCTTATTGGCTATCCAGCTGTCACATGTTTTGGAGCAAAAACATGTGACAACATATAGCCAATTCCAGGTAAATCCGAGTAAATCCGGACCTGCACATCTCTAATTTTTATTAATGATATTGAGATGGGGTTACTCAGCAATGTATCCATCTTTGCGGACGATACAAAACTGAGCAGAGTTATTAAATCATCAGAAGATGTCACCACGCTTCAAAATGATCTTGACAATCTAGATGAGTGGGCAAAAAAGTGGAAGATGAGGTCCAATGTAAACAAATGCAAGGTCATGCACCTTGGGAGACATAACCAGTGTGCTAGTTATAACCTAAGCAGGGATGAATTGGTTAATTCAGTACTCGAAAAGGATCTAGGAGTTCAAATAGACAACAAACCGGGTGTAGTGCTCAATGTAATATAGCAACAAAAAAGGCCAACAAAATTATTGCATGTATTAAAAGGGGAATGGAAACTAGGGACTCAAAAGTAATTATGCCTCTGTACAAATCATTGGTTAGACCGCACCTCGAATACGCAGTGCAGTTCTGGGCCCCGCACTATAAAAAGGACATCAAAGAATTAGAAAAAATCCAAAGAAGAGCAACACAGCTTATTAGGGGAATGGATAATTTAAGCTATGAGGAAATATTAAACAATTTGGGACTATTTACACTAGAGAAAAGACGTTTAAGGGGGGATATGCTCAACATGTATAAATATATTAGGGGCCAATATAAGGAACTGTCAAACACCCTTTTTTCTACTAAAATGGAATCTAGGATGCGAGGGCACAAATTTAGATTAGAAGAAAAAAGATTTTGTTCATCTAGAAGAAAAAATTTCTTTACAGGCAGAGCAGTCAAACTTTGGAACTCTCTTCCTGGAGAAGTGGTGTCAGCAGACACTAAAAATACATTTAAAATAAGGTTGGATAAACATTTATTGGTTAAAAACATCCATGGGTACGAATAAGTAACATAATCTGTCTTTAAAATATCAGAACATACTATACAACAAGGGATAAACATAGGTTCAACTAGATGGGCGCAAGTCTTTATTCAGCCTCACCTACTTTATTACTATGTTACTATGTAATCGTGGCAGTTATTATTTATTCTCTAGACCAAAACAATTGTCATTTTCATTGGGATCTGGTCAGCATACTGGCAGTAGCCCGACACTATAATATATAATAATAATATAATAATAACAGTTTATAATAATAACAGTTTATTGTCATTGTCATCACAATACAAAATTGAACGAAATTTACAATCCGAGAACAGAAAGACACAATTAACTATCTTGATTAAAATCAGTAATTGCCAAGGGGAAGAAACTATTTCTCATGCGTGTTGTTCTTAGCTTGGGAAGCCTTAACCTTTTTTTTTATGGTAAAAATGAAAAGATGTAATTTAAGGGATGATGATGATCATGCATAATGCTATCCCTCTTACGCCGGCAGTTTTTAACAAAGATCTCTTCAGTAGAGGGCAAGTCACAACCAATAATAACCGCTGCAGAATGAATCACCCTATCTAATTTCTTTAGGTCTTTTTTTGTGCTATTTCCAAACCATACTACAATGCAATATGAAATAATACTCTCAATTACACCTCTATAAAACCTGAGCAAGTTATCCTGAGAAAACCTAGCCTCTTTAAGCTTCCTCAGGAAAAACAAGCGTTGGTGAATCTTCTATTGAGAGGTCCGGAACTCCAACACTTCTCACAATGTCAGTCCCGGAATAACAAATGTAGGCATCCTGATAGTAGTAACCTGGGGTTGGTTAGGGTTAGGGCGTGTGTGTGGGGAAAGAGGAGGTACATTTAACCATTGTCAGAGGGTTGTCAGTGATGGAAGTTAGGGGTAGGCCTAAGGGGGTATGGCTAAGGATAGGCTTGGGGGGTTTACAGTTAGGGTTAGACACTAAGGGGGAAGGGTTAGTGTTAGGCTGCATAGAGGGAGGTTTAGAGTTAGTTTGCAGGTAGGGAGGAGGGTTAGAGGGTGGGAGGTTGTTGGTTAATATACTTAACATCTAGGAGTTGGGGGCACATGTACTGCCCATAGCTGTACCCCGGGTCTGCAGGAATTTTTTTCGTTGAAGACATAATAATTATTCGTTAGTTGGGTAACCAGGTCATTGAATTATTTTCTCTCCCTCTGGTCGGTTAACTACTTCCTTAACCAGAGGGAGAGAATAAATACAATTTGAAATAATGTAAATACAATTAGCAAAACACTGTAACATATATTCTGACACAAATTGTATCTACTGTATACAGCACAAAAGTAGTTTGCGAAATTAAAAAACACCAAAAAAGTAACTCTTCCTGACATAAAATACAGGGAGAGAGTGTGATATGATACCACATTAGAAGCATACAGGGACAATTTAACCCTGCAAAGTCGAGACAGGGTGGAGTAGCAGTCATTCATATTTTAAATCTTACACTTTTCTGATCTTTATTTCTTTCTAACATATTTTAATATTTCACCAATTTTACTGAATATCATTAAAATTTAAATTTTATGAGTAATATTTTGACTTTCAGTGCACCTATACCATACTTACCTTTTCTTGTCAAAAATATGTGTCCTTTCGCCCCTGCTCCTCTCCCTCTACACAAATGACTACATCTTGAGGGACCAGTCAGTAAAAATCATTAAAATTTGCTGATGACACCACCATCATCGGCTTAATCAAGGAGGCAGATGAGTCTGCATACAGACGGGAAGTGGACAGACTTTTACAGTGGTGCGGCAGAAACAACCTGGACCTAAACCCTATCAAAACAGTCAAGATGATAGTAGACTTCAGGAGAAAACCAAATGTCAAGGTCCCACTAGTAATTTCCAACAGAGTGGTGTCAAACGTAGAGACCTTCAAATTCCTTGGGACAAAAATCTCTCGCAGCTCAGCATAACCTCCATTGTCAAAAAGGCCCAAAAGCAGCTGTTATTCTTGAGGCAACTGAAAAAATTCAACATTCCACAGGAGCTGCTGCAGCTCTTTTACACTGCTATTGTGGAGTCCTTTCTATGCTCCTCTATTACAATCTGGTATGGAGGGGCCAATGAATCTGACAAATGAATTGTGGTGAGGACAGCAGAGAAGATTATTGGGATGGACCTCCCCCTAAAAGGGAACAATACTTAAGCAGGGTCAAGAAGCGAGCTGGGAAGATCGTGGCGGACAAACTCCACCCTGGTCATAATTTGTTTTATATTCTCACATCAGGTAGACGCTTCAGGTCCATCCCTGCCAAGTCGTCAAAACTGCAAAAAGCTTCTTCCCGATAGCTATTCAGCTATTGAACAATATACTCTAAGATACTGCTAATCTAAACACCTGACTGCTCTGTCTAACCTTGCAAATCATAACATGTGAATTGACATTTGTATGCGCAACTGATGCAATGTATGTATGTCCTGTTATCCCTCTTGTATCATGCTTGAAGCTGCACTGTAGCCACAGAAAAATCACAGTATACGAGAGTATACATGGCCAATAAAGTGATTCTGATTCTGACTCTGACATGATGGATACTTATTATTGAAGGCGTCTCCTTTTCACCAGAAATGTATTGGTGAGTGCAGTACTTGTATGGCTGAGAAAGATTAATGCCTCATGTTTGACGTTATTTTCCAGTTTCTTATATAGTGCAGCAGATTCCGTTGCACTTTACAATAGTAGACAGTGATAAAACAAACTGGGTAACAACAGACAGACTTGGGGGTTAGAGGGCCCTGCTGCAAGCTTACAATCTATAGGGATATAGGAGGGAAACACAAGGACAGGCATCAGTAATAGCATAGCAGTCCCACCAAGTTACAAGTCCAGAAGGGAAGCTATATAATACATAAGTGCCTCAGAGGGTTATTGAATGTACATCATTACTGCCTTGTTCATAGATACCTGGACTTGCCCATCATCGTCTCACTATGTATATCACTATGTATCTCACTATGGGCCTTATTCTAGTTCACTCTTTCTGACAAAAGCCTTATTAGATGGACAAAACCATGTGCAATGCAGGTGGGGCAGATGTAACTTGTGCAGAGAGAATTAGATTTGGGTGGGGTTTTACTTCAAAGCGAGATCTATTTTGCAGTGTAAAAATAAAGCAGTCAGTATTTACCCTGCACAGAAACAAAAAAAGTCACCCAAATCTAATTCTCTCTGAATATTTTACATCTGCCCACCTGCAGTGCACATGGTTTTGTCCATCTAAGAAAGATTTTCTCAGAAAGAGTGAACTAGAATAAGGCCCTATGTATGCTATTTGACATGTTTTTTTTTCATTTGTCAAACTCTATTGTTTCAAAATAAAAAAGATTTAACCAAAAAAAAGTGCACTGCAGTTAGTGATCCTATAATTACTATAAGGCTGCAAATCCCTGTGCAGAAGCTGTGTATATACATATATAATTTTAAGACACACCTATTCACGTGTAAAAAAGTAAACAAAGGAAAACCATAGCAAGCCCCTCCTATAGTCCCATGCAATCTCTCCACTTGCTTCCGTACAGTGAATGGCTGTCGGCACTCTGGTAGATAGTAAATTTCCCCCTGAATATCTGTCAGCATGATGATTGGTGGATGGATGGAGCTAAGGATGGTCTTTGTCAAAACAGAAATAACGCATCAATAATTCTATGCTTTTGTTATACTCTGTTTTCTCAAATATTGTTATTTATTGCTGCAGGTGGCGTTAGCTTGTTGCACAAGGTACTAGCGACGGCGTATGAGGCCTACCCTTTGTGCTACGCAGCAGGTGTTTGTTAGAAGCAGCAACAATTTTGTCCAATCATGACTTGCAGAAAAACATAAAATGGCTGAAGATTCAGAACAGTGCTGTAAAAGTTATTTCTTATAGATAATTGTTTTTGGTTTTATAAGCTTTAGAATGTGATGTTGACAGTATATTGGAGCAAGGACAGAGAGCTAGTCTCCACAAACGTAATAATATGGGAACAGGGCCATACATGCGTAGACCCCAAGGCCACTGAATCTTTGCCTTGTAACAAGGAAGTTGGGTGTTGGGTTAATTATGACATCATGATTGAAAGCAGAGCTTGCCAATAAGACTCAATGCTTATGAGTAATTAATTAATGAATGTGATTAAGGTTTAAATATCAGAGTTAGTGAAGGAGGAGGCAGGCAGTTGAGGAAGAACAAGCAAGCACGGGGGGCTGGATGTAACTATGAAGGAGGTTTAATCATGGCTGATCACTGTCCTTCAAAGGTTTCCATTTTGATTTGATTTAGAATTACTTTTTAAGTATTAGCTAATCAATTTTATGTTTCTTGTGTTAGTCTGCATTTGCAGATACCTGTAATGAAGCTATTTTTCAAGTAAAGCATTATCATACATTTTATAACAAGGTTGTGAGGTGTGCAATCATTTCAGCGTTGCTGTTATGGTTAAAGGTAATAAAGTAAATATATACAAGTTTGGGTTATCAATCATATCTAATCGTTATCAATCATATCTAAGCATTATCAATTTGGAGGCCCCAGTGAGATCAATAATATTGGTGTCCACATTTTGTCAGTAATTGAGAAATCAAAGTTTGAAAAAATCATAATTTAACATATGGAAAGACAACGCTGCATTTTGCAGACTGTCAGCTTACTAGACCCTCCCGCATCGCCCATTTCTTCTCTGTGTCAGAGAATAGATAAGGAGCGCAAGAAACTTGGCAAGAAGTTTTAAACAACCTTGTTTGAATTAGGAATAATATTTATTTTGTTTATCTGCAAAACATGCAGACCATAGCAAGCATATTGATTTAAAGTTTATGCTGGCAATGATTTTCTACTTTTTAAAATTTCTTTAAATAACAGTATTTTTTGTTTGTTTTAATTTTTTTACTGCGGTTGGATTGTTTGGTGTATATTGTCTGCTGAGGATATTGCTGAAGTAACTAACCCGTAGCGGTTGTTTTGATAATTAGAGTTCTTTGTTTGTCCAATCTATAAATTTTAAAGAAGTTGCATATATTTGTTGTAGGTTTTCCCATGCTTATAATTTGGTGATTAGAGAGAGGAGGTTGTGCATTTACATTTCTTTCTGGTTGACTGGCCAGCAACAAGTGGAAGAAATGGAATGCATGATTTATCCATACCCTGTATTGTTTGGAAACCTCCGGATTGGAGGGGGATCGCAAAGGACCAGTTAAACATGTCTACTGTATATGGTTTATATAAGAAAATGTTAATAAATAATTAAATATACGTTGCAGTGTTAGATCTAGCAAGCAGTCTGATTACAATGGAACAGTTTGAGCTAATTTCTTTATATCCATAGACAGAGGTCCGTTAAAATACAGAGTTTAAAGGAGTAGATGCTAATATTTTAAGCCAAGTAACAGTTCATTTTAACCACCATAATAAATAAAGTTAATTGGAATATTGTTTATAACAAAGAAAGTAAGATCGAGTTTATCTCATTGTAAAGTTTATTGCAATTTTTGTATGGGAAAGTGATCAGCCATACCCAAGGATGACCTCCAGCCCCCTCCCCTTTGCTTCCCTCATGTGATAATGTTGTTTTATCAACTGTTTAAAAACTGACATTTTTTTCCAAATGACAAATGCTAATATGATGTCTGAGCTTAATAATGCTATTGTTTTTGCTAGTTTTATTTAAATTAAATCCCAGCCAATAGAGGTGTGACCATTCCAGAGAAAAGATTACTTTACAAATTGATGCATTTAATTTTGCACAGAAAAAGCAAGTGTTTTAAAAAAAATATTATTATTATTATTATTATTATTATTATTATTATTATTATTATTATTATTATTAAGCCACTAAAAATTCTTTAGAAAAATAATATTGAGTCTGCAGGTACCTCTGCAGAATCCTTATTAAAGCCCTTATTTAAAAATACAGATTTTATGGTGATTATTATACTGTAAGATGCATATTGAGTTGTGTTTTATGCTTACTGATTTATCTGATTGCATGTTGCCACTTTATTAGTTCCATTGGTCATGCATATGAGCCCACAAATAAGGAATGGAGGTCACAATTAGGTACAGCACTACTGGGTACTGCTACTAGTCACATTTGCTGCACAACTAATCATGCTATTATCTCAAATATTTGTAATGATTTAATGATTGTTTTTTCTCAGAGTGGTTAGGAAGAAATTGTGTATTATTAACAGAAATCCATGGGAGACTGCTGTCAGAAGGCACTAACCGATATGAGGACCCTCATGAGGTTAGAGGTTTCTGAACATCTATGGACCACTGACATGCAGGTTATGTATATATTGAACCGAAGTGAGATGCCCAAAACTTCCATGGATTCAACAATGCCCTCTAAAATCTGAGGCGGATATAGTTTTTTCCAGATTTTACAACAAAGCATATTATTTAACACCCATAGTATTTGCAACACTCTGTTGTTGCAGGTTATCTACCCAATGTGATTATTCTTATTATTTTTTTTGTGAAAATCAATTCACTTTACAGTTATGGAAGTAGTACAGTCACCTAATCATTGATTTATGATCTGCATATCTCTTACTATCAAATAGCAGATAGTCAGTACATTTATTTACAGCACAGTCCAATATACGTGTACTCAATTGGCCAAAGTTTTATTGACAGTCCCACTATGTCCCCCAATGAGTTGCATGATTGCTACCACAATGCTGAATCAATATGTTTATGATCTAATGATGTGCTTAAATTCTTTACAGGTTTCTATTATTGACACTTTTTCTACTACTACTAAATCTAACTGACACAGAGCTGACAAAGTACAATATACTGACAACATCATTGCTTCATTTAAGCCTCTGATACACGCACTGACAGAAGCCACAGCACTGGATATATCAGATATCATATATCTGTCTTTACTGTAATGAACAACAGGCAGCGGCCTTGGGAGTTGGAACACTTATACATGGGAGTTCACATAGACCCATTGGGTGCTACAGTTGCGCACTTGACCGAGTGGCATCTGCTTTACCAACATGTTTAACCCCTTCCTGACACAGCCAGTTTTTGCCTTCCTGACAGAGCCCTTTTTTTTCAAATCTGACATGTATCACTTAAGTGGGGATAACATTTTTTTGCTTTTACTTATCCCAGTGATTTTGAGATTGTTTTCTCGTGACACATTGTACTTCAAATTAGTGGTAAATTTGGGTCGATACAGTCTGTGTTTTTTTGTGAAAAATACCAAAATGTCGTAAAAAAATGGAAAATTTAGCAATTTGCAAAATGTTAAATTTTCTGCTTGTGAGACAAATAATCATACCACTCAAAATAGTTAATAACTAACATAGACCATATGTCTACTTTATGTTTCCATCATTATTTCAACTTCCTTTTAATTTTTTTGGACACTAGGAGGCTTACAATATGAATAGCAAATTCTCAAATTTTCAAGAAAATTTCAAACACTGATTTTTTTAGGGACCAGTTCAGTTCTGATGTGACTTTGAGGGACTTGTATGTGAGACACCCCCATAAATGATGCCATTTCAAAAACAGCACCCCTCACAGTATTCAAAACAGCATTTTGGAAGTTTGTTAACCCTTTAGGTGTTTCACAGGAATTAAAACAAAGTGTAGGTGAAATTTCAAAATTTCATTTTTTTTGCAGATTTGCAATTTTAATACATTTTTCTAAGGAACACAGTAGATTTTACTAGATAAATGTGACTAAAAATTGATTCCCCCAATTCTTTTGTTTTCATAAATATCCTATATGTCGCCCTAGTGTGCACGTTGACCAAACCACAGGCTTCATAATAGAAGGAGCACCTACTTGATTTTGGAGCCTCCTTTTTATGAGATTATTTTTTAGGCACCATGTAGGTTTCTAGGCACCATAAGATGCTAAAATTTAGGAACCCCCCCACAAGTGACCCCATTTTGCAAACTACACCCCTCAGGGAATTCATCTAGGGGTATAGTGTACATTTCAAACCCCAAGGGGTTTCACCAATTGTGGTACAACTGGGCAGTGAAAATGAAAAATTAAATTTTTTACACAAAAATGCAGTTCTGGCTCAAAATTTTTCATTTTCACAAGGAATAAAGGAGACAAAGTACCCCAAAATCTGTGCCCCAATTTCTCCCGAGTACGGCAATGCCTCACATGTGACCAAAAAATACCATTTGGGTGCATGGCAGGACTCAGAAGGGAAGGAGTGATTTTTGGATTTTGCAGCTCAGATTCTGGTGGAATGTTGGTGGGTGCTATGTCGCATTAGCAAGACCCCCCAAGCACCAATACAGTGGAACCCCCCCACAAGTGACCCCATTTTGCAAACTACACCCCTCAGGGAATTCATCTAGGGGTATAGTGTACATTTCAAACCCCCAGGGGTTTCACCAATTTTGATACAACTGGGCTGTGCAAATGAAAAATTACATTTTTTACACAAAAATGCAGTTCTGGCTCAAAATTTTTCATTTTCACAAGGAATGAAGGAGACAAAGCACCCCAAAATCTGTGCCCCAATTTCTCCCGAGTACGGCAATGCCTCACATGTGACCAAAAAATACCATTTGGGTGCATGGCAGGACTCAGAAGGGAAGGAGTGATTTTTGGATTTTGCAGCTCAGATTCTGGTGGAATGTTGGTGGGTGCTATGTCGCATTAGCAAGACCCCCCAAGCACCAATACAGTGGAACCCCCCCACAAGTGACCCCATTTTGCAAACTACACCCCTCAGGGAATTCATCTAGGGGTATAGTGTACATTTCAAACCCCCAGGGGTTTCACTAATTTTGATACAACTGGGCTGTGCAAATGAAAAATTACATTTTTTACACAAAAATGCAGTTCTGGCTCAAAATTTTTCATTTTCACAAGGAATGAAGGAGACAAAGCACCCCAAAATCTGTGCCCCAATTTCTCCCGAGTACGGCAATGCCTCACGTGTGACCAAAAAATACCATTTGGGTGCATGGCAGGACTCAGAAGGGAAGGAGTGATTTTTGGATTTTGCAGCTCAGATTCTGGTGGAATGTTGGTGGGTGCTATGTCGCATTAGCAAGACCCCCCAAGCACCAATACAGTGGAACCCCCCACAAGTGACCCCATTTTGCAAACTACACCCCTCAGGGAAATCATCTAGGGGTATAGTGTACATTTCAAACCCCCAGGGGTTTCACAAATTTTGATACAACTGGGCAGTGAAAATGAAAAATTACATTTTTTTACACAAAAATGCAGTTCTGGCTCAAAATTTTTCATTTTCAGAAGGTATGAAAGAGAAAAAGCACCCCAAAATCTGTGCCCCAATTTCTCCCGAGTACGGCAATGCCTCACATGTGACCAAAAAATACCATTTGGGTGCATGGCAGGACTCAGAAGGGAAGGAGTGATTTTTGGATTTTGCAGCTCAGATTCTGGTGGAATGTTGGTGGGTGCTATGTCGCATTAGCAAGACCCCCCAAGCACCAATACATTGGAACCTCCTCACAAGTGACCCCATTTTGCAAACTACACCCCTCAGGGAATTCATCTAGGGCTATAGTGTACATTTCAAACCCCCAGGGGTTTCACCAATTTTGATACAACTGGGCTGTGCAAATGAAAAATTACATTTTTTACACAAAAATGCAGTTCTGGCTCAAAATTTTTCATTTTCACAAGGAATGAAGGAGACAAAGCACCCCAAAATCTGTGCCCCAATTTCTCCCGAGTACGGCAATGCCTCACATGTGACCAAAAAATACCATTTGGGTGCATGGCAGGACTCAGAAGGGAAGGAGTGATTTTTGGATTTTGCAGCTCAGATTCTGGTGGAATGTTGGTGGGTGCTATGTCGCATTAGCAAGACCCCCCAAGCACCAATACAGTGGAACCCCCCACAAGTGACCCCATTTTGCAAACTAAACCCCTCAGGGAATTCATCTAGGGGTATAGTGTACATTTCAAACCCCCAGGGGTTTCACCAATTTTGATACAACTGGGCAGTGAAAATGAAAAATTACATTTTTTTACACAAAAATGCAGTTCTGGCTCAAAATTTTTCATTTTCAGAAGGTATGAAAGAGAAAAAGCACCCCAAAATCTGTGCCCCAATTTCTCCCGAGTACGGCAATGCCTCACATGTGACCAAAAAATACCATTTGGGTGCATGGCAGGACTCAGAAGGGAAGGAGTGATTTTTGGATTTTGCAGCTCAGATTCTGGTGGAATGTTGGTGGGTGCTATATCGCATTAGCAAGACCCCCCAAGCACCAATACAGTGGAACCCCCCAACAAGTGACCCCATTTTGCAAACTACACCCCTCAGGGAATTCATCTAGGGGTATAGTGTACATTTCAAACCCCCAGGGGTTTCACCAATTTTGATACAACTGGGCTGTGCAAATGAAAAATTACATTTTTTACACAAAAATGCAGTTCTGGCTCAAAATTTTTCATTTTCACAAGGAATGAAGGAGACAAAGCACCCCAAAATCTGTGCCCCAATTTCTCCCGAGTATGGCAATGCCTCACATGTGACCAAAAAGTACCATTTGGGTGCATGGCAGGACTCAGAAGGGAAGGAGTGATTTTTGGATTTTGCAGCTCAGATTCTGGTGGAATGTTGGTGGGTGCTATGTCGCATTAGCAAGACCCCCCAAGCACCAATACAGTGGAACCCCCCCACAAGTGACCCCATTTTGTAAAATACACCCCTCAGGGAATTCATCTAGGGGTATAGTGTACATTTCAAACCCCCAGGGGTTTCACCAATTTTGATACAACTGGGCTGTGCAAATGAAAAATTAAATTTTTTACACAAAAATGCAGTTCTGGCTCAAAATTTTTCATTTTCACAAGGAATGAAGGAGACAAAGCACCCCAAAATATGTGCCCCAATTTCTCCCGAGTACGGCAATGCCTCACATGTGACCAAAAAATACCATTTGGGTGCATGGCAGGACTCAGAAGGGAAGGAGTGATTTTTGGATTTTGCAGCTCAGATTCTGGTGGAATGTTGGTGGGTGCTATGTCGCATTAGCAAGACCCCCCAAGCACCAATACAGTGGAACCCCCCACAAGTGACCCCATTTTGCAAACTACACCCCTCAGGGAATTCATCTAGGGGTATAGTGTACATTTCAAACCCCCAGGGGTTTCACCAATTTTGATACAACTGGGCAGTGAAAATGAAAAATTACATTTTTTTACACAAAAATGCAGTTCTGGCTCAAATTTTTTCATTTTCAGAAGGTATGAAAGAGAAAAAGCACCCCAAAATCTGTGCCCCAATTTCTCCCGAGTACGGCAATGCCTCACATGTGACCAAAAAATACCATTTGGGTGCATGGCAGGACTCAGAACGGAAGGAGTGATTTTTGGATTTTGCAGCTCAGATTCTGGTGGAATGTTGGTGGGTGCTATGTCGCATTAGCAAGACCCCCCAAGCACCAATACAGTGGAACCCCCCCACAAGTGACCCCATTTTGCAAACTACACCCCTCAGGGAATTCATCTAGGGGTATAGTGTACATTTCAAACCCCCAGGGGTTTCACCAATTTTGATACAACTGGGCAGTGAAAATGAAAAATTACATTTTTTTACACAAAAATGCAGTTCTGGCTCAAAATTTTTCATTTTCAGAAGGTATGAAAGAGAAAAAGCACCCCAAAATCTGTGCCCCAATTTCTCCCGAGTACGGCAATGCCTCACATGTGACCAAAAAATACCATTTGGGTGCATGGCAGGACTCAGAACGGAAGGAGTGATTTTTGGATTTTGCAGCTCAGATTCTGGTGGAATGTTGGTGGGTGCTATGTCGCATTAGCAAGACCCCCCAAGCACCAATACAGTGGAACCCCCCCACAAGTGACCCCATTTTGCAAACTACACCCCTCAGGGAATTCATCTAGGGGTATAGTGTACATTTCAAACCCCCAGGGGTTTCACCAATTTTGATACAACTGGGCAGTGAAAATGAAAAATTACATTTTTTTACACAAAAATGCAGTTCTGGCTCAAAATTTTTCATTTTCAGAAGGAATGAAGGAGAAAAAGCACCCAAAAATCTGTGCCCCAATTTCTCCCGAGTACGGCAATGCCTCATGTGTGACCAAAAAGTGGCAGGACTCAGAAGGGAAGGAGTGATATTTGGATTTTGCAGCACAGATTCTGGTGGAATGTTGGTGGGTGCTATGTCGCATTAGCAAGACCTCCAAAGCACCAATACAGTGGAACCCCCCCACAAGTGACCCCATTTTGCAAACTACACCCCTCAGGGAATTCATCTAGGGGTATAGTGTACATTTCAAACCCCCAGGGGTTTCACCAATTTTGATACAACTGGGCAGTGAAAATGAAAAATTAAATTTTTTTACACAAAAATGCAGTTCTGGCTCAAAATTTTTCATTTTCAGAAGGTATGAAGGAGAAAAAGCACCCCAAAATCTGTGTCCCAATTTCTCCCGAGTATGGCAATGCCTCACATGTGACCAAAAAATACCAGTTGGGTGCATGGCAGGACTCAGAAGGGAAGGAGTGATTTTTGGATTTTGCGGCTCAGATTCTAGTGGAATGAATGGTGGGTGCTATGTGGCATTAGCAAGACCCCCGAAGCACGGTGAAATGATGAACCTAATAATCCATAGATGTGTGGTATATTTTAAAACACTCCTTTATACATAGGCCGGGTTTGTCGGGGCAAGTGTCATACTGGAAAATAGTTTGCTTTCTTATTCCCTTTTTATAGCAAACTTTGCACCTTTTTTGTGTCCTGCCCTTTTTTCCAGTGGAGGGGATTTCATCAGGAAAATGCTGCCCTGGTACAATACGGGGGCCAGTACTAGAAGTACTGGGGCCCTCTGCCTGCTGGTTCCCAAATATTAGGCCCTTTATGACTTCCTCTTGAAAGTGCATAAATGTCCCCCTCTGGCTGGTAGAACGGAATAGCACGTAAGCGTTATACAGTGCCATCTGGATGATATACACGGCCAGCTTCTTGTACCAGATTTTTGTTTTCCGCAGGGCACTGTACGGCTTCAGTACCTGATCTGAAAGATCCACTCCGCCCATGTACCTATTGTAATCTAGGATACAATTAGGTTTTGAGGTGTTGGTACTGGTACCTCGTACAGGGATGGAGGTGGTACTGTCTCCATGAATTGTTGTCAGTATAAGGACATCCCTCTTGTCCTTATATTTGACCAACAACATATTTTCGGTGCATATTCCCCTGCTTTCACCCCTTCTCATTACTTGGGCAATGTGCGTTTTTGGGAGTCCTCTTTGGTTCTTGCGCACAGTACCGCAAGCTGCTGTACCTCTTGAACCAAGGGCCTTAAAAAGGGGGATGCTAGTGTAAAAGTTATCCACATAGAGGTGATAACCTTTATCCAGGAAGGGGTGCACTAAATCCCAGACAATTTTTCCACTAACACCTACGAGGGAGGGGGGGCATTCTGGCGGTTCAATTCTTGAATCCTTCCCTTCATATACCCTAAACCTGTGGGTGTACCCTGAGGTGCTTTCACACAGCTTATACATTTTTATGCCATACCTTGCCCTCTTACTGGGAAGGTACTGGCGGAATTTAACCCTTCCTTTAAAATGTATAAGGGACTCATCTATGCAAATGAATTTATCTGGGATGTACATCTCAGCAAATTTGGCGCTGAAATGATCAATGACCGGCCTGACTTTAAATAGCCGGTCAAAGGTGGGATCATCTCTGGGTGGGCACTGTGCATTATCGTTGTAATGCAAAAATTTAAGGATTAACTCAAAACGAGTCCGGGTCATGGCCATACGGTAAAGTGGGGTGCTGTACAGAACATCTGTACTCCAATATTGCCTAATTTCTGGCTTTTTTACTATGCCCATATGAAACACCAGACCCCAAAACGTCATCATCTCTACTGCATCTACAGGGGTCCACCTAGCAAATGATGACGTGGGGTTTTGAGCAATAAACTGATGGGCATATAAATTAGTTTGGTCCACCATTAAATTTATAAAATCATCAGAGAAAAATAATTTGAAAAAGTCAATTTCTCTGAGACCTGTGGAATCAAATTGGATTCCTGGGATGGCCAAAAACTCAGGAACCTGGGGCTCAAAATTGTCTGGTGGTGGGGTCCATACGAGATCAATTATTGGGGGGGGGGGTCTCAGCTGCTCTACGGGGGCGTCTTTGAGGGGGTCCCTCATCACTAGAGGAGGAAGAGGAGCTTAAGATGAATCCTTCAAATTCCCCGCTTGCCTCACTGGCTGTGTCAGAGTCAGAGGCAAGCATGGCATATGCCTCCTCCGCTGAATACATTCTTCTGGATGACTGGGATGACATTTGGGATGACATTTGGGATGCCATTTTTATTTTTGTGTTTCTGGTAGTGAAATGTTTCAACACGTGTATAGTGTAGGGGGGGTACAAACTTTATTTCAACACGGGGGGTATGTAGTGTGTAGTGTGTATGTAGTGCAGAAAAAAAAATACTTTATACAGGAATTTGATCCCAATAAAAAAAAAAAAATTGAAGGGGTTAAAAAAAAAAAAAAGGTCCTGCGCCAAAAATTGAGCACAGATGTTGGTCAGTAACGTCCGTCACTGAACAGCGCTCAAAGGCAACAGGAATTTGATAAAAAAAAAAAAATAGATCAACCCTGTGCCGAAAAAGCTGATCAGTGATGTACGTCACTGATCAGCGCACAGTGGCCACAGGACACCCACAAAATCACAGTGTGTGCAAAAAAAAAAATTAAAAAAAGACCCCACAGCACCCTCAAAAAAAAAAAAAAAGGTGATCAGTGATGCGACACTGATTACCAGTGAGGGGCAGCAGGTGCACAACCTTTGGTGCAACTGACAGTGCAACTGGCAGCAACTGACAGGTATATATAAAAAAAAAACCCTGCACCCCCAAAAAGTTGCTGATCAGCACAGATATACTGATTATCACAAAAGGGGGGGTAGCAGACACAAAATATAGCACTCTCTATCACTCTCTGTCACTATCTCTCTCTATCTCTCTATCTCTCACTATCTATCACTATCTATCACTCTATGACACTGCAGCAGCAGCACTGACAGTTATATATATAAAAAAAACAACCTGCGCCCCCAAAAAGGGGGGGTAGCAGACACAAAATATAGCACTCTCTATCACTCTCTGTCACTATCTCTCTCTATCTCTCTATCTCTCACTATCTATCACTATCTATCACTCTATGACACTGCAGCAGCAGCACTGACAGTTATATATATAAAAAAAAACCTGCACCCCCAAAAAGGGGGGGTAGCAGACACAAAATATAGCACTCTCTATCACTCTCTGTCACTATCTCTCTCTATCTCTCTATCTCTCACTATCTATCACTATCTATCACTCTATGACACTGCAGCAGCAGCACTGACAGTTATATATATAAAAAAAACCTGCACCCCCAAAAAGGGGGGGTAGCAGTCACAAAATATAGCACTCTCTGTCACTATCTCTCTCTATCTCTCTCTATCTCTCTCTATCTCTCTATCACACTGCAGCAGCAGCAGCAGGAAGTCACAAGAAGTCAGATCCAGGAAGCATCCAGCATGCTACAAGCAGTGATCAGGTGATCAGGTGATCAGGTAAGTATTTTGCAAGGATCAGGTCAGTATATCACGGCAGATAGGTACGGTGACCGCACTGCACGCAATTCCAGACCGGAATGGCGTCTGCAGTGCAGTCACCGTTAGTTTAAATCACCCTCCATGGCTGTGATTGGTCCGTCGGTCTGGCGAACCAATCACGGCCTTTGGGGGCGGGTGGGGTGAGGTGGGGTGACACCAGTGTCACCCTTACACCCCGTGGTGATTGGTGCTGTACTTTACAGCACCAATCACCACCGATCCCTGTGTCACCGGCGAACGTTATTCGCCGGTACACAGAAAACGCTGTAATTGGCTGTTCACATTTAAACAGCCAATCACAGCGATCGCCACCCCCCCTGGGCATGCAGGGACATGTCTGCTGTCAGGGACAGCAGACATGTTTAAACTGTCACCGCGTCTATAGACGCGGTGACAGTTAAATGGCATGACGTACATTTATGCCATGTGTCGGGAAGTACATCCCGGCCATGACGTAAATGTACGTCAAATGTCGGGAAGGGGTTAAGGACTGTGGCGGCTGCTGCAGCCCTTGTATAGAAATTACAGAACACCACACACTATGTGTCTCCAATGCTACATCTTTTCTAATGAACTCCTCACGGACAAGACATATTTCCAGTGCATGGTTCTCTCATTGGGAACTTTTGCTCCCAGCGCCACATGACCTGACCATTGTCAGGTGTGGTACGCAAAATCCTGTTACTCTGCTACCTGGTGGGACCCGGGAGTCCCAGAGGATGGACAAGAGGCAGGATTTAGAACATGATTGTGTGGAATATTTAAAGCATAATTTCTCCAATTAAACCTGATATCTCTGACACGCCACTGCCTTCTACAAAGATTGTAGTCGTCACCAACAAGGAGACTCAGGATGGCCATATATGGGATATGCGGTAGTATTGGATTTAGAGATCCTCATTTTTCCATCGTGATTTTGCTATGATGTAATACGCTAATATCACAGCAAGTAAAGGAGCTCATTGAGGCTGTGCAACTCCCTGCAAAGGTAGTAGTTGTTAAGTGTCAAGCTCACATGTTATAAAGTGATCTTGTTTCACTTGGTAACAAAAGCAGGATGACCACTGTTGTGAATCACACCACTGTACAATTTAATGTTTTTTTAGCAGAAGCTCATAAAGCATCAAGAGTTGTGTATTTAACAGGAATGTGCCAATGGATGATGAATGGATGCAGTCAAAAGGCTAATGGCCTATGGAAAGATGGTGGGGCAGACCAGTAGCTCCCCAAACCCCTCCTCCTGGCATATGCGGAAGCTGCCCATGGGATGACCCATGTAAGGAGAGAGAGGGCATGTATTTTGATTTCATCTTATGCAGAGAAAAGGAGTCCCAATCTCATCTGCAAGATAATGAACTCAGGAAAATTATTCCTATAGAAGCATCTAACATTTCTCCTACCACTGGTCCATTCCTAAGGTTAAAAATAAATTTTTTGAATTTACATGCATACAAAATTGTCATTATATTTAAACGGTACCTGATATATTATCTTGATTATAAGAAACATCCCAGCTGTCCCATGTACAGCATCATTTACAGCAAAGAAATGTATTGAGAAATTTGTGTTCAGATATGTCATCCCATAATGTATATGGTATTAAAAAATCATAGAGGTACATATTTTGACAGGAAAGGTATTCTAAGGAATAAGTCAATATATGGGTATGAAAATTTGGTTGCACTCACCACACACTAAAAGGTTTTAGTCAAAATTGAACATGTTAACAAATGCACATTGAGAACACATTATTTAGGGTGGGTGTGGAAATTAGCATGAGTTGACTTGAAGTTTTGTCTTCGGTTTTGTATAACATTCACACTACTCCTCAGCAGCCACTGAACCTGTCCCCTTATAAGATCATTATTTTAATTGATATATACATTTTTTTGGAGACCATCAAACCCTATTCAACATCCAGCCGCAGACTTGTCACTCTAATTCTCACAGCATCTAAAGACTTTTACCAGAAAAGCAAGCTTATGAAGGGACAAGCTTATGAATGGACGTTGTTATGAAGTCCAGCCTGGAGACTATGCAATGTTGAGAAAATTCTTACAATTAAATGTCTCGTAGATCAAAGGCAAGACCCGTCCCTGTGAAATAAACCGATTGAATTAATGCATCTCACTGCAAGAAGGTTTCCGACCTGGTGGTGATATCAGTTGAAGGAAAAAGATACTGATGCAGATAAATATTGTGACTTTGAGTTTAACTTAATAAACTTATTTGATGATGGGCCTGTCCAGGGCCCCCACACAGACCAAGACAAGGTCCACCGAATCGGGGGGCATCCTTAGTGGTGTCCCTGCGGGTTGTGGGCAAGAAGAGGTCCACGGAATCGGGGGATACCCTTAGTGGTGTCCCTGCGGGTTGTGGACAAGGTGTAAAAGAAGGATTCCCATGAGTGACCAAGTTTCCCATACACTCACTAACTGAATAAGTCTTTTTTTTTTTTTTTTTTTAGTTTTCATCTTTTTATAGTGAATGAGGGTTACCAGCATAGGCGAATCTAGGGGGTGGTCCGGGGGTGCACAGGACCACCCATTAGCCCATTTTGTAGCTGAGGGATGGAGCTTTCCAACGAGCCCAGCCCCGTGTCCCTATCCCCCTGGGAACCGGAGATACTGCCAGGCAAAGCTGGAACGTTTTCCCTATAGCAGTGGTTCCCAAACTGTGTGCCTAGGCACCCTGGGGTGCCTCAGGACACTTACAGGGGTGCCTTGGGTTGGTGGACCAAGATCAATTCATATTATTTATGGTCAATGTACCAGGCAAAACCAGTGCTTGTGGCTGCCAATCATAATATATGTGGACAAACAGAAGCAAATCCTCACCACATAACTGTGACATATAAACACAATGCACTTAATTTAATATTTTTTTTCTGAATTTCTCAATAAGAAGCATTTGGCCTAGGGGTGCCTTGAAAATATTTTGATGCTCTAGGGTGCCGTGATTCAAAAAAGTTTGGGAACCACTGCCCTATAGGATAACATGGGACCCGCTAATTCCGACCCGCACCCAGTTCAACAGCTGCCAGTTCCCCCTTCTGCATCACTAAAGCTCAAGGTTGATGTCAGTCAAACCCAAATCGCCGGGCCTTCAATCGGATATCAGGCTGGATCCATATGGGTTAATTGGTTCCAGGGATATTGAGGTTAAACCGTTTTTTTTTATTTCATGACTGTTTATGTTTTTTGAGGGCAGATTTCTCTGGAACCAAACAGCCCAGTTTCACGGGACCAAAAATCATTCAAAGCCAACTCAAAAGTTCTTCAATATGATACTGATCTCATGTAAATGGGTCAGTTGGTTCCGAAGATATAGCTGGTTGGTTAAAGGGGTGTAGGGAGAGGGGAGTGTTTGTCTCTCCACCTCGCACCAGAAAATGCAGGGACTAGGCTGGTGTATAAGGGGTCAGCCTGGGAATGTCCCTGCATGATCCTGGTACCACATTCCCGGGTAAATCCCTGCATTTTCTGTTGTGAAAGGGGTATTATTTCAAACAGCCGTGACCTGCAGTGCTCTGAATACAGCCGGGCAGCCCCCTGCTCTCTGCCCAGCTGTCAATGACTGTCCCCCCTGCAGCTTCCGCTCCAATTCTTCTCCCCGCTTTCACCTTAGCCTGCCCCCCTTTAATCATGTGGTGCCGGCGCCCGGTGTGCTCCCCCGACGTCAAGCACAACAGCGCGCATAATATTTCAAATGTCTCGACTTCAAACTCGGCTAGAGGGGACACCAGGAGGGGAGTGGGAGCGTGCTCTGCGCTGCGCTCTGCTCCTTTCCCCATAGAAGCAGCTGCACTGCTCGCCATCTCTCCCTGCAGCAGCAGCGAAGGCTCATATAAAAATTTACAGTAAGTGGCACTTTTGGGGGCATTGCTTAAGGGACGCTACAAGTGGCAGTATGTGGGGGCATTACGCATAATGTGTGGCTTAATGTGTAAGGGGCATAACGGTGTGCAGCATCATGTGTAAGCGGCATTATGTGTGCAGCATCATGTGTAATGGACATTATGTGTGCAGCATCATGTGTAATGGGTTTTATGGTGCGCGGTATCATGTGTAATGGGTTCTATGGTTTGTGGCATCATGTGTAATGGGTACTATGGTGCGCGGCATCATGTGTAATGGGTACTATGATGTGCGGCATCATGTGTAATGGGTACTATGGTGTGCGGCATCATGTGTAATGGGTACTATGGTGCCATCAAGCAAGAACCCCCTAGCAATGAGCACGTAGGTAAGCAGCACTTATGTGGCAAATATGTAATGGGCATTATGGTTTGTTATATAGTATGTAATGGGCATCATGATGTGTGGCACAATGTGTAATGGGTATTATGGTGTGTGGCCTAATGTGTAATTGGCATTACGGCGTGTGGCATTATGTGTAATGGGTATTACGGAGTTTGCTAAAATGTGTAATGGGCATTACCGTGTATGGTCTTTTTTTTTATGCCACGCCTCCTTTCCATGGGGTCACGCCCCTTTTTTTGCTGCGCGGCTACGCCGCGCAAAGGTCTCCCTGCTATTATGTCTAGTTCTGGGACCACCCATTACCATAATTCTAGATTCGCCTATGGTTACCAGGGATTGGTTGCTGGCAAGGACAGTGTGTATAGTTATCAAAGAGGTATTGCTAGAGTCATGGTGGTGTATTCTACTTCTGCTTTTAAGTTTAATCCCACAAGTATAGTAATAATTATAACAGACACACATATACATCATACTACTGATGCTCCCAGGTTTTGGTATGCATCAGAGGATGGTAAAAAATACTGATAGCCAATATGTTAAACTATTTAGAAGGTTTAAAATAAATATATGAGTAATAACATAAAAGTAACTAAGAACTCACACACCAGAACCATTGATAAAATACATCTAGTTGAGGTATCAGTAAAGAAGAGGCATTCTAAATAAGGATGGTAATAATGGTTACAAACAAGATCTATTGTAATAAATTTTTCTTTTACTAATTAATACAGTGGTGATCCAACATGAAGATTTGAAAGTAACATATGGTATATTAAAAGAAACGTTTATTTACATTATCCCAAGTTTATAAAATTTTATTTTAATTTGTGAACATAATTAAAATATGGTACAAGCATCACAAATACTAAACTGATGGTGACATTAAAAGGAAAATTTAATTAAATTGTTTGGGTTAAAAATTAGTTTATTGAATGTGATGTGATTCCCTACAGTTGGTTTATTTGGTTGAACCACAATAACTGGTTTGCATAAGTCAATGTTATATATATGCTTTAAAAAGTTTAATGTTTTTGCCAAGATAATATTATTTTTCTGTATACTAGGAAAATCCTCAAGAAGGTTTTCCAATGTATTAAGAGAGAGACTGATGATGCGCTTTGCGAGATATATGAACTTTCATCGGATATATGACCAAGTTCAGAGGATGGAACTGTTAAAACAGAAATGACGCATCAATAATTCAATGCTTTTGTTATACTCTTTTCTCAAATATTGTTATTTATTGCTGCAGGTGGCATTAGCTTGTTGCACAAGGTACTAGCGACGGCGTATGAGGCCTACCCTTTGTGCTACGCAGCAGGTGTTTGTTAGAAGCAGCAACAATTTTGTCCAATCATGACTTGCAGAAAAACATAAAATGGCTGAAGATTCAGAACAGTGCTGTAAAAGTTATTTCTTATAGATAATTGTTTTTCGTTTTAGAAGCTTAAGAATGTGATGTTGACAGTATATTGGAGCAAGGACAGAGAGCTAGTCTCCACAAACTTAATAATATGGGAACAGGGCCATACATGCGTAGACCCCAAGGCCACTGAATCTTTGCCTTTTAACAAGGAAGTTGGGTGTTGGGTTAATTATGACATCATGATTGAAAGCAGAGCTTGCCAATAAGACTCAATGCTTATGAGTAATTAATTAATTAATTATTGTGATTAAGGTTTAAATATCAGAGTTAGAGAAGGAGGAGGCAGGCAGTTGAGGAAGAACAAGCAAGCACGGGGGGCTGGAGGTAACTATGAAGGAGGTTTAATCATGGCTGATCACTGTCCTTGAAAGGTTTCCATTTTGATTTGATTTAGAATTACTGTTTAAGTATTAGCTAATTAATTTTATGTTTCTTGTGCTGGTCTGCATTTGCAGATACCTGTCTATTTTTCAAGTAAAGCATTGTCATACATTTTATAACAAGGTTGTGTTGGTGTGCAATCATTTCAGCGTTGCCGTTATATTTAAAGGTAATAAAGTAAATATATACAAGTTTGGGTTATCAATCATATCTAATCGTTATCAATCATATCTAAGCGTTATCATCTTATACAGCCGATAGGGATAGGTGAGTATTGGATGAATATTGGATGAATGGGCTCTGTGTGTAATAAAGTTTTACTGGAAGTATGTGTGTGTATATATTTAACTATTTGTACAACTGAGGGACAACAAGTCACAGCGTTCCCTTTATTGCCCCGCATTCTGGGACTTGTAGTTCTCCAAGTCCCTGCATGTGGTGCAGGCTTGCTATGACTCATAGTTCCACAGCAATACACAATAGATTCATCTATTTTTACACCATTTATCAGCCCGATGCCCACCACCCAGGGGCATCGGGGACAGCCCTGGGCTTCAGCATGGGTAGGCAAGTTCTGCAGTGGGGGACCCCTTCTTTGAGGGGGACCGCACTCCCCCAGGACCACTGCCCATGCTGACTGGTCAGGGGGTGAATGCTTTGGACGGGGAGGACTTGTATAAAAAGTCTCCCCCTGGCTGTGGCATTACCATGCTGGCTGGTTGGGCCCGGTGCTGGTTCTTGAAATACGGGGGACCCCTACTCATTTTGTCCCCCGTCTTTTGGGAACCAGGACCGGCCCTTGAGTCTGGTGCTGGTTTTATAAAATCCAGGGGAACCCTATTTTGCCCCATGATTTTATTAAACCAGGACTGGCTCTTTGAGCCTGGGGCTGGATATGCTCAGGTGGGGGGACCCCATGCCATTTTTTTTACACAAAATTGCACACATTTTCATGACTAAAAATCGCACATTTTCATGTAAAAATAATTGCACCATATAGCACTTTTTTTTTTGCCGTGAATTCGCATCTCATTAAATATGCAAATATCAGGCAAAAAATGCGATTTAAAAAAGTGCGATATGATGCGATTTCGGAAATGTGAAATCATCCACTATTGAATGTCTCCCTGTGATCTTTACTGTTTTGCTGAGTACACAATAGGTTATCATTACTGTATGTTAAATTACGCAGTGAGAGATCAGATTTGCTTAGTTTTGTCCACATATTTTATTATTAGCAGCCACCAGCACTGCTTTTGTCTGTTACATGGACCATAAATATTTGTAATTGGTCCTGAACATCCAATCCAAATCACCCCAGGTTGCCATAGCACAGATTGGAAGGGCCGAATTAAGGTCTGCGGGGGCCTTGGACAACAAACTTGTGGGGGCCTCTACCAATAAAAGTGACATAATGACATTACAGGTGGCTGAGCATACCTTATTACATACAGTAAGTGAAGGGAGGTCTGATACATAAGTAAAGAGTACCTCGTTGAACACTATGCATTACAGTATTAGAGGAGCTGGGGAGAGATACATGAAAAAGTAACAAGAGATGGCAAATCGCAGGCAGAAGTCAGAGGAGCACATGCAGACTTCATGGTACAACCAGAAAGCAGAGGCGGAAGAGGCAGTGTACACTGACCACCAGCACTGCATGGCTCTCACCTTGTGCAAAGCATGCACAAGTAACCTACTAGGGTGCAGATCCAGGGTAACAAGTTTTGAGTGGCTCATTGCATCAGCTTATCAAAAGATGCTCCCTGTCTGACACAGAGTGTATGCACTGTGAAGCATTGAGCACAATGGAGAGCAGCTGGGGGCCGGGGCACAGTGCCCTTAACTGGGTGGAGTCAGGCACTCCATGAGAGAGACACCAAAGGTCAGAGTGACACAGTGTCAGCAGCCCGATTCATGGCATTGGCAAGTGGGGACCCCTGATGTGTGGTGGCCCGGGGACAGCTGCACTTATCACCTTTGCATTAATCCAGCCCTGCCGTTTGGGAACCACTGCACTAGGAAATGTGTGTTCCCTTGCGACATAGCAGCGGATGGGATCTGGAGGGTATCCACATCAGCAAGTGCCTACATACTTGCAGATGCCGGCAACAGTGTAGCAAGGTCTTGTTATATGCACAATCACTCCTACTAAATGGGTGGCTCACAAACTCAGTGAATTACAGTTACATTCTGTCAATCACCTTTGGAACGTCGTACAAATAGACATGGCCTACTGGTCTACTTCCGATCCTGACTTAAGAGGAAATTGACGATTCAGGTGTTGGTGGTGTAGATTGCAGGAGCTTGGATACAGCTGATAAAAGAGATCTAGGTGTAACTGGACTGCTTACACTCTTACCCAAAGTTTTTTAACTTGATATCAATTTGTGCTGCAAGTTACGAATAAGGGAAAATGTTCTTAGGTGGTTAAAGTCCTTACTCCTACCTATTACAATTTTACAAATGCTACATACAGTATAGCTTGACAATTATTGTCTGAATTTTGCTAGAAATAATTTCAATATAAAGAGGGAGATTTTTTTGGTCTTTTGCTCAGGCATGACAATGGGCTTCTGACATCCCATGGGAAACAACTGTCTCCACTGGTGCCTTATTCAAACAAACCACATCACCATCAACATCAACTTTCTCCTCGGCACCAGCTACAACAATTTTCTCCTCGTCCTGGTGCACTTCAGTGATAGAGAGCATGCAAATGTTGGAAGGAGCCTCACCTTACCATACAGTGTTGGAGAGATCAGGCCTGCTCATCACAAATGCAGACACATTTGGACTCTCCAAGAAAATTTGGGATATGGTATAGGAATGTACCTTAACAAGTTTGATTTTTTAACATTTCTGAGGCGAGGAGGGCTTCCATCTTCCTGAGACGCAGAACCACAAGTCATAGGCCAATGCCTTAGCCTCTCCTTGCCACTTTGTGCTGTGAATGGCATATTGCCAATCTTACGATTCTCGGCAGCTAACTTTATTTATTTCTTTTTTTCCTTATAACTGTAACAACATTACAACTCTTCGACATTGGCCTTAGCAGACATTGTTAATGGACGATGCAAGACCATTAGTTCAGAAATAGTAGTAGGAAGTAGTTCCCGATGTTTAAATTGTTTGTCCTCCATTTTTCAATACAAAGCACCCCTGGTTTAATCCAGCTGGAATGAACAGCAGATTCAGCAGCACCCCTTGACTTAAAAGGCAGAAAGGGCAGCACCACTGGGCTTATATGGTAGACAGGGAAGCACCCCTTGACATATACTGCAGACAATGAAGCCCCACTGGACTTATATGCCAGATAGGGCAACAAGACTTTAACAGCAGACAGAGCAGCACCACTGGACTTATACAGCAAATATATTCGACAGATAAGAAACCCTTGGACATTAATCAAATGTAATTTATTAAGAAGAAGAAATTCACAAAATCAAATACAGAAGTTTCCTCTACATATTATGATTTCACATTATTTTGATTAATATGCAGGTTCACTTGTAGGATTAAATCATAACCCTGCCATGAAACTGGATTTCACTGGGGTTCAGCACCTAAAAAAACATAAAAAAAACGTACAGTATTAGCATTAGAATCTTGCAATATTACAGACATTTGTACAGATGTATGGCCGGATTCAGACCTGATTGCTCATCTGCAGATTTACAGATGTTTGCCAGTACATAGCGCCCTCTGGACAGATTGAAAACTGCCCTGGGTAAATCTGTAGGGAAATTGCGAAAGTCTCGCTGCTCTCTCCTGTCTCACATCCATATACAATTCATTCCCCACTAAATGATTTTCTCAGTCTGTGCAATTGAGATAGAATGGCACTGGCACTGACATCACACACCCTTCCATAAAACGCCTGGGCACACCACCTGCGTTTTTCAGACACTCCCAGAACATGGCAGATGTCCGCCTCCAAACACTGACTTACTGTCTTTGAAATTGGAAGGAGATTGTGAATAGATATTTTTGGTATTTCTGTTGCTTTTTTGGCTCGCACATGCACACACTGATCCATACATATGCGCAGTCATTTGATAATCAAAAAGATTGTGTTTTTTGTAATGAATGTACAGCCAGCACTTGTGCTGTGGAAGATGTCATAGTAACTACTTCAATGGTATGCAGGGAAATTTTTCCGGACTGAGCTGCGCTGCCAGAGCAGGCTTTCCTGGAAAATTTCGAGGCATGACATTGATATGTAGGGGTGTGCCAGGTGTGTCTCCAGCGGTGCAACACTGGTGCACCACCATCTGGCAGCACCACTGCCCCTAACCCTCAACCCAAAGGCCACCTGTCATTCACCGCCAATCCTTTCTGTCACCGCTCCAGGATGTTTGGGAAGCTCAAGTGCATGTGTGTTTGGGTGCCTGAACACACCAATGTCCGAATGCTACTAGTTGTGATGAGGAATGATCTCCGGTAGCAGCCCCAGGCAAGCAGGAGCTGTTGCAGAAGAACAGCTGTCAGCCCCTTTACTGGTGAGTTATTCTAGGGCAGAACAAACCTGCCCTGGTAGGCAGGGGATGCCTGGCAACTTTCAGCCCAGGGGGCAACACAAGCAGCCCCTGCTTTGTACAAATATATATATATATATATATATATAAATATATATACAGTATATATATATATATATATATATATATATATATATATATAAATATATATACAGTATATATATATATATATATATATATATATATATATATATATATATATGTTTGGTGTCAGACTTTTAATATAACTGTTTGCTCACAGTGACAGCCGCTCCGCACCCTGCCCTGCACATACTATCTCCCTGATAGCCAGGGTCACAGCCATGAGCAGAGCACTGAGTTGCTCTATTACAGCAGGACCGGAGACATATGTCTGACATATGTCTGATTGAAGCAGCCTATGCATGAACACTGAAACTTTAACGGCCTGGGGGGAATGTGACATCCTGCCCCCCGGCTTAGTCCACCACTGCTGGTAGGTTTGTCCTGACCCAGCAAAAACCACCACTGAAGGGATTCATCCTGACAACTTTGTGTTAGAACCGTGGAGAAGCAACATGGTTTGGAGCTAACACAATGAACACACTGTCACAGTCATCAAATATTCTTATTTATACAGAGTGAAACAAAAAGCTCTATTGCTATTTGCAAGTATAGAATACAAATATATGTACATTTTAGATAAGAAATATAAAGGTTATTGTGTTGATTGAGTTGTGATTTTGTTTGTCATCACTTATCTAAAATGAATAAAATTTCAGAAGCGAGCTTTATTATACTATTTAAGTCATGTACCCCAAAAGCTTTTACATTGTTATTTGAGACCCAAAGCAAATGAATAGACTTTGTGGCTATTAGACTAATATTTTACACATACTCTCAGACTAGTTTTATTTAATAAATAGTATTAATGTATATTGTAGTTCTGCCTTCAACTACCATCTAGGACAAGTCTTTATTTTGGTGTCCTTTATTTAGTACATTCTCAGCTGCAATGGTTATCACAAAGCAGTTTTTGGATCAATATAATACAAGAAATATTTCTTTCTGATCCATTTTTTTTTCCTAAGGGTAGTTGTCTTACAGTATGCTAACTTTATGACAACTACCCTAAATTTGGCTATTTTGACTTTTATTTGCCCATAGCAACCAAACAGATTCTATCTTTTATTTTCTAGAAGGTGCTAAATACTGTAACTTAAAAGTAGAATCTGATCGGTTGCTATTTGGAAACATTACATCTTCAATAGAACTTCCATCTTAGTAAATTTATCCCATAGCGATTATATGAAATTGTAAATCACGTCAAATCTTGCTCAAAGAAAACATTAGATGTTCATTGTTATAGATTAGTTACCTTCATTTACCAGGCTTCAAACCACTGGCAGATTTTGTACCAAGTCTCCAACCACTGGGAGATTTTGTACCAGGTCTCCAACCACTGGCAGATTTTGTACCAGGCCTCCAACCACTGGAAGATTTTCGACCAGGTCTCCAACAACAGGGAGATTTTGTACCAGGTTTCCAACCACTGGAAGATTTTGTAAAAGGCCTACACCGGATTTTCCACCCGACACGCCATCCAACAGGCCTCCACCAGATTTTCCACCCAACACGCCACTCAGCAGGCCTCCACCGGAGTTTCCACCCACCCCCCCACTCAACAGGCCTCCACCAGAGTTTCCACCCAGTACGCCACTCAGCAGGCCTCCACCGGAGTTTCCACCCAACACCCCACCCAACACGTCTCCACCAGATTTTCCACCCAACACGCCACTCAGCAGGCCTCCACCGGAGTTTCCACCCAACACCCCACCCAACAGGCCTCCACCGGATTTTCCACCCGACACGCCATCCAACAGGCCTCCACCAGATTTTCCACCCAACACGCCACTCAGCAGGCCTCCACCGGAGTTTCCACCCACCCCCCCACTCAACAGGCCTCCACCAGAGTTTCCACCCAGTACGCCACTCAGCAGGCCTCCACCGGAGTTTCCACCCAACACCCCACCCAACACGCCTCCACCAGATTTTCCACCCAACACGCCACTCAGCAGGCCTCCACCGGAGTTTCCACCCAACACCCCACCCAACAGGCCTCCACCAGATTTTCCACCCAACACACCACTCAGCAGGCCTCCACCGGACTTTCCACCCAACACCCCACTCAACAGGCCTCCACCGTAGTTTCCACCCAACACCCCACTCAGCAGGCCTCCTCCGGAGTTTTCACCCAACACCCCACTCAGCAGGCCTCCTCCGGAGTTTCCACCCAACACGCCATCCAACAGGCCTCCACCTCCAGACTTTCCAATCAACAATCCAGTAACTAGGTTTAATACACCATTAACAAGATCCAGTACAGGTTCCAATGCAGTTTTTCCGATTACTTCAATTACTTGATTGATAGTATCATGTAGAAAACTTAAAGAATCCAAATTAAGAGTAGAGCCCTAAAAAAGAAACATGTTAAAGAATAAATACATTACAATGTCAACAGATATTATACAAATTATTTTCAGTGATGGAAATTGTCCTGTCAACCACTCTATGTCTGATAACTCAGTGTGAGTGGTATTACAAAGGAACCTTGGTGCGGCAGCGTGCACACAGCGGCAATACATGCACAGTCAACTGATAATCAATCAGTAAGGACTCAATAAAGTTGCGACCGGATCAGGACCAAGCCCATTTTGATCAACATGTGTTACAATGGTTAATACTACAAGGTTAGTCTTGCTCTATTTATTACAGTCATTGGTCTTGAGTTTTTGGTCTCTTGCCTATTTATTAGACCAAATTTTATATTCTTTTCAAGTAAACTCATTTAAATTATTTCATCTTAGATTCCCTATTTCCCTTTCTCTCATTTTTTTCTTGACAGGCTCGGATCCCATATTAAAGCAAAACATAATCCTCCCAGCATTGAATTCTCATGGGTTTTGGATTGCATAGAAAGATTCCATGGTGGCGCCATATCACTCCAGTCGGGGCATACTGCACTGTCTATCCACAACTTAGTGGCTGCGCTGTGAGTAAGTGGCATATTTATAATAGGTGCAATATATATGGTGTACTCAGGCCCATGAGTCCCAGGCAGGCCCACACAGCACACACTGAGCCCATTTTGTAATACTTACTCCTCCGGAGTCCCGCGAATGAACACTGAAAAAATGGCCTGTGCATGCGCAGTAGAGCTTGAGTGCTGCAGTGCTCAGACTATATTGCTCTGCATGGTGGGGTTTTGCGGCCAGCAGAGAGGGGGCCTGAATGGAGGAGGTTGCACATGGCCGTCTCCTTTCTTAATATCTTTCTTAATGTGAACATATCCACTGTTGGTAACATGACTGCACACAACATCTACTGACATGCAAGTGAAAAAATACAATGTTACATATCTTAATAAAAACAATACATAGAGTTTGTACTATTCTATCTATATTCTATTGAATCCGAATAACATAAGAGCAAAATAAAATGAGTTTGACCATTTGTAGAAACATACTGCATAAAATTCTGTAAATGGACTGAAAAAATCAGTATATGAAGTTTCTTATGACACATGGGTTGAAAAGCCCCATATTAAATACAGCATACCAACACATACCACATTGATGTACTGTAGCATTGATTTGTCTTCAAGTCACTGCTCATTCTGTGCTCTAACCACCAACATCACACTATATGGTGCTCGCTAATATATCTGATAAGTACAAGTATTCTGCGGCTACTGAATAACATTTTTTTAAAGGGGTTGTAGCACAACCCATATACATGTGAGGTTTTGATGTACTTGTGTATTATCACGGCGCCCATCGCATCGCAGACCATAAGGCATGCGATGGTATGCGATGCGATGTTCCGCGATGTCCCCCGATGTCATACAATTGTAAAATTGTATGACATTGTATATTGCATACAATGCCATACAATGCGATGTGATGCGATTATACATTGTATAAGCACCCTAATTAAGGCTTCCAATGTTAAATGGACCCCCACGCCACCCCCACTATGAACGTAAACCCGAATTGTGGCGAGCGCAGCGAGCCAGCGAGGGGCGGCGGTACGCGTCCTCCGACCTTTTCATACCCACACTATCCACGTCGGCGTGGAGCTGATCTTATATAGTGTGGCGAGCCCGAAGCGTGGCGAGCGCAGCGAGCCCCGCGTGGGGACACGGAATACATGTAAAGTAATAAGCATCCGCTCGCCACTCTTCGGGCACAGTGGCTCGCTGCGCTCGCCACACTATATAAAATCATCTCTACGCCGACGTCGATAGTGGGGGTATGAAAGGGTCTGAGGACGCGTACCGCCGCCCCCCTCGCGGGCTCGCTGCACTCGCCATGCTTCGGGTTCAGGTTCATACTGGGGGTGGTGTGGGGGTGCATTTAACATTGTAAGCACCCATTAAGGTGCTTAAAAGCACCCATTAGGGTGCTTATACAATGTAACATCATATAGGGTGCTTAAATCGCATCGTATCGGGTGTATGGCATGCGATGGCATGCGATGCAATGAAAAATCGGGCTCCGATGTGCGATGGGAGCCGTGATAATACACAAGTACCGTAGACAATACCTGAAAAGTAACATACGGTACTGTACTCTCCCATTGCATAGAGCAGTGGTTCCCAACCTGGGGTACTAGTACCCCTGGGGGTACTCTGCAGACCAGTTGGGGGTACTTGAAAAAAATATTGGTAATGGCGAACGATGACAAGGTCTTTTGATGGCTGAAGAAGACCCATTGCCATGGAGACAAACCATGTTGTGTCTTATGCCTGACCAGCAATGCACTGGGAGCTTCCCATGCTGCCCTCAGACATCAGCAGACATCTGCCCAGCACTGACAAAGGTGGAGGAAGCAGCTGTATTAATCCTACCGGTGTTAGCGGGAATCCTGGAGATAGTACACAACCAGTGTCTAGACACAGAAGGGCATGATTCCTTTATTTATACTACTCCTCCGCTCCTCAATATAAGGACATGCATAAGGATCCGCATACCGCTAAGTACTGTCCATATTTCAAAATGAGAGGAAGGGGTACTTATCAATGAAAAGCCTAATCAAGGGGTACGGGAGAGAAAAAAGGTTGGGAACCACTGGCATAGAGCGAATAGTAAAAAAAATTGGAAGTCTAATTAAGAAAAAAATCTAATGTTTTTTAATCTTATAACACGCACATACACTTTCATATACACACAAGCACAAACACATCTTTTTTTTTTACCAGAAGTTTGCTAGTTTCTCCTAGCAGTGGTTTAAGAAGTAACCCAAGTTGTGCAAAAAGTCCTTCCTGCAAGTAAAACAAGCATAACAATTAGTAAATAAAAGTACATATAGGCCCTTATTCTGGTTGGTGCGGTAATGTCCGCGTGCGTTCGTCCCGCCAATGTTTTGTGTCTGCGCATGTGCAGAGGCGTCTCTGCGCATGTGCGAGCGGGGCGTACGGCCAAACCCCGCATGAAATGTGAACACTCCGAACAGGGGGTGGAGAGGGGCGTGAAGGGCTATTTGGGCTCATTACCATATGCGTACGCCCCGCGTTTCATGGGCGTTGCCATGCAAACGCTGGGCGTACGTATGGTAATGTGGCCGTGACGCACGTGTAGGGGGCGGACATATGACATCGCCGGATGTCAGCTGCCCGCCCAGATCCCTGCTTTTGCACGGAGAAATGTCCGTGTAGTCTGAGGTTGCGAGAGCTGGTGGAGCACTCGGTCCTGCATTCGATGGTCTGCGACCATCGAATGTTGGGGGAGGTTCCCTGAGATGGAGGAGGCGTATTCCGTGAAAAATACACGTGCGGTCTGTTCGGCCAGCTTCTTACCGTGTACAGACGTAGTTGGCGATCCGTATGGAAGCCGGGATTTCGCACGCATGGTTCTGGCCGCATATTCGGATCCGGCCGCACCGATCAGAATAAGGCCCATAGTTATTATTATTATTATTATTATTATTATTATTATTATTATTATTATTATTATTATTATTATAAGCATTGCTGGGTAAATTTACTAAGATGGCAGTTTCATTGAAGATGGGATGTTGCTCCTTGCAACCAATGATATTCTACTTCTTATTTATTCAATAACTTCTTGAAGATAACTGCAATCTGATTGGTTGCTATAGGTAACATCCTATCTTCAAAAGAACTCCCATCTTATTAAATTTACTCTGCAATGTCTACTACTACTACTACTGCTACTCATGTAAAAACATTTCCAAAGATTTATTGGGCATCTGTTCGTACCTAGTTAATCCAATTCTTGGCCAGGACTCACACATTGGCAAATTTATGTATGGCCAAATTTGTCCAAGTTGCCGCTTGTTCAAATAAAAATTATGTCCGCAGCCGAATGTACAAATGAAAAGACCATCAATAGAACTCAGCCCCATTTCTCCATAGACTTCATTAGGATAATCACATTATTAGATGACCTTTTGCCATTCGTGTTTCTGAAGCATGCACAGATCAGATAGATCCATCCATGCTTCCATGTATAAAAATAAAAGGTGTAATATTTTTTTTTATTAAATAGCATGAGGTTTCCTCTCCTAATTATAATAAGCCCAGGGCTCTTTGAGCCAGTCCTGGTTCCAGAAATATGGGAAAGAAATTTATTAGGATTCCCCCATATTTCGTGTAACTGACAGAAATACCACTGACGTCAGTTAATGGGAATCCCCTCAGACAATCAGTGATTAGCTGGCCAAGTCTCATCAAAGTCAATATTATGAAAATAACATTGACTCCTATGATGGGAACCAGCAAATCAGCCTAACCGCAAAGTCAAATGTAGGTGTACCCAAGATTAATAAAGATCACTCTGGAGCTTGCAGCTGATTAACTGATGGGATTCCTATTGACTGATGTTTGTGGGATTCTTTTCAGTTACATAGAAAAGAAGCATGTGTAAACACACCTGCTGCTCCTCATTTCGAATGGATCGGGTCATGTCTTTTTATTTTATTTTAAATCTGTGGATGCCTACATGGAACAAAGCTCAATATTTAATCCAATAGGACAGGGGAACTTATCTTTGTGGGAACATAGGTAAGTATGTGTATGTATTTGTAAGTGCATGTATGTAAATAAAACTTTACTTTCACAGTGTGTTTGTGTTTTTATTGTAGAATATTTTTTATTTTATTTTTTCACGTTAACCACTATCAACCCGACATTCACCACCCAGGGGCGCTGGGGATAGACCGGGCTTCATCCCATGCCATTGGGTGGCCTTTTATACAGTATGTGTGTACCCCCGAAGGACCCAAGCCAGGGCTGACCAGTTAGTAGGTTAATGGAATGACCAGGGACCTATATAAAAGTGTTCCCTTGCTGTGGCATTACCCTACTGACTGTTGGAGCCTGGTGCTGGTTTCAAAAGTTGGCTGTCCAGAAAAGGTGAAGCAAATCCCTGATAAACAGCAGCTTGTGCTGACTTATGGGGCTATTAGGGTAGCCAAGAATATTAACCTTGTAGTGCTGCTTACACACATATGCCCCCATTAGTGCCACTTACACAGTACAATACCCTCTGTAGTACTACTTATACACATAATGCCCCCTCCAGTGCCACTTACACATATAATGCCCCCTGTAATGCCACTAACACATAATGCCCATATATGTCACAATTACATTTTAAAGTGCCTTCTTTACAGTACTTCTTTGCATGATTGGGGACCTCTTCATTCAGTTTTGTGGACTCCAGAGGCATGAACATATATACCCACAAGTATAAGGGTTGTTTCAAATTGGTGGCAGATGATCAGAATGGCACACAATGGACTGATGGCACACAGCATGGTGGGGTGGGGTTCTCCTAAGGAAATTTGAGCTCATATGAAAATAATTATAAATACTATGGAGATAGCCTTTATTTGCTTTAAGTACAATATCCACAATGGACTGGTGATTGGGGGAGAAGGGGGTGGCAAGCTCTGCCATAAAAGGACACTAGTAAGTATGATTTATTACTTTGCATAGTATTAGGGACCAGCTTACTACAGAAGATCAGTGAGGAAGATGAAAGTCAAATAAATTCAGCAAGTTAATTGTCTACCCCATTATTAGTGCTTGAAAAGGTATAAGTGCTGAAGGTAATGGTGACAGCCACTCTTGAACATGGAAAAGTGGGGTCAACCTAGACATTGTCCACTTTTTTCATGTCAACTTTTTGGCCACCCCCTCAAATATTATACATTTACTTTTAACTCTTCTCTTTTAACTGTTTTCATCTATAGCAATTTATACTAGTACTGGTCATTAACAATTACAACAATGGTTTATTTTGTATTAGATTTAGTTAAGTCTTTGGGCTTTTGCTCATAAAAGCACTTTCAACATCAATTTTTTGTTCATGACAATTGCCTAACAACAGATCTCTGCACTTTTGACAACCATTATTATACTGCTGCCTTCTGTATTAAACCTCCAGCCCCTCAGATCACCCTAATCATTTGTTTATTTTTATTGTATATAATTTGTGTCTTGTTATGATCCCCTCTATTTATATCCCTTTATAAACAACATATTTGCAATATTATTAGATATATTATTATATGGCATTTGAAAACGTAGAAACAATAGTGACAGTTATTATTTAGTCTCTAAACCGAAAGAAGTGTCATTTTCATTGGGATCCATTCAGCATACTCGCGGTATCACAACATCATCGAAAGGACCTGCACCGGAACTACAACGTTTCTCACAATGTTGATACCAAAATCACAAATGTTGGCATCCGGATAGTAGTAAGCTGACATTGGTTAGGGTTAGGGCGTGTGTGGGAAGAGGATGTACTTTTAACCACTGTAGCAGGGTTAGGGTTAGACTTCAGTGGTGGAAGTTAGGGTTAGGCCCTAAGGGGGTTATGGTTAAGGATAGGCTGGGGGTTATAGTCATGGTTAGGAACTAAGGGGGGGTGGGTTAGTGTTAGGCTGCATACAGGGAGGTTTAGAATTAGTCTGCAGGTAGGGAGGGTTAGAGGGTTACTATACTTAACATCCTGGTGTTGGGATCCCGACCAGCCAGATCCCGCTGTCAGTCTTCTGACTGATGGCTTTCCAAGCCCTGGGATCTCAATATCCCTTTTTACATAGTTTAATTTATACTGTATGATGTTTATATTGTATAGTCAGTAAACATTTATGTATTTATCAATGCATTCATTTATTGGTAAGTTTAAAAAAAAAATTCACACAGTATGGAGTGTTGGTTTAATTAGATAAATGATATGATATAATTATTATCATTAAATGGGGTCTTTAAATAAATCTTTGGTGATTTTTTTAAAAATAATAGGCAAACATTGTACCCACTGATTTACCACATTAATTTTTAATTTAATAGTCTGATATGGCTTACAGAAATTTAAAGATAAATAATGTATTTATTTTATAAATAATAAACCATGGAAGCTCTAGTTAACCTACTGTATGTGATGTGGTAAAGTTATAGCTACAGTATCCTTGTAATGTACAGTAATGAACAGTTAAAACAATTGTACTGTCAACTTACCACCAATGTAGTAACTGTTCCCACAAGTGAAGAAATTGGTAATATTTCTAATAGTTCGTCAGTTTGGCCATTCTGGAAACACAGATTAAGTTTATATTTGAACCACTTTAGCTGTAATTTCTTTCTAAGATAACGAGGAACTGTAAGTAACTAATGGGAAATAACATTATTGAATACATGATACAAGTTATTGGCTTTAAAGACAAAAATTTTATGCAGAAGAGTTCACTAAATTAATACATTAGTGTTCAATGGATTTTCTAAATCATCTGCAATATTTATAGGTATGCATTTTTTTGTCTACAACCATGTGAAATACATTCATAGAGCATGGGCAAATGCAAAATTTACTCAGGGGGTTTACCCATGGGTGTGTGAGGGAGTAAATGTCCATATATCCACATATGCAAATATTATATTAATACAGTTCAGTAGAAAGAATGGCAGTGCCCAGGAACTTTTTGAGTGGTGTGGCATAATTGTGGAAGAAGTGTCCATGCACCCTTAAAATAAAATACAGAAAATAATAGCACTTTAGGCACCTCCCTGGCAAACAGAGCAGCCCATCACACAGTAGCATATGTTGGGTTGATAAGTTCTACTGCTGCTGATGCTAATAGGTAAAAGGGCCCCACTGGGCCCCTTCATCAGACTTGGGGTGTGGTAATTAGTACCCCTTCTGCCCCCTCTATTGGTACCACTGCATACATACCTACACCTACATACATTCATACACACAAACTTAAAATGTGCACTTATTTTATACATACCATTGCCAGATTAAGGCTTGGGAGTGCCCAGGGAAAAGGAGTGTAAATTCAATTGTGCAAAAATCCAAACATGACCCATTCCAGAAGGGACAAAACGCTCTTTATCTAAATTTCCCTCTTAATATATGATTGACGTCACCTGTGTTGAGCTATTTAATTTATAATAAAGGAATTTCAAAACAATTAATTGTAATCATAAATTAAAAAGGAAGTCCAGGCAGAGAGGATTTTGTCCCCGTGGAAATGGGCCGTGTTAAGAGGTCTAGATTTAAACCAGTGGAGTATATTTGATTTAAGCTAATAGTTCAGTTATGTCTGGATAATGTTTATAGCTCCACCTACCTGAGAGACAACTATTTTATAAAGTTTTCTTGTAGTGGATTCATCTATCTTGTTGTATGCAAGAAAATCAGCAGCCTTATACTATTTACAAACTGTGACAGAAATCAGGAGAGCTAGTGATGTTACTTTTCTCTGGCTAGGGGGCCCCCTGACAGAGGAGGGCCCGAGGTACAGTATCCCATGCTCCCCCATGCTGAATCCGGCTAGGATACATAGCACTGTGAGTATGGCAGAAGCATTTGCTGAGTTAGTTATTTATGTCACTTTACTCTGGCTGGGGGGCCCTGACACAGGAGGGCCATGGTCAGGGCTGGTGTAAGGCTCCTCAGCACCCTAAGCAAAACTTCAACCTACTGCACCCCCCCATACTGCCACCAATAACCACTTTCCAATCCCTAAATCCCTAAAGGCAAACGTGACTAACATTCCGGTATGGCAGGGATGCTCACAAAAATTGGTTGGTCCTCCCAGCCCCACCCAAGGAATGGTGGACAAGTCCCCTGCTTTCCCTGGAAGCCTCCCTTTGCCACCCACAACAGAGTACAAGGAGGGGCAGCAAAGTAGGGAAGTATGCGCCCCCCCACAGCCCAGTGCCCTAGGCAAATGCCTAAAGCTGCCTAATGGTAGAGCCGGCCATGCCCATGGTACAGTATCCCCTGGGTACTTATATGTTAGTTGGGCGCCCACTATAGTTAGTAGGCTCATACCCCCAATATCTATGTCAGTGTGGAGTTGATTTTATATAGTGTGGTGAGCGCAGTGAGCCACCAAGCCCGAAGCGTGGTGAGCGGATGCGGAAAACTAAGCAAATAGCTTAGTGGGCGCCCAACTAACATATAAGTACCATCCCCTGTGTCCCCCCTTAAGCTGGCTATAATACATAGCACCAAAGGCTGGGAGCAGTCTGGCTACACTGTGCAGAGGGCGGAAGAATTTGCTGCTCCCCACGTACATTCTGTATATACATGCACTCTATTGCTGCTTCAGCTCTATGGTCAAGGTCGTGATTGTGGTCGCAGCTTGTGTTGACATGGAGACACATCTGTCTCCCTCTTAAAATTTGAAAAAAAAATGGCTCATTAGGGGGGTGCCAGGTACCACCTTTGCATTAGCCATGGGGAGAGAAAGAAAAACAAAGCAACAAAAGCACTTGTTTCATCTGTATTATTTCCATATTATGGTGGTATGGTCACATAGTCATTAGCACACTCTTTGCTTAAAGTGCATTTGAACATTTTTTTTTATAATCTAGCACATGAACACCATATATAGCAGCAATAATAAAACTAGGTAGTGATACTTATTAAAATGCCCTATCTTCAAAACAGCAAAAACAATATGATCCAACAATTTTCAGTTCCTTGCTAAAGGATCCAAACAGTTATTGTGACTTTGGATCGGATCTGTTTGGGAGATCTGGATCTGTTTTAGGTGTGGTTCAGATCCACCAAATTGGTGGAATTATATTTCTGGGGAACCGAACCATACTTAAAAATAAAATAAAATAAAAAAAATATATATATATTTTTAAATTAAATATATATTCATGTGCTTACAGCACATGAATGAAAGTAGCATGTCCCTCCTCAGAATAAAATTCCTGATTTTTTGACACCAAATGTAAAAAACAAAACACTTTATTTTAAAAGTTCACATCCCACTTCTCCATAAAAAGATAGCGATTGCTACTCGGTGAATCATGGCGAAAAAAACCTTCAAATGTATTCGCCATGTGGTCATTGAATAGGGTGATTCACCGTTTTAGTCCAAAATTCGCCAAACAGCACAAATTCGCCATAAAAACATGGCGAATCAGGCTCATTGAATACCACCCTTTAAGTGATAATATCTCTCTGGAAGACGTGCAAAAATATCTGCTAAAAATGCCAGCATCTTTGTGAGAGATGTGCAAAATATTGGCTAAAAATGCACTAAACACTTGTTATATAATGTTGCTGAAAAATGTTGTGCAAAAAAAAAAAGATTACATTTCCTATAAAAGGTAAACATTACAGGTCATTATTATGGATACAAATGTTTGCTTGCCAATTTTCACACCAATTTTGACAAATTTACTTGGCACTTAAAGGGGTAAGCTCTTTGCAAAATCTAGATAGTAACTACAGTATGTATAAACCAAAATAAGATAACCCCCAGGTGTATTTTTTTTTGTTTTAAGATGAATTGCTTTTTATGTTGACAGTATTTCCTTTACATTTTTAAAAATGCTATTACATCTATAACACTTACCAATATAAAACCAATAGCCTCCTGTGGTATTTCCTAAAAAAAAACAAAAATACAAAAAAACCCATCAAATTTGAATCATCTGTTAAAAAAATGAAAAAGGTTTGTTAGCCGAATGTGTCAGACTTAACACAATTTGGCCATATTCCTATAAATTATGTAGTCACCCTTAAAAAATTGTAATACAATTAGCAGTATGAAGATGATAAGACCTCTACTGTATATTGCTTATGGGGACACTTGCAATTTACAGTATGTATGGTGTACTAGAGTGATGGCCAACAATGGCTGCACCATCAGTAGCTGATCCTTTAAAACCAACATTAGAAACAAATCACTAGTTTAGCCATTGAAGGTCAAGTTCTTCTCATGTGCTGACTGCTGCCATCAGGCTAGGACCAACAATAATTTATTATCACGAGTGCTTACATTGATGGTGTACCATCATCAATGGCATTGAATGTATAATGTACATGTTACTGTGCATAGATTATTGATGGTTTGATGAACCATCAATGGTTATATTTTTTAAATATATAAAAATATAACAATTCACACACTCAACCCCACTTAAATATAGTGGAAAACTGCTAATACTATATTTGGCACATAAAACACTGGTTGCTGGGGTTCTGTTATTGTAAGTATTAATGGAGCCAGCTGCTCCTCATTGCATCTGCCAGGTCTGTAACACTGGGGGCAAGCTGGATTGACTGGCAGGTGCTCCTCTTTACAGCTGCAAATACAGTAGGAGGATCTGCAGACATAGAGGGGCCAGTAAGTCCCCTTGAGATGTACAGTATTACATTATCTTACAGCAAAAAGGAAAAAAGAATAAGTGGAGTGCTACAAAAATCTGGGATGAATGATTTTATATAAGTGTGGCGAGCGCAGCGAGCCACAGTGCCCGAAGCGTGGCGAGCGCAGCGAGCCCTGCGAGGGGACGCGGTCTCATAAGAAAAACGGGAGCCCAGATATTACATAAGTACCGGGTATTATAATATTTATTAATTCAAAAATAATAATAAAAAGTATATATTCACAGTGCGAAATAATCTATTTCAAAACACACTATTTAAAACAATTGATAACAGATAACAGCAAGTGTACTATTTGAGTATCCCAAGTGAATTAAATACACTTTGGATACTCAAATAGTACACTTGCTATTATCTATTACCAATTGTTTCAGTTTAGTGTGTTTTGAAATAGATTATTTCGCACTGTGAATATATACTTTTTATTATTATTTTTTAATTAATAAATATTGTAATACCCAATTCATCCCCGATTTGTGTAGCGCTCCACTTATTCTTTTTTCCTTTTAGCTATTCTATAGGGGACTTGACATCCCCCTAGTGTGAGCAGCTAGACAACACACCCCAGTAGGCGCCTGTATTATTTGCAAAGCCGCAAGGCTTGTAAATACATTTTTTTCTACATTATCTTACAGCAGCCAACCAGTAGAGATTTTTTAACTCATCTCATTAGATGCAACTATGACAGGCAATTGCTTAAATGCCATCCAGCTCATTTATTTATCAGTCATTTTATAGACTTCACGTGTGCATTATGCAAAATAAACCATATATGTAAAAGTTGCTAAATTATGTTAATTCTAATCATTCTATGATTGTGTAGTATTAGATAATACTGTATATTGCCACCAGGGCCAGTGCAAAGTTTTTCGGAACCCTAGGCAAAACTTCAGCTTATTGCTCCCACAACCCACACACCAACGTGGACATTCCACAAGTCAGGTGAAAAGTGTGGAGATGATGTTTTATAGGTCCAACACCTGCCATCTGCATTAAGGTTGACAAGGATGCCTCTCTCAGGGTCATCAATCATTTTGTGATACTCTGACTCAGAGGCACTACCCAGATTCTAGAGCCCCTGGGTGCTGACCCTGATTGGCACTAAATAAAGGTAACTAGCAGATAGATAAATAGATAGATAGATAGATTTTAAATTTGTGTATACCCAAATAAAACATAGAAATGATGTCAACATCTGTAAAATAACACCATGTAGCATTACATTTGAATTCAATATTGTATAGAACTACAGATAGTGTTTTATTGTGTAATTCATAAAAAAAAAAAATTATATATAAAAAAATAAACTCACCAACAAAGATAAAAGCTGTGGTAGTGGACATTGCAACTCAAGGGATAATAATTTCTGTTGAAAAAACAAACAGAAAACTTTTAAAGAATGACAATATACACTTTTAAGATATATGTTCTGTATTATGAAATGTATTTTTTTGGTACTTATGTAATATCTGGGCTCCCATTTTTCTTATGAGACCGCGTCCCCTCGCGGGGCTCGCTGCACTCGCCACGCTTCGGGCACGGTGGCTCGCTGCGCTCGCCACACTATATAAAATCAACTCCATGCGTAGTTGTATAGTAGGGGTATGAAAAAATGGGGTGCATTTAACATGGGAGCCCAGATAATACATAAGTACCATTTTTTTTTTAAGTTGGTGTATTAGTTTTAGTATTCCAACAAAAGCATCACTGTAACTGGAAAATATAGACTTCATACTTGTTTTGAAATGACAATACGATCTAATATGCAATGTGCATATGACATTTTAAATCATACCGTATATGTTACATCATTTTTGTTGGTGTATCATCTACAAAATGTTATATATTTATGTTATTCTTTAAAGTAAAGTAACTAAATATCCTATTTTTACAGAAACATAAGTTATTCCAATTACCAATATACGGATCAAATCGTAAGCTATACATTTCTGGATTGCCGGTTTCTCAGATTCAGCGCTGTTCTGCAAATGTAATAAAACATTCTTTCATTAATGTACTGTATGCCATATTTGTTTGTAGGCAGTAGGCCGACACATGAAAACGGTCCATATGGTCTAGGTGGACATTGAGAAAAGGTTGACACAAGCAAAAGGTTGACATAAAAATGATTGATTAAGGACTACAGGGTTCTTTATATCAGTTTTTTTTTTTTTAAAGCAGCAATCATACTTGAGTTTATAAATAGCAAAAGAAGGGGATTATTTAATAAGAAAAATCTTTCTCTAATGGGCAAAACCATACTTACCGTAACTGCAGGTGGAGCAAATATAACTTGTGCAGAGAATTGGGTGAGTTACTTTGTTTCAGTGCAGGGTAAATACTGGCTGCTTTACTCTTAAGGTTTCATTTACTAAGATAGAGGTTCTAATGAAAATGGTATGTTGCCCATAGCAACCAATCAGATTATAATTACTTATTATGCACCTTCAAGAAGATAATAGATATACTGTACAGTAAATTGATTGGTTGCTAAGTGCAAAATCCCATCTTCAATAGAACTCCCAGTCAGTAAATTGACCCCTTACACTGCAATATAGTTTGCTACTGTATCTATTACAGAATAATCAAAATATAACAGTCTGCTCTCAGTTTTGTCTCTTGTACAAAATTAAAACTTTTAAGGGTTTGAAATATTTATGATACATCCAATATTCCAGTGGTTAGTATGCTGGCTGTCAAAAGACCAAACCAAGCATTCTAATATGGAGAATCCCAACACAAGCTCTGCAAATAAGTTAACCCTTTTCCCCTACTCCCCTACCCCTCCCTTGTAGCATTCTAACCCCCCCCCCCCCACAGCCTGACATTAACACTCCCCTTTATGTATATTTTTTTTATTAATCTATGTAAAATTTAATTTTTTCCTAAACATACAAAACAGCTGTTCAGTATTAAATAAAAGGCAAAAGCTTTATAAATATAACATTTTTATTTTATTTTAATAACTGATCATATTTTTCAGGTATATACATTAATTTAAGCCATTATTAAACAGAGACGCTGCACCTACAGCACCGGCCACATGAGGACATCACTCAGGACTCAGGAGAAGGTGTCCCTTCCCCCCCCCATGGGGCCAGGTGAGTGGCGGCCGCATCTCCTCCTTGCTGTAGAGCCAAAGAGCATTGGGGCCTATCTGATATCCCCACAGCAGCATCCGCATCCCCCCTGGATTCGGAAGTAGCTGCATCACCCCCCCCCCCAATCTCGGCGGCCGCATAGCACCGGCCCTGCACATCAGCAAAACACATTTGGCCCCCACAGGAAAAAAAAAACCTATTGGCCTCCATATAAAAACAATCACACTTGTCCCCACAGGTAACAAAATAGAATACATTGGCCCTTTACATGAAAAGAAGAGACCAGTAAATAACAGTTGAACTGGTGGTGGCTGTAAACTGGTTTGGGCATCTCTAGATCTGGGGGCACACTTGAGAACAGCTCAAGGCACATGTGCCATGGCACAGTGGTTTAAAAACACTGCCTTATCACAATAATAGCAAAAAGTAAATTATGTCACTTGTACATCCATTATACAGAAATAATGTATTAGGTACATTTGCAAAAATATTACAATTAGAATAATGAATAATAACCATTTAGAAAATTACTGTCTGTATTTAAAAAAGTTATTTATATTTGAATAGATTTTGTGACATCCCTTAGTATTTTAGTTTTCCATGTTGATATTTGATATTTACCTGCAACATTTCATATGTTTCTAATACCCCCTGCAACATTACAGCAACATTGGCAGCAGCTTCTTTCTGAAACATAAATGAATACATTCATATATTATTTTGTCAAATCACCTGTTACAAAAAGGTTATTCAAAATGATACATTTTATTCTGAAATAAGCAAATTGTTGAATTCATCTAATGATGTCATTATAAAAGGTAATGCAAGTATATAAAGTCAGTCTGATTATAGTGTTTACGAACAATTATGGTGTCAAGATTTGATATAATGTCAAGTATTAAACAAAAATAAAATGTTTCTTACACTCAAACTACTCAGTTTTATTTGGTTTCCGGGGATGGCGGCTCCTAAAAAAGAAAACAAATAACAAAGCCCTTAATTGCATTTATACAGTAGTTTTAGGTATTTATTAAATCATTTCCAAATAAATCCCCTTATAAACACATCATTCTAACAACTTATGCATCAGACCAGCCATATGGTGGCACATGCATTGGATAGCATAGTACTGTTTAGAGGCAGTTGAATATTAACACACTGTGGTTGTATGTTGGAAACCATCATGTTATGACCTTTGTATTTAATCACACCCTTCTCTTCATCACATTGTTCGACTTATACAAGTGGGACAGTTTGTCTCAGTGATTTCAGCAAAGTAACCTGAGGTATGAGGCAGAGTAGCTTAGATGTTCCCACTGACAGTAATCTCTATGCTCTATAGTAGATATTATATTTCTCTTTTGAATATCATAGAAAAATGTATTTTAAATAAACTCTTTCTACATATGGCTGAACTTTTCTGTAAACAAATGGATTTTTATAATAATTACAGTATATTTCAAATCAGTTATATTTCAAATCAAACATCCATCAATAAGCATACTGTACTTACCCAGGGAACTAGTGAGGCCGAGAAAAACAAGAAAGATGACAGCAATCTTCATGGTGAGAATATGGGGTTGTCAAGCGCTTATTCACAATAACAAGTGATAGCTCTCTGAAGTAAAGCATTCAGTTCTCACCTTATATACACTCAGGATAGTGCTTGAGGGTGATCTTGTCATTTTCCTTATTTGCTGATTGGCATGGCACAAAACAATGTCATTTTAATCTCATTCATGACAAGGATGTGGTACTTTTTGTCAATATTTATCAGCATGAATTTAATTAAAAATGTGGAATTTTAATTTCTGAGTTATATAACTATTTATTTAACTAGCTTGGCAAATGATTCACGGTTGTTTTGTCCCCTCATTGTATATCACAGCAGATGATGTTGGTGTGCTAGAAATAAAATATAGCAAACATTTTTGCTGACCACCTTGCAGCCTACTAGCCCTCTTACTGACTAATGAGCATTGCTGAACCTACATCCCCACTGTGATCTGAAGCATTCCCACTGACCACTTCCACTTCACTTCACTGTATTTTCATAGCAACAAAATATGAGAATCAAGGGAGAGTAGAAGGAGATTGATGATGATACACCCTTGGATCATAGAAATCGGACTGTCCTACAGACCAGGGGTGGGCTTTGGTATATTTTGTTAGATTAAAATAGTGTTATTTACTTGATAACAAGTGTCGTAATTTGTTTTATAAACTGGTATTTATCTATTTATATTGCATAGACATCCTTTATTTCCACCATAATGCCATAGCATGCAGCTAAGACACTATTTGGTACAACAACCATGAAGAATGACTGAACATTAGGCTACTTTTAAAATAGATAAAATATCAGTGTAAAAACCGATACTTGTTTCCTATCAGGGCGCCCAGATTTTCTACGTACGGTAACGTAGTGAAATCGCATCGCATGGGCCATTTTAGTGGTGTGCGATGCGATTAGATTTTTTAAAATAATTTATTCACTGCTCTTATGGCCCCAGGGGATCGCATCGCACCTCCCGCAAAATCCCATGCGATTTTATAGGGTGCGATGCCATGCCTTTAGCTATACAGTTCTATGACATGCAATTAGGTTGGAATGACCCCCCCCACTATCCACGCCACCCCGAAGCGTGTGTTGCGGTGGAGGAACGCATCCTCCCGACCTTTTCATACCCCGACTATCCACGTTGGAGTGGAGTTGATTTTATATAGCGTGGCTAGCGCAGCGAGCCACCGAGCCCAAAGAGTGGTGAGCGCACGCGGATTACTTTACATGTATTCCGCATCCGCTCGCCATGCTTCGGGCTCGGTGGCTCACTGCGCTCGCCACACTATATAAAATCAACTCCACGCCGACGTGGATAGTGGCGGTATGAAAAGGTTGGGAGGATGTGTTTTGCTGCGCTCGCCACGCATCGGGGTGGCATGGATAATGGGGGGGTCATTCAAACCTAATTGCATGTCATAGAACTGTATAGCTAATGGCATGGCATCGCACCCTATAAAATCGCATGCGATCGCATTTGATTTTGCGGGAGGTGCGATGTGATGCAATCCCCTGGGGCCATAAGAGCAGTGAATAAATTATAAAAAAAAAACGCAGAATAGCCCACTAAGCTATTTGCTTAGTGGGCGCCCAGCTATGTAACAAGTACCCAAAAAACAAATATTATAATGCATTTGATGTGAATGTTAAACACCTTTGGACTCTGCATCAATGAACTGTACATATACTGTAAGACAGACTTCTTGTTTTCTTGCAAGTAAATTTTATTGAGGTTTTAATGTACAAATAAGCAGACAAAATGCCGCATTGTGAATTTTAATAACAGTTGACAAAGACATACGAAATAGCCAAGAAATGTCAAGGCAAATATTCTGGAAGATAAAAAAAGTCTAAAACATGGTGACAGCGATGGCAAAAGGCAATGGTCATATAAAGTATACAGTACTACATCATAAACCAGGGCTGGGCAACACCGGCCCTCCAGATGTTGATGAACTACACATCCCAGCATGCCTTGCATCAGTTTCAGTATGGCCACATAGCAAAACTAATGCAAAGCATCCTGGGATGTGTAGTTCATTAACATCTGGAGGACCGGTGTTGCCCAGCCCTGTCATAAACAGTATAGTCCTTTTACATTTGATATACAGATGTACAGATGGGGCCGGGCTCATCTTTGCAGGGGATGGCGATGGCGACGCCATTCGCCATTCCCTGCTCCCGCGCCATCTGTGTGTCGGAAGGGGACGCGCGCGCACGAGGTGCGCGCGCGTCCCCTTCCGACGGTGCTGCCGTCCCCTTCCGACGGTCGCCCGGTGCCCACACCGGGCGCCCGCACCCCCCCACAGCCTCCTCGGGTCCCCCCAGCCCCCCTCGAGCGGGAGGCGGACAGTATTGCGTCCGCCTCGCCCGCCGGCCGCCCGGATACTGAGACGCACGTGCGTGGGGGACGCACGCGCGTCTCAGTCAGATGGCGCGCCGTGTTGCTGGCGGATCGCCAGCAGCATGCTGCTGGCGATTCGCCAGCAAGCATAAGGCCTGCCCTATCTGTAGCTGGCCACATCATTGCAGGGGCTGGCGATTCTGTGCCAGGGGTGCGCGCATGAGATGCTCACGCGCCCCGTGGCAACAGAGCCTGCCAATAATGGTCATCAATCAATAGTTTATAAATAGTGGAAACTACATGTTTTGGAGAGTCTATAGATAATATTACTGTTCAAAGGGCCGTAAACTACAAATCTCTACAGAGAGGAGTCTTTGATTATAACATTTTTTTTTTTATCTGGACATTACAGCAGATCTCACTATTGGGTAAAAGCCATTGCACTTGGATATTATTAAAACACATCACCCCAAAAGAACCTATCAATTGCCTGATCATAAATATCCCTAACTGTGAAATCCAACTTGTATTCCATAGGTGAAATGCTATTTTATGAAATAATAGAGTTATCGGGGAATGAGCCATAGACACAATGCCAGTATTCATTCCTCTAAGTTGTTTCCAAGTCCACATTGTGGGCCCAATTGTCACATGTAGGATGTTAAGTAATTGAGACAACCATTGTAAAACTGTCAAAGGAGAATGTAGGAAGGAGTCCTCCAGTAGCTATGCAGGGGTAACTGCACTAAGAATCATGTTTGGTTGAGTTTAAACATGATCTGCATCACTCTCACATGCTCATCCATTCATCTGCAGCCCGCGTGAACATGCACAGCATGTGAAGGGGGGCCGGGCGGCCTGCCATTCGCAGGGTGGGTTCTGGTGGACTCGCAAGGCTGTGAATTTGCATACTTGTGAGTCAACCAGAATAAGGCCCAATGTGTGCCAAGGTCCAGGTTTATAATTACTCAGATGGTAAATGATTTGATTTGAAAATGTACTGTCTTTGTTTTTATGTGTGTGCTTGTCTGTGGAATATCTAGTGGGTAGTATAGGTGTAAATATGTGTTTCTTTGTTTTCCCAGTGTTTATTGGGTGTGTTTGGAGGATGAGGTCAGTGGCAGAGAAAAAGCAGGGTGATACTACGGTGGAGGAGGTGGCTGCTGATGAGCCTCTACTTACTGTACTTCAGATGAAGACAGTGATGACATGACCACCCACAAGGGATACAGTATTCACATTTTCTTAGAACATGGCCCTGGTGCAGGGGGTATTGAATGCACACCATATAGGGCATAAAGCTGCCAACACATCTGAAGGAAGCACATCTAACACAAAGACTCCAGTAAAAAAACCACCCAGATGAACACCCGCACAAAGTATGGGTCACAGCTACCCTGGGATGTGAAGGGTATGTTCTGAAAGTTGTGATAAAATAAAAAAAATTGTGGAACTACATTTATTTACCTACCTATTTTGTAATGTCACTGTAACAAAATTGTTATGGGATATTACTTTTTCTTGGAACAATTTGCTAAATATTCTTTGTATTTTTTTGGTTTGTACAAACAATTTGTTTATATTTTGTTACTAAACACTTAAACAAAATAAATTATTATGGTCTGTATTGTTTATGTGAAAAATAATTGTATTCATCATTACAGTGTTCTAGTGTTCTAGTATAGTCAAAATGGGATATGGTCATTGGTTCACCAGCACGTTGGTCATTAGTTCGACACCATTAGGTTGACATGCATTTAGGTCGACATGAGTCTAGGTCGACATGCAGGAAGGTCGACATGGGTTAGTTCAACATGGGTTAGGTCGTCAGGGTCATTAGGTGGACATGGGTTAGGATGACAGTCAAAAGATCGACATGGGGTTTTAAAAAAAAAAATTGAGCCAACATGTGCTGACAGGTGATGTGTTGCAAAGAAGAAAGAGTTGGAGGGGTAACTGCTACTAATTTACAAATCAACTAATTTAGAATAATTGTTTTTTTTTAAAACAGAGAATTTGCCAAAAGTTGAAAGATGTCACAAGATTTCATAATAGGAAATCAGGAATCCATCAGGACCTGGGCTTTGTCCTAGAGAGGATTTAATCACCTTGCCCAGTTCTCCTAATGTGAATGGACTATCCAGTGCAAGTTCATCCTTTTAAAATAACATTTACTAGTGCACACATGGGGGATTCTGAGTACTCAGAACTCTAGCACTCCCAACAGAACACAGAAATTAAGCATGATATGTCATTAAAATGGAATCCTTTTAGCCCCACCCACTCCCAAGGGGATGGAGAATATTGATATTGTATTTTCTTTTATTTATTTATTTTTGGAGCACCCCAGAAAAAAAAAACCTGTATGACTGGCACTGAGTTGAATATTCTCTGTGCATCTACAATAGCAATAGTGGAAGGCTTCTGTGATCTTCAAGGTCAACTGACAATCTCAGACACAATTGTCAATTAAAAATGGATATGCATGGAATCGTATTGCTAAGATGTTATTAAAAATCCTCTTTTATGGCTTTTTCTCTCCTTAATTTTTATAATACAAACTGCTTCTCTCAATCTATGCCTCACACATATTCATTTTAAATAATTAATAAATAAATTAATTAATTAATTAATCAATTGACCATTCTGATGTTCTTTTATGGTCTTTTCTCTCCAGTTGCCACAAAGTATTCCTTTCAAATAAAAATAACAAGGACATTTATAGTTTAACCAAACCAGCACTTCAGTGACAGGAAATTACACTTTTGTGGCTAAAGAGAATGGTTTGCTTAGGTCCCTACAAACCAACTTTTTGGAAGGACTATTTTTAATCTCCAATGAGGAAGTGGACTTAATTTTAGTAAATTAAATTTCATGAACTTGATGCAAATGATTTGACATGGAGGATGGGCCTACATGGTTACTGCCCCTACCTGTTCTAACTTAGCTTTACAAATGGAGCTGATGCATTCACAACCATTGTCAGCATTTGGGTATATATAATAACACACACAAGAGTTTTTGTTTTATGCTCAGGCATCACAATGGTTTTCATTTAATAATGAGAAAGAAATGCTGCCACTGGTGGCTGACTTACACAAACAACATCATCACTATCCTCATTCTCATCATTCTCATGAAGAATCAGATATATTTCACTCATCCTATTCAACTTACACACAACCAGTGGCGGATTCAGGTGGGGGGGGGTGGCACCCGGGCACGTGCCCCCCAATGTCATTTTATTTTGTAGCTGAGGACCAGGGCTTTCCAACGAGACCAGCCCCGTGTCTCTAGCCCCCCGGGAACCGGAGATATCGCCTGGCAAAGCTGTAACGTTTTTTCCCCATAGGATAATATGGGACCCGTCAATTCCGACCCCCACCCGGTTCCGACGGCTACCAGTTCCCCCCCTGGCATTACAGAAACTTGTGGTTGATCTCATTCAATTCCAAATCGCTGGGCCTTCAATATGATACCAGGCTGGTCCATATCGGTCAATCGGTTCCAGAGATATTGCATGTAAACCAATTTTTTTTTAAATGTAATTTCATGGCTGTTCATGTTGTTTGAGGGCAGATTACTCTGGAACCAAACGTTGCAGTTTCACTGGACCAAAATCATTCAAAGCCTACTCAAAAGTTCTTAAATATGATACTTGTCTCATGTAAATGGGTCAGTTGGTTCCGAAGATATAGCCGGTTTAATGAGATAACTGGTTAAAGGGGGGGAGGGGTGGTTTTCTCTCCCCCTCACAAAAGAAAATGCAGGGACTAGGATGGTGTTAAAGCGGACAACCTGGGAATGAATTTTCTGGTGTGGGTATTATTCCAAATAGCCAGGACCTGTAGTGCTCTGAATACAGCCAGGCTCTGCCACTGTCTGTGGCTATCACTTCTGCCTGGCGGCTGTCCACCATTTACCACTAGCATGTATTCGCCCTTGGCAATGAGCATGTAATCCCACATGGTAACGAGCATGGAACTTCTGGCAATGAGCATGGAACCCTTGGCAATGAGCATGTAGATAAGCAGCACTTATGTAGCATCATTTTTAATAGGCATTATGGTGTTTGGCATAATACATAATAGACATAATGGCGTGTAACTTAACGTGTAATGGACATTATGGTGTAAATGTTTAATGCACGCCTTTGGTGGACAATGTCAATGTTTATGAAGCGTTTTGTGAATTTTGGCTTAATCTGTGTGGCATTATGTGAATTCTGCATCAATCCGTATGGCATTATGTGAATTTTGGCTCAATCCATGTGGCATTATGTGAATTTTGTCTCAATCCGTGTGGCATTATGTGAATTTTGGCTCAATCCGTATGGCATTTTGTGAATTTTGGCTCAATTCGTGTGGCATTATGTGAATTTTGACACAATCCATGTGGCATTATGTGAATTTTGGCTCAATCCATGTGGCATTATGTGAATTTTGGCTCATTCCATTTGGCATCATGTGTAAGGGGCAAGTATAATGGGGTCTATTTTTTTGTTGCATAATGTGTAGAGGTTGTATATGGTGTTGTACACTACTCTCAAGGACACTACTGTTGAGTGGCCACACCCCCTATTCCGGAGTGTGCCTTTGGCGCACGCACAAATACATCCTTCACTTTTGTCGCCATGGTGGGCCTGCATACTTTAAATGCCAGGGCCTATTTTTAATCCCATTCCGACCCTCTGTCTGCCACTCTCTTAGCATGTACACTGGCACCACTAACACGCCCCCCCCCCCACCCAAACCCTCTTTTATCATGGTGCCCCCCTGTCATTTTATCCTGGATCCGCCCCTGCACACAAGCATCCTCAATTTCTACTACAGTATGTCCTCCTCATAATCATCATCGTCATTTTCACTTGTACTGATCATTCCCACATTTGCAGATGGGGCAGAACTGGTGAAATGACACAAAGGAGATTACACCTTTCACCTTAGTTTTAATATGTTGGCCACTAATGTGACATAGCTTCCTCCTTTTTAACATTTTGAAACATTTGGATTTCAGGTGACCTTTCTTAAATGTTTTTCACCCATGACCAGTTGTAGTACTAACATGACTGTCAGCGTCCATGGCAATATTACTTGGTTGCTGCTCCTGCTCTTCTATTGACTGATTGTAATCTGTATCAGCTATATTGAACACATAAGTTGTTAAAAAAAGACCTTTTAATATCTTTTTGCCCCACAAAAAAAAAGAACTAACACTACAACATGACATTGCTTATATTTATGTGAACCCAGTTGGGTACAGCATCCACAGCACATACATGTTGTACAATATAAAAACAATTTGTTTAATCTTTTGATTATAGTTATTTGAATACAGTGCAGCATTACACTGATTGAGGTTTATTTAATACAAAAGCATAGAGAAATAACTAAATATTTGTATTTATGTTCAAAACTGACTGAAATTGAATCAGAAACACATGTACTGTCACTGGACATATTCATCAGAAAGAGGGACTTAAGAAGCCATAATCACTAACAGTGTTAAAGCACAGGATCTCTGACAGCATCTGTCTCTGGCAGCTTTCACTAGGCACGGCAAGCTCGATACACAATTATCCACGCGTGGCTGGTCCTCTCAATGTGGATCATGGGTGTGGCACTTGCTAGGGAGGTCCTGGCTTTGGAGAGGTAGTGTATAGGTGCTGTGTGCATGGAACCTTGGCTGGCACCGGGAGGCCAGCATATAGGAAATGGTCTAAAATGACATTTTGCCAGTCTATGGTCTGTACCTGCTTCCTGTTGCTCAGCCAATCATTAGCAGGCTCTGGGTATGAGGCTGGCTTCCAAACTATCATCAGTACAATGTGTGTTTCTTGAGCTATAGCCCTTTGTGCTATGGTTTTGGGTGTGAACCCACAGCCGGGAATGCTGTTTAGAACGGCCATGGCTAAACCTACACTAACTCTATTGACATTCTTGGACAGATGACCGTAATCTGCTGTTAGCTAGGCTTCTCCTGTAGATGCCGCATTCGAAGGAGTGAGTTCGGTCCACTCCAACCCCAATGCAACCAGGTTTTAAGAGGTGACAAGACTACGGTGATCATCAGAGGTAGTATCAAGAGATGATCTAAGTAAACAGCGCTATTGGGAGGAACACCCTGCCTAACAGCACCAGGCCAAGGATGGGGAGTGTGACCCAGTCACAGACACAAGATACAGATGGACCGGGGTGCCTCCAACTTAACATGCAAACTAGAACTGAGGGCACACAGTAATAAATGTTACCCCAAATACCACACCTGGGAGAACAGGACCAAAAGAACTTCAGAAAATACAGAACAACAAAGGAATATGGTAGCTTGCCAGAACTTTATAAATAAACAAAGAACAGAACCAGGCTCCACTGGAGCACTTACGTGACCTGTAAAGAGGCACTGCAGGACCGCGGGACATCCAGCAGCTCAGGATGGTAGAGAGCAGGAAGGGACAGACTGGGGCAGACAGACAGGAATATGAAACATAATGTAAGCAGGCTGAAACTGCCAATGGCCAGGAAGGCTGCACTGGGCTAACTACAGGGAGAAACGGACTAAGGACCAGCAGGCAGCTGGTATGTTCCAAACAGAGCAGTACCCAGACAGGTGACTAGCTGTGAACAGGAAATTGCAGCCACAGACAGCAAACTGAGGGCACAATGAAGGTAAGACCTAAAAATTTAAACTAATTGCTAGTCTTGGAGATGGATTGGGGGCGCGGCTCCCCTTGGGTTGGTGTAACCGAGTTGCTTTCAGGGTGGCACACCCTAACATTTATTTAGTACTATTTATTTTCACTAATATTATAATTCCTAGCACTACACTTTTTAACCACTAGCTCCTGCTTCTTTCTTATTAACACACATTTATAGCATGGTTTTTCACTTGTGTGCTGCCCTGGGGTGACTGGCTTATGCTGGCCTTTTTGGGGTTCCGCGCCCCAGATTCTTAGTATTAGGGACCCACCAGAAATGAGGTTACCGTGAAGCTGGTTGGTGGGCAAATATTTCTTGGCCAGTGAATATACCAAGAACCTCTATTATTGATTTAGATTATTAATATGGAGTGTGCATCTGCACCACATGTCTTTCTTTGCAGAACTACAAGTCCCAGCATGATAGCACCTCATGTAAATCGGGTGTGCATTCTCAGACCCCCCCCCCATAAGCTAACATTGTGTACACCTGTACACCTGAAGGTTGGGACTCCTTCAACTTAGAGTAGCACCCCGCCCACCTGATCTGAACATTAGTTCACCAGTTTAGTCCCTGGTAGCCACAGACTGCAAACTGAGGGCACAATGAAAGTAAGACCTAAAAATTTACACTAATTGCTAGTCTTGGAGATGGATTTGGGGCGCGGCTCCCCTTGGGTAGGTGTAACCGAGTAGCTTTCAGGGTGGCACACCCTAACATTTATTTAGCACTATTTATTTTCACTAATATTATACTTCCTAGCACTACACTTTTTAACCTCTAGCTCCTGCTTCTTTCTTATTAACACACATTTATAGCTTAGTTTTTCACTTGTGTGCTGCCCTGGGGTGACTGGCTTATGCTGGCCTTTTTGGGGTTCCGCGCCCCAGATTCTTAGTATTAGGGACCCACCAGAAATGAGGTTACCGTGAAGCTGGTTGGTGGGCAAATATTTCTTGGCCAATGAATATACCAAGAACCTCTATTATTGATTTTGATTAATAATATGGAGTGTGCATCTGCACCACAAGTCTTTCTTTGCAGAACTACAAGTCCCAGCATGATAGCACCTCATGTAAATCGGGTGTGCATTCTAAGACCCACCCCCATAAGCTAACATTGTGTACACCTGTACACCTGAAGGTTGGGACTCCTTCAACTTAGAGTAGCACCCCGCCCACCTGATCTGAACATTAGTTCACCAGTTTGGTCCCTGGTAGCCACAGACTGCAAACTGAGAGCACAATGAAGGTATGACCTAAAAATTTACACTAATTGCTAGTCTTGGAGATGGATTTGGGGCACGGCTCTCCTTGGGTTGGTGTAACCAAGTTGCTTTCAGGGTGGCACACCCTAACATTTATTTAGCACTATTTATTTTCACTAATATTATACTTCCTAGCACTACACTTTGTAACCTCTAGCTCCTGCTTCTTTCTTATTAACACACATTTATAGCTTAGTTTTTCACTTGTGTGCTGCCCTGGGGTGACTGGCTTATGCTGGCCTTTTTGGGGTTCCGCGCCCCAGATTCTTAGTATTAGGGACCCACCAGAAATGAGGTTACCGTGAAGCTGGTTGGTGGGCAAATATTTATTGGCCAATGAATATACCAAGAACCTCTATTATTGATTTTGATTAATAATATGGAGTGTGCATCTGCACCACATGTCTTTCATTGCAGAACTACAAGTCCCAGCATGATAGCACCTCATGTAAATCGGGTGTGCATTCTAAGACCCCCCCCCATAAGGAAATTGCAGCTACCTGCAAAGGGAACAGGAAACTATCACTGGCAGGGCCATGCTGGAGAGAATGCCCTATGAATGGCTCAAGAGATTATTCACCTGGGAAAGATCCAGCCTGCTCCCAAGCTATGATAATGAGCTCATTACCTCTCAGCCTTGTGCATAAATCAACTCCCAGAATATTGTGATGTAAATGCACAGATTCACCACCGGAGGCAACCAGAGAGTCCAATACCAGAAACAGACTGAAATCAGCTCACAAAAGATTGGGCTGTAATGGCACAGACTCACCACCGGCGGCCACCAGAGAGTCAAATACCAAGCACAGACTGAAAACAACACAGAACAGACATGACAGGACTGAGACATGAAGCAAGGCTCCTGATACTTTTTGCCTCCAGGCAGTGGCATAGCTAGAAATTTTCTCCCCCCAGAAAAAAAAAATACAAAATTCCTGCACTGGGTCATCAGATATGTACAGGGCAGGACCAGCTCAGAACTCACTGCTGCCTGGGTCGCCTGTCAGTTCAGCCAGCGGCGCCCACCACAAGCCCCGCTGGCGCTGCTCTCTCAAGCCGCCACAGGGTCTGCCACATATGTAGCTACGCCACTACCTCCAGGGGTATTGGCCACAGTTGGTACTCAGCTCAGCCTGCCACAGCAGTTCTTTGGATCTGCTTTATTATTCCACCTAGACTTCTGACCACCTTCTTCTTCTTGCCTGAGGCATCGTCATCTTCAGCTCTCTGGAGCGCCTGCTGTTGCTCTCTCGATTGGCTCCTTCCCTCAACCATCTCCACTTCTTTCCAGCATTCCCGTAATCTTCTACCAATATCGTAGGCTTCACAGTTATTGTTATCACAGATTCTTCTACCTCAGTCTTTGGAGTTCATTTTAGTATAGTTTCTTCTCATCACATACTCTTAAGAAGTATTGGGACAATCAGTTTTGTTTTTGCTAGCTCTTCACCTGCTTTATTTATGAGCAAGAACCCTATAAAACTAGCTTGCTTTATTCCTAAATCTACAGTCTCTTCTGTTATTCCTAGTACACTTCCGACTCCATCAAATACTAATTTCATGACAGCACCATGGGAACTGTTGAATGGACCGGCAGTCAATATTGCTGACCGGCAGTCAAGACCACGACTACAGGCACAATCTGCATGGTTTTAGCACTGAGGACTGTTCCGGTTTCTCTTGTGGCACTCTGCCTCGTGTAACAGCCGTGTGTTCCATAAGACCAGGCGGCACCGGGGTTGAGGTGGAACTAATCTACCTCTTCAAACGTGGCTGTTATTGGTGAAGCCTAGTTTGCAGGAAGCAATCAGGACAGCAAGGGGTCCGCAACGGAGGGCTAGTGCATGCCCTTCCTAAAACTGTGATGTTTTGGAAGGTATGTATTTTTCATCTTTTTGAAATTATTTGATTCACTACGAAAAATCATGATGTGGCTGTCAACTATAAGTCCTGTCTGAATTAGATAATAAAGTTGTCATATTGTCCTGTAAATTACACTGAATATCTGTGCAGTATTATATACATTTATGGAGAAAACTACGTACTACGTACTAAGTACAGCTTATTATGTGAAGTTTCATACTGAAAATCATCCACAAAAAAAACACAGTCCTAAATATTGGATTTAAATGGTGGAAAATCTAACTTGGCCTACTTAAGCATTGTAATGTGTCACACAAGCTACCTGTACAGTTTGTGCAGCCAAGTAAAGATTTTACCAACAAGGAAACAAATTTAACTAAGTATATATACATAACGTCTCTCTTTAACATTAAACATCCGTGTACTTTCTGCACCCAGATTTTGGCAAAATTCACTTTCCGACTTATTTTGATGTGGTTGGAGTTGCTGTCACTTTCTTGGAAGCAGCAGTGATATCGCTGTAAGGTAATATAGCAGGATTCATATAGTAATTACTGATGGCTTCTGCTGCTGTGGGTCTGTTTAACAAAAAATCAACACAGGTGGGGGCATGGCTTGGCTGGCAAACAGGGCAGACGTGTCTCTTGAGAGCATCAGCAAAGCTCTGAATTGTTAGCTTCCCTTACCCATTATTCGGGCCTCACTCTCCTTCTTACACAGAGGAGGCTTGCCCAAGTCAACACAGCAGGTGAGCAAGTGCTGCAGAGCCAGGGTTGTGGCCTTCAGGTTTTGGCCTTCCTACACTGCCAGCACCGGGATGAGCCACATTGCTAAAGCCGCATCACTGGAGAGTTGAACCAGATACTCCCCTCATAGACACACTATTGAATATCGGGTATTAACATTCTCTTTGTTTACCCATTTTTTTTTGTTTCTTTTAAGGTGTTGGTGTGCTTCCCACTTCCACTATTACTCTAGTTAGTGTCGCCATGGCTAGGCGTACAACCTTTCCCCCCAAGAGGGATTATTCATATCCCTTTGCTTTTCTTTTCCCTATATAGTTTTCCATTTTATTTTATACTGTGTCATATTTTCGCCATGCTCTGTTCATTTTCTGCTTAAATAAAAGCCCAGATTGTAGCCGTTCAAGAGACACATTTTATCAACTCACCCCCCAACCCCCCCCTAGTGTGGCGATTTTAATCTCTCAACACTGTGCATTTTCCCTGACACCACAGTATTCTGGATCCCAAGGTGAGATATCTAATCCTATCTGTCTGTCTTGAAAAAAAAAAGAGGTGACTCTAGTGTCATGGTATGCTCCTAATACAAAACAACTCCTATTTTGTAGGAAAGTTAAATATAACAATTCTCCAAATGGTGCTTTATTGATATTAGGAGACTTTAAGCTAACTTTAGATTTGGCTATTGATTGTTCATGTACCCGGATTCCTCTCTTCAGTTGGCCCCATAGATGCACCAGCGGTTTCCATAAAATTTTGGCGGAATATGACCTTTATGATGTTTGGCGTGTTAAACATCCCTTTGAAAAGGACTATACTTATTACTCTCATGTTCATGGCACATACTCCAGAATTTACCTTGCCCTCTCAGACAAATGGTCCCTTCGCTCCTTTAGCAAAATACCTATTCTTCCTATGACATGGCCAGACCATTCTCTATTATTTATAAAGTGGGAGATAGCTCAGAGACAAACCTCTCAGAGTCCTTGGCTCTTGTTTAGACAAAGTCTCATTCATCTGGAGGCTAAACAAGCCATTCAATAAGCTATTGAATTTTACTTACAAGAGAACAATTCTGAGGAGACATCCACTTTTAATTTCTGGTGTGTCCTTAAATCAGAGATACGTGGCTCAGAGATCCAAATTGCCGCTAAACCTGAAAAAAGACTTTAAGAGAAATCTTGAGAAGGCCGAATTAGAAGTACTCACTATGAATATCGCTCACAAGGCTAATCCACAAGATAAATCACTCCTTCAAGCTTTGACTGTTGCCAGAGATAAGGTTAATGAATTCTATTTGGCAGAAGTACAGCGCAATCTTAATCAAACATATTATTTACTTGTGAACCGTGCAGGTAGGCTTTTTGCAAAGAAATGAAGGGGTAAAAGGGCCAAAGAAAAAAATCATATGATTTATTCAGAGAATTGATCAAAGGGCCTTGACCCCAAATAAATTGTTCACGTCTTTGCTAAGTATTATGCTAAACATTAGAACCTAACAGATGATCCCTTCACCTCCCAACCTAACTCTTCTGCCATTGAGAAATTCTTGAATAATCTTGGTCTTCACAAATTGTCTCCTGCTTGTCTCTTATAGAACCTTGGACGCTGGATGAGGTTCACAAGGGTATTGACTCATTACCAAATGACAAAGCTCCAGGTCCTAACGGATACCCTTCCAACTTTTACAAAACATTCCAAGTGCAATAATTTCTGGTGCTCCTTGAAGTGTTTAATGAAGCATCAGTAGTAAAACATTTCCCGAGTGAAAGGTTAGAATCCCGAATTATTACCATTCCCAAACTAGGTAAATTCAAATCTTTGTTGCAAAATTTTAGACTTATTGCCCTCCTTAATTCATATTTAAAGTTATATGCTAAACTAGTTGCTAACTGTATATGTCCCCTTCTCTCATCACTTATTAAAAAGGTACAAGTTGGCTTTGTACTAAAGAGGCAGGCTTCGGATAACACACGTGGGGTGATTAATGTTATCAAACATTAGTTCTATAACTAGACGCGGAAAAGCATTCAATAGACTCCACTGGGGGTTCATGCGTGAAACACTGGAAAAATTTGGATTTATCAGTAGAATCTTGAATTCCATACTGGCCCTGTACTCTTCACCTTCTGCTAAGGTCTTTGCGAATGGATGTATCTCCTGAGGATTTAACTTCACTAATGGCACTTTTCAAGGTTGTCCATGATCACCACTCATTTGTGCTCTGGCTGTATAGCCTCTGGGTAAATACATTAGGGCTCAAGAATTAATAAAGGATTCAGAGATTGGGGGGTATATCCCATAACACATTTTGCAGATGATATTTTGCTTTATTGGTTAGACCCTGAAAAATATTTACCACACCATCACAATGTACAGTACTTCAAGAATATTCAGATATGTCTTTCTATAAACTGAGTACTAATAAGACGGAAGCTCTCCCACTTAACATTCCCCCCCATGGATGTTGCTAATTTAAAGGCACTATAGTATTACTCTTTGCAGTCCCATACATTAAAATACTTAGGGATTAACTTGACAACCGAGAAACATCTTACAGAGAGCAATTATGGTCCTCTACTCAAAGTCTTTGTGAGGCTGACTGGAGATTGGATGTTATAGGAGGTTACTTGGCTGGGCAGAAATGCTGCCACAAAAATGATCCTATTACTGAAATTTAATGTACCTATTTCACACTATCCCAAGATCCTGCACTAACTACTTTTTAATAAAATTAATCAGATCCTGACCAGGTATGTCTGGAAGGGATCTAAACCAAGAATCGCAAAACATATTCTAATTTTATCTAAACTCAATGGTGGATTGGCATATCCAGATATTAAAAAAAAATATTACCTTGTAAGCTTGCTGAGTCGAGCTAGAGATTGGTTTGATATTAATGATCCTAAACTGTGGGTTGTTCTTGAAAGCTATCATTCCAGATTTAACATTAGACCATTGGATTACAAATAGAATAAAATCTTGTTTATAGTTAACATTCTAATGTCCTTCTCCCAAGTGCAAGAATTATACAATACTCAGAAACAGGATTTTTTTGTTGATCTGCAGTTACAAAGCTGGCTTCAGTCTTTCTTAGTTCCTCCTGCCTGCCTTTGCAGCCTATATTAAGGCACAATTTAATACTTCTTCCTATAAGGGGGGAATCTCATGGCATTGGCATATCGCAATGCATGAAAACAACAAAAATAGCATGGACCCTTATGACAACATCCTAAAGGGCTAGTCCGATTAAACCCATCTTCGAACTTAGATTATCCTTAAAGATGATAAGGTAGTGTGCAAATTTTGAAGACGATTAGTTAAAGCGTTCGAGAGTTATCGTTGAACATCCATACGCACACACACACACACACACAAACATTGTTCAATTGTCAAAACACTAAACAAATTAAAACCATGCATTAATATAGTATTTTATATTGTATCACTGTCTTGAAATTTGCTTATTACAACACTTGTATTAAATTACTGTCTTTCAATGTATAAGTAACAATCAATGGTTTTTCCCAGCTCACTGAATGGTATTAGTAACCAGTCTAGAACACTACATGATTATAGAATTCAGAGATATTGTATTACATATATTTGTGCAATTTTATGTGTAAGCCCCAAGCCGAATATTGGGGGTCCCTAGCGCTATATCTAGGTGAAGGGTGCGGGATGCCAAAAACCAGCACAAGACAGAAAGCCTAGAGCAGCACACCAGTGAAATACTACTGTTAATAGGTAGGAAGCCAAAGCTATAGAGAGAGAGAGAGAGGAGAAAAAGGAGAAAAAAAATGTGAAATGTAATTAAAATATTAAAGAATTAGTGTAAGTGAGAAAAAAATAGTGCAAAATGTTAATAGAATATAAAGGTGTGCCACACTAGAGACACCAAGCCAAATCAGTCCCGGGGCACCGCACCCCACACCAACGTTACCCTAATTGGAGCAATCCCATAATACTCCTTGTGACATATCAGGACCCACATTTTGTCGTAATATGGGTTCCCTTCTGCCTCTCACAACATACACATAGCTAGTGGCAGGTGCTCAATTCGTTTAGCACTGCCATTCAGGCAGGGCCGGTGCTAGGGTGTTCGGCGCCCTCCTGCAAACTATAAATTTGCGCCCTCCATACTTTAGAAAGGAGACAGCAAGAAACGAATGTGGATGCTGAAATAAAAGATATATAATGACCATAGTGGTAGTGCCACATCATGTGCCCAGTAGCATCAGTGTAGTAACTATACATTTTAGTGCCCTGTGCCAGAAAAGGAATTAGGTCCCTGTACCTCCCGCCACCACTGGAGGCGCATGGCAAAAATTTAAGGTGAAGGAGCGTGGCCGCATAATAGTACCATATCACCTTACACCACAGAGTAGTGTTGGTTATTCACATTACACCACACATGTGCCACTTATGCACATTGTGCCAGCTAGAGCTCCTATTGCACACTGCACTAGGTAGAGACTTTTTTAGACATGCTGTGCCAGGTAGAGCCCTTAGACATCCTGTGCTCGATAGAACTTCTATAGAAATACTGCACCAGCTCTAAGCACACCATACTGCCCATTACACTTTAAGCCACACATCATAATGCCCATGACACATTATGTCACACACTGTAAAGCCCTTTAATTATTATACCACATACCATAATGGCCATTACACATTATGCCGCACACACTGTAATGCCTATTAGACATGCCACACAATGTTATGCCCATTACATATTATGCCACATAAATTCAGCTTAACTACATGCTCATTGCCAGGAGTTACATGCTCGTTGCCAGGGATTACGTGCTCCTTTCCAGGGGCTTTATGATTGCTACACGCTAGTTGCTTTGGTGGTTTACATGCTTGTTTCCAGGAGAGTTACATTCCTGGGGATGCAGATGCACAGCATGCCAGCGGTCCTGGAATCAGCACTTCCTGGTAGGGCTAGGCACCCTGACAGAGGTGCAGGAAGCACTGAAGCACCTTAATCCTCTGTTATGGCGGACATTTTAATAGGGGCACTGTGTCTTTGTCTGTACATGGGCGCATACATATGGCATGGGAGGACCTGATACAGGGGAGTGGGAAGTAGAGAAAGGACTGAGGCACCTGCCATACAGTATCAAGGGAAAACGCAGGATTTTCTGAGGGGGGTTCCCCATAATAAACACATACATACACATAGCATACTTACAACACATAGGATGTTCACGCCACGCACACATACCATACATACACACACACAGGGTATGCACTTGCACAAAATAAGTACACATAGGTCATACAAGCACACATACCATATATACCCACAGGGCATACACAATACGAACATACAGGTTATACAAGCACACGCACCATACATACACATTGGGCATGTAAGTACCATACATGCATACACACAGGGCAAACATGCACAAATATCATACATACACACAGGGCATGCACGCACAATACGTACACACAGGGCATACATGCACACATACTATATATACCCATGTATCATGTATAATTCCACGGGTGTTGCCATGTGTACTTAATAGTTCCAGGGGTACCATAATGTGTGCTGTATTATTCCAGGGGTGCTGCCATGTGTCATGTATAATTCCAGAGGTTCGCAATATGTGTTGTATAGTAATAGGGGTGCTGCCATGTGTGCTGTATAATTCCAGGTGTGCCGTTATGTGTGTTGTAACAGTCCAGGGTTAAGCCATGTGTACCATATAAATCCAGTGGTGTTGCCATGTGTGCTGTATAATTCCAGGAGTGCCGCGATGTGTGCTGTATGATCCCTGACGTACTGCTATGAGTCGTGTATAATTCCAGGCATTCCGCCATGTGTGTATATAATTCTAGGGTTCTATCATGCATGCTGTATAATTCCAGGGGTACTCCCATGTGTGCCATATAATCCCAAAATGCTTCCATGTGTGCCAGATTAGTCCAGGGGTGCTTTCTGCTGTTCTTCCATCTGCTGAAGCATATAGAGGGTGGAGTTCCACCTTTTTACCACCTTTCACTTGATGGAAGGGCAGATTAAAGTCCTCTTGCACCTACTGCAATCTCGTGCACGCTGTTATGGAATGCCGGAAATGCCCCAAAATTTTTCGGGCAACACACAGCATCTCCTGCTGTAAGGCTTTCACGATATTACTGGCGTTATCAGAAATTACAAATCCTAAGGAGAGTCCAAGTGGGGTAAGCCATGTCACTTTGACATCTCTCAGTTTTTCCAAGAGGTTCTCAGTGGTATGCCTCTTAGTAAAGCCAGTGATACATAGCATAGCCTGCCTATGAATGAGCTGGTGATGCTTGCTAGATCCTACTGCTGCTGCTTAAGGTGATACAACCAAGAAGATGGCTGTCACAGTCATATAATCCTAATCTGTCCACTGCCGCCTGTCCACATATCCATGGTTAAGTGGGCACTGGCTTCAATCCCACTTTTCAGGCCATGGATTACTTTTGACTTAATGTACTGGTACAGCTCAGGAATGGCTTTTTGGCTGAAATGGAACCGAGATGGAATCTGGCACCGGGGACACGCAGCCTAGATTAACTGTTTAAAACCTGTACACTACACTGACTGACAGCCTCTGCCCTCTGCGCACTACTATTGCACTACCGAGTAACACAGCCCCCCAGGAAACATACACACTCACTCTAAGGGCGGTATTCAATGAGCCTGATTCGCCATGTTTTTATGGCGAATTTGTGCTGTTTGGCGAATTTTTGACAAAAACGGTGAATCACCCTATTCAATGACCACATGGCGAATACATTTGAAGGGTTTTTTCGCCATGATTCACCGAGTAGCAATCGCTATCTTTTTATGGTGAAGTGGAATGTGAACTTTTAAAATAAAGTGTTTTGTTTTTTACATTTGGTGTCAAAAAATCAGGAATTTTATTCTGAGGAGGGGCATGCTATTTTTATTCATGTGCTATAAGCACATGAATATATATTTAATTTAAAAAAAAAAATATATATATATATTTTTTTTACACAGCAGCCAGCAGGGGGCGCCGGAGCCAAGCCGCTCATTACATATTCATATATTCACTGCACCCGATCGTTACGATCGGGTGTAGTGAATATACGCGGTCCCCTGCTGGCACCCCGGGGGGGGCAGCCTGTGCTGCCTGGCACCCGGGGAGCCCACCTCCCCCCCACAAATGTTCTGGGGCAGGCAGAGAGACTTCCATCTCTCTGCCTGCCACCGTCCTCAGGCTCCCTGCGGCGTTCGCCGCAGGAGCTCATATTCGCCGGTCAGGGGCAGCGAGCCCCTGACTCGTTGAATACCGGAGCCGGCGAGGCTCCGGAACGTGGCGAATGTGCAGCGAATCCTAAAAAGGATTCGATGCACCTCGCAGGTATTCTCATTGAATACCGCCCTTTGTTGCAAATATAATAATAATTGCGGTGCACCAGAAACTGTTATGCCTGGGCCCATAAATTGACACCAGGCTAGCATAAGACAAGTGCAGAGTTGTTCGCTGTTCGGAAGCGTGGCGAGAAATGCATTTAAAGACTAGGTCTTGTGAGAATCTGACGCGGGACGATGACGTTCGGCCTCGCTCGGGTTTCCAAACAGAGTCAAAAACTTGCAGTGTTCGGTGCGGTTTGGATTTCTTAGAATCCAAACCGTTCATCTCTAATTAATATAGTTTTTTTTAATTGTATCACTGTCTTGAAATTTGCTTAATACAACAATAACCACTATTAAATTACTGTCTTGGCAATGTATAATGCAGCTGGCATACTGTAGGTATTCAGTTCCCTTGTTTGAGAATTATTTTTTATTTATTGTACAGATTTTCTATATGCAAATAGGATAATGGCCAGAAGACATTGAACACACATCCTGGAATATAAACAGAGCAGAATATTATCTTCCCGTTTCATTTATTTATTTAAAAGGTTTGTCACACTTCTATGTCAATGTCTGCTTGTCACTAAGTGACTATAATGGCTGTTTCATTTGTTTCTGTAATATATTACATGCATAAATGTCACAAGCTCCATTCACTGTGAATAACAGAGAGTAATTCAGTGTAAAATAAAGTACAATATCCAAATTTCAGCGAAATTAGAGAATTTAACCGTAACTCAAGGGACTGGGCAGTATTCTAGGAAATTATTAGAGGAATTAAGTAGCCGTTTCAGACCCATTTGCTTTGGTTAAAATTTGGCCCCACACCCAATGTTCAGAGTTTGCGGATGCACGATTATGTGCATGCACAGACCCCAGGAGCGAACAGCTTCGGTGAGTCTCATAAATGCTGAGCTATTTTCTTCGAGAAGCACAGTAGGGGGCGGGCATGCGGCGGTAGTAGGGGAACGCCCACCGTTTTATGGGTGCCCCCAAAAAACATTGGGCTATACTTTGAGAATGCAGTTATGGCAATGCCTGCTCGGGTAGGCAGCAGATGTGACATGAAATCAGCATCCTCCCTGAATTCGGCGGATTATAGCCAGAATGAAAGTCAGTCTAGACTTTTATTACCAAAGGGGAGAAAAAACAATCGAAGGTCGGCGATTGGTTAATTCCAAATAGCTGAATGCTCTTGTGCATGTGCATATCTACCATAGGTACATGCAGCTTCTATGGGGCCTGGAGCTGATAGGGGCTCACCTTACCTGTCAAAGCAACATGTGCTATATACAGTACATGGGTGCATGAACAATTTTAGGTTGGGGGAAGCAAGATAAAGGGGCTATTTTTTTTTTTTGTCCAAATATTGGCAAATCACATTATTTCTGCAAATGGCATATGTAATAGAGTGGGATTTCTGGAAAAAAAAAATGTCCATTTTGCTGTGACCAAAAAAACTCACTTAAAAAATTACATCACATTGAAAACATACCAAATCGCAAATGTAATAGGGTCCAAATCGCACTCTTAACATGACTAAAAGAAAAAAACAATAATAGATCTGCTTTTGGCAAGTAAATTTGACAGAAGCCTACAGTGATCTGTGAAATCTACATGATAATATAATTCAGAGATAATTTAGAGATTCAGAGCCCTAGACAACAAACTTGTGGGTGTTCCTAACAATAAAAGTGATATATTCAGCAATTGTCTGCTCCTGGTGGGCTGGCCTAACCCCTGTCTGTGGGTGGAGCTGAGAATGTAAACAACATTCTAACTTCGGACAAGGGGTATGAGCAACCGCAGAAGCACACCTTTCATTGCCAAAGACGGTGGGTGAGTATAATTTCCATCCACAGGTACCACTTTTGGATTCTATGCAGCTTTTTTATTTTTACTTTAACAGATTTTTTTTTTTTTTTATAAATTTTTATTGAAATATTTTAATATAGTGATAACACAATTATGCACATAGCGTAAGTTGTACACAATGGGTTACAAGAGTAAATGACAATAATGCAATAAATGACAGGGAAACAAATTAATTCCCAAACAAATGTCTATCCATATTCGGGATCATAGTAGAGTAAGAATTTCTTGGTTTATACTATTATGAGATAAAAAATCTTGACACTTACTATTAAATTTCCTGTTTTTACTGAAATTTGTTATAACCCATAATGTGTGAGTAAGACTAACGGACACAGACAAACATAAAGACGCAGACTGCATGTAGACTAGGGATGGGGGGGAGGGGTATAGAGGAGGAATTCGTGGGAGAAAGGTGAAGGGAAGAAGTAAGGGGGGAGGGGAATTTAGAACAGAGAGAAATTTCAGTACTTCTTATACTTATTCTGTTACAAAGAAATCTTGTGACATACATACATGGATCATACCACAATAATTCATATAGATATACCACTGGTGTTTAGAAGTATGGCTATTCTTCTATTAATAAGGACATATGGGCCAATGCCCTATATCAATTATGATCACCTTCTGGGTGACTGGATTTAACATTTTCAAAAGCCTGGACAATATGATCTTTCGTAGGTTTATCTAATGTTCCCATAAATAACATCCATTTCTTATAAAACTTTTCCGCGCCTTTTTCTATATCTAGCCTCGCGTATTTTCTCTCAAAGTATAAAATTTGAAGCATTTTTTGTTGTATTAATTTTAGTTGTGGAGCCGATCTTTTCGTCCAGTGTATAAGAATACATTCCCGAGCAATCGTTAGTATTTTAACCAGTAAAGTAAATTTGTATTTATTAAATCCATCTAGATTCCAGGTCGAAAAGTTCAGTCCCATTATTGCCGCTGGAGAGGTAGAGAGCTTGGTATCAAAAATTTTGTTAATATATACGATATCACCTTGTTCCAAAAGTGCCTCAGTTTATAACAGTCCCACATACAGGGGGGTATTCAATGTCAGGGGCACAGCTGTCGAGCTAGCGCGACAGCCGTGCCCCTGTCCCGTTCACGGTCAGCTCGACTGGAGCTCGGCAGTCAGAATTCAATGTCCCGGCCGCCGAGCAGCGAGAAGGGGGCATGGCCACGAGTTGAGGACGGAAATAGACGAGCTCCGGCCGGGAGCTCGCCTATTTCCGGCTTTTCTCTGCAGAACGAGCCCGACAGCTTGTGATGTCGGGCTTGTTCTGCGGAGAAACCCAGTTCAATGCTGTCGGGGAAGACAGCATTGAATAGGGCCCCGCAGCCATCTCCCCCGTCGGGAGATGGCTGCGGGTGCACGACAAAGATTGAATACCCCCCACAGTGTGAGAAGGTGGCCTCCGTCACACCACACTTAATGCAATGACCTGATTTGTAAATTTTCTCCTGTGTGGGGTAATGTACGCTCGATGCAAAGTTCTTATGTATACCTCCTGCAGGTAAGTTGATTTTAGAGATTTGAGCATTTTATTATCACAAGCATACTTTCAGTGTCTGTGAGCGAGGGTATATCTATTTTCCATTTCTCTAGTAACACTTTCCATTGTAAAGTTGTGACTGAGGTAACCGACATTAAAAGTGCATATAGATACTTCAACTTATATGGCTTATCAATCAGATAGTTCAAAAGACTATCTATATTCGAAACATTCAATACCGTAGTTACTTTATCTATATTGTGTTGGGGTGTTTCTAATGACTGTAAGTAGTGTCTTACTTGTAAGTACATATATAGGTGTGAATTTTGCAGGTCATACTTCTGCACCAATTATGCGAATGACATTAAAATCCCACCTGGAACCAAGACTCTAGAAGAGGAGTCCAGTCCCTTCTCTCTCCACATGAGGAAAGCAGGATTGGTTAGGGAGGGGGGGGGGGGGGGATGCTGGGTTGCCCCATAAAGGGAGAAACCTTGATACATACAGGTTTCTGTGCATAGTTTTATTAATTCTCACCCAATTGCTGTAAGTATCCTTAAAGAGGATATGTTTCCTAATGTGAAGTGGTATATTGGATTGTTTAGTTTGATTTAATGCCCCTGGTGCATATAGGGTGTAGAGCCGCTCTTTCCAAAGAATTATCAGTATATATAGATTTATTTAAGATCCTATCACTGACATATCTAAAAACGATTGCCTGAGTATAGGTTTTCAGATCCGGGTATCCCAGATCTCTATCTTTTTTTAACGTTTTTAATTTATTTCTGGCTATTCTGGGCCCTTTGCCCTGCCACAAAATTTTTGAGAAGATAGAATCCAATTTAGACATATCTTTAGTCTTAAGAGCAATAGGGAGCATCTGCATGGTATAATATATTTTGGGGATCACTATATGTTGGATTACTGCTATTCTCCCCATCATTGATAGGGGAATGTCTTTCAATGCCTCTAGCTTTGTCGATATTTGTGTTATTATGGGTGAAAAATTTAAAGCATAAAGGCATGAGGTATCAGCTGTAACCCCTGTAACCCAGTGGCGTAACTAGCGCTTCGCAGCCCTCGCGGTGGCGGGGGGAGCCAGACCCACAGGGGCGCAGGATTTGTGTTATAGATATTTAGGGGACTCAGCAGGGTAGGACCGCTCGCCCATTACAACGCGTACCGTACGCTCCTGAGAGCAATATATTGCAGCAGGCGCCAGGCAGCCTTGATGAGTGATGTCGGCTGTGACTGAGCCAATCATGTTCATAACAGCAGCCAATCAGCAGCGGTTTGGCCAGCGCCAGATTTCAAATGCTGCCTGCGCTATGCGTCCTAACACTGTGATTAGGAAAATGGAGAGCCATCGCAGACTCTTGTCTGTGACATGCTGCCACCCCCCCCCCCAGCACCTGCCGCTCACGGGAGAACATCAAGAGATCCGTCAGAGTGGTGTGCCAGCCCGGGATAGGAGGAGCAGCAGCAGCCATGGTCTCCAGATAGGGATAGGAGCAGGACCTGTGGAGTCACTGGAGGCACAGAAGAGCGGTGCCTGTGGGTGGAATGCATGCCGGGAGCTGGATAAGCGGCCGCGGGCAGGTGACACTCAGGAGTCAGCTTGAAGGAGAAGTGTCCATAGGAGTGTCCCCCGAGAACAGGAGGGACGGCTGCGAGTGGAGCATTCGCCAGGTGTCTGAAGGCCTGCCATGGAAAACGGGCAGGGCACCCTCCGGGAGCATAAAGTTTGTCGTGAGAGGTGGACAGTGGTTGTCCAAGGATGTGTCCGGGAGCTGACTTTCTGACGGTACACGGCTTCGGGGTCTGAGGCAAAGCCAGGGTTGTGCTTCGGATGGGCACGATAGCCAGGTTTGTGTATAGTTTTATAGCGTGGGTTGTGGTCCAGGCATATAGTGCCGAGATGATGTAGTGTAGTAGTATATGGGTAAGGTGTAGCGTGTGGAGTTAGCAAAGTTGTATGTTGGTAATATGTAGTGTGGGGAGGTAATGCAGTAAGGTAGTTTGGGTATGTATATTGCTGGGATGTAGTGTGTGTATATAACAGATTTAGTGCAGTCATGTAATGCAGTGCTGTATTGTTGGGAGGTTACATAGTGGTGTGGTGGGGGGGGGCACCACAAAATATTCAGCTGGGGGAGCTAAATTTGTAGTTACGCCACTGCTGTAACCTGTACCCCGATATTTAAAATGCGATGGAGCAATTGTGAAAGGTACCTGTAATCCCTGTGCTTTTATAGGAGCATTTTCCCCAACAACAAAACTTCAGATTTTCTGAGGTTAACTTTGTAGCCAGCGGTATCCCCGAACGAGCCAATCAGCTGTAAAAGAACTGGGAAAGACTGACCGGGGTTAGATAAGAAAATGTATGTGTCGTCTGCAAACAGAGCGATTTTTAATTCCTTTCCACCAATTGCAATCCCCCGTATCAGGGTAGAAGATCTAACTGCCACCGCCATCGGTTCTATTGCAATCGCAAAAAGGAGAGGTGACAATGGACACCCCTGTCTTGTTCCTCTCCCCAATTAAAAGGGTGCAGATAATAGGCCATTACATGCAATTAACGACTTAGGGGAGGTATAGAGTGTATTTATGAATTTAATGAATTGAATGGGAAATCCCAAAAAAATTTTAGTGAGCAATTTATAATCTGAATTAAGCAGGGATATGGGCCTATATGACCCTGGCAATTGTAAATTCCTCCCTGGTTTTGGTAGCACCTTAATAACAGCATCTGAAAATAGTCTGGTATTTTTCCTTCCTGAAGTATTGTGTTAAAACATGCTGTCAAGGATTCTATGAGTTGACTGGCCATGAATTTGTGAAATTCATTTGTGAAGCCGCCTGGGACTGGCGCCGTAGCTAGTTTAAGCTGTCCAATAGCCCACCTAACCTCTAAATTCGTAATTGGACTTGCCAAAGCCTTGGCAAGTTCCACAGGGACCTGTGGTAAAGGTATTGTTTCCCAGAATTCTTTAGTAAAGGATCCATTCGTATGAATAGGGAGTCGGGTATCACTATTTGGCTCATCCGGGATCGCACTAGGTGGGGTGTAAAGTTTTTCATAATAATCTTTTAGCACTTTCGCTATCTGTGCATCTGATGTGGTTAATGTATTGTCTTGTTGTATCAAGGGTCGAATTACTATTTGTTGTCTAGAACCTTGCAGTAAGTTGGTTAATACTTTCCCAACTTTATTTCCAAAGGTGTAAAATTTTTAATTCACATTAAATAAATATTTATCTCCCTGTATTTGTAAATGTTCATTATATAATGATTTTGCTGCTTGATATATTGCTTTATTTTCTAAAGTTGGGTCCATTTTAAATTTCTGAAAGGATTCTGTTAATTTATGTTGCAGTTCTATATGTTTGCCCGTCTGATATTTCCTCAGCCTCGAGGCATATGCAATTACCTCTCCTCGTAAAACAGCCTTGGCTGTCTGCCAGAATTCGAATTTTTCGAATGTAAAAATTCCTTATTCTCAGAACAGTAATTGTAACAAAAGATTTCTAAATGGTTTCTTGCATACCTCGGGTCTGGGACAAATGAGATGGAAATCTTCACTGTGACTTAGTCTTCTTATCATCTTGAAAAATTATGGATGCAGTTATTAACCCATTATCTGATAGTACTGGGACCAAAATATCAGCTGAAGCAAGTTTTGGAAAGACTGCGGCTCTGCAATAAGTATGTAGTCTATTCTAGACCAAGTATTGTGTGTCATTGAGAGGCAAGTATACTCTCTTTCTTCTGGGTTTAAAGCCCTCCATGAATCTATCATATTGAGGGATTTAATCAAGTACAGTACCCCTATTTTTGGGAGAGTAATGAGTCATTTTGGAGGGGGTGTACAATCCATAAACGATGAGGAAATTAAATTTAGATCTCCACAAATTATTAGTGAAGTTGGGTTGTACATAACTAATTTAGCCAGCAGCTGGGTGAATTTTTTTTTTCACTATATTGTGTAGGTGCATAAACACTGCAAATTGTCAATTCCTTACCTCTGAAGTTACAGTTTATTAAGACATATCTACCTGCAGGATCCACACACACCGACTTGACTTGAACATCTACTGATGCTTTGGCTAAGATTGCTACCCCACAGGATTTAGATGTATGTGACGCAGAGCACAACACCTTCCATTGTAAAAAGTTGAGTTTTTGCACTTCATTTTGCAGGAGGTGCGTCTCCTGCAGGCAGACAAGGTCGATTTTCTGTCTATCCACATAAGTTAGAAGTTTGCGCCTTTTCGCTGGAGTATGTATGCCCCTTATGTTGAGTGATCCTATTTTTAGAGACATAATAATTCAGGCATAGTAATAAAGCATTTCTGAAATGCTCTCCGAAGATTCACAGGAGGTAAAGAGGGGGAGGAAAGAACATAAGGGTCACGTAGAACACAAAGACAAGACATACATCCCTTAAACACTAACTTACCATCAACTACAAAGGACAAATCATAGATCGTAGATAGTATTACCTTAGTCATAACAGCCATTATTATAAGCATAACAGACTTCCACCTTTTCTCTGATGCAGACATTTCAAGAATGCTGCACAATAGAAATACAAACTATGTAAATTCTATGTAAATTCTAGTATCAGACCAACTCTGACCACCTGCATCTCCCCATATTAGGAATTCTTATATATTTAACCTTCTAATTCTTATAAGAACATAATACAATTAAACCTAGTTCGACTTATACTAACTGAGCAGCTTTACTTAGCATATTGCCTTTGTACTTAAGTCAAAAATATGTACAGTTAATAGTAGTATCCACACTACTATCAAGTAATCCTTCAGTAGGAATGTGTGGTATATAGTGATAATTGAACAAAAATATTTCCAAGCGCTTTTAGCTTTTTGGATCTGTAGCCACTGTTTATAGCTCAGCCCTGCGGTATATCCGCTATGTCCCCTTCAGGCTCTCTTGAGTTTCCTTCTGCCTTTAAATAAGCCTCAGCTTCTGTTGGCATAGTAAAGTCACAAAACCCTGTTCCCATTAGTGAGAATATTCTCAGTGTAGCAGGCAATCCAACAATTCTAAGATTGTTACGTCTTGTCCTATTTTCAATATTGTCAAGACTATCTGACAGACGTTTATTTTCTTTCTGCAAACTTTGGACTGACTTTTGTAGAGAAAGAATCTGGTCTGTGTTCTTCCCAATCCTATCCTCTGCCTCTGAGACCCGGGTTGTGAGTGAGTGTAACTGCGTAGCTATATCATTCACAGCTTTCTGCAATAATGGTGTCATAGTAGATTGAATTGCTGCCACCAGATCATTATATGTGAGTGTGGATATACTTGCATTATCCTGGGCAGAATCTGGGTGGCATTCCGGCTCAGTAATTGCCTTTTTTGCAGCGGAAGTCCCCTGGGCGTTGTCCTGTCCCGACGCCATGTTGTGGTCACCTCTCCGCTTCTCCTGTCGTTGTGGCTGCGGAGGTTGCGGCGGCATTTTGGTCGTCAGCGGGGGGCCCATGAATCTGTCCATGGTGTTAGTGTGCCGTCTCGGGGACCTCGAGCGGCTCTTGCGTGTTTTCGACAGCTTGCGGATATGGGGAGGTGAAGTGTGGCATGGAGCTCCGTGGGAGAGGCTGCTCACTCCACGACACCGGAAGCGAAAGTCACTTTAACACATTTTTAGGGACAAAACAACATTCTAACTTTGGACAAGGGGTATGTGCAGCTGGAGAAGCACACCTTTAATCGCCGAAGACGGTGGGTGAGTATAATTTCCATCCGCAGGTACCCCTATTGGATTCTACAGATGGGGCCGGTTTTATCTTTGCTGACTGAGACGCGCGTGCGTCCCCCATGCACGCGCGTCTCAGTATCCGGGCGGCGGGGCGGCGAGGCGGATGCAATACTGTCCGCCTCCCGCTTGAGTGGGCTGGGGGGGACCCAAGGGCACTGGGGGGGGGTTCGGTCGCCCGGTGTGGGCACCGGGCGACCGAGGGCAGCACCATCGGAAGGGGACGAGCGCGCACCTCGTGCGCGCGTGTCCCCTTCCGGCATACAGATGGCGGCGGGGCAGGGGATGGCGATGGCGACGCCATCGCCATCACCTGCAAAGATGAATCCCGCTACATCTGTATGTAGCTTTTTTTATTTTTACTTTAACATAATTTTAGGGAAAGAACCATGCACATATCTCACTGATGCATGGTTTAGTCAATTTCACCAGTCAGTGCCTGTTCTTTTTAAGTTGCAATTTTTAGTAAGGTTTACTAAAGATTGCACCCTATTACATTTGCGAATTGTATATTTTTTAATGGCAAAACATATGGATGTGAATTTATGGGTCTTTTGAAATCTCTACACCTCCCAACACTGGCAATCCTATACTGCCACCAAAGCCAACACCCCACAATGCAGACACTGTCAGCATTCATAAACTAATTACACTATATTTTCTTGGTACTTGTGTAGTACCAGGGCACCAAATTAACATACGTACGCAAGCGTAAGTAAATCGCATCGCTCGGCACATTTTAGTGGCGTGCGATGCAATCTCAGTAGTTAATATGGTATGGACGTTTGGTGGTTAGCGTAGCTGTGCTTTCTGAATATGCGTAGGCTGCGCAAATAGCGTAGTCAGTCAAAACTTGCGTAAGTGTTCCCGGTCCCTGTCAGATTCAGTCTAAGGTGAATAACTGAGAGTGATGGCTGCATCAGGGAGAGCTGAGAACGCGACGGAGGTGACAGTGATTGCTGGTGAACCAATCACCATGTTGACCTTGCCAAACACAGAGGAGGAGGCTGTTATGTTTTTCCAGCGCCACCAGTTGCTTCCGGTCATGCAAAATTGTGTGAACCGGCACACGATGTGGCTATCTCTGAAGGAAAGCATGTGGCGCTGCCACATTAAGGCCTGTCGGAAAAAAGTGAGCCTCAGAGCGGATCACTGGTTCCCGGGGTGACGATTACCCTTCTTCACCCTTGTCCGCTTTATCTACTCATGGGCGGAGGAGATGACAAGTATGGCGTATTGTGACCGGGAGCTGCACATGTCAAATAAAACCGCTGTGCAGTACAATGGCTTGATGCGGGAGGCATGCACTATGGACTTAATTTCCCAGCCCCATAGTCAAATTGGCGGTTCTGGCATGGTGGTCGAAGTGGACAAAAGTCTATTTGTCAAGCGCAAAAGTCACGTGGGAAGGATGCTGCCTCAGCAGTGGTTTTTTGGAGGAATCTGCAGGGAGACTGGTGCCTGCTTTGTCAGTGCAGTGGAGAAGCGAGATGCCACTATATTAATGGCCACCATCAACGAATTTGTAGCTCCTGGATTGATGATCTATTTGTTGACCCGGACTCAGGGGTTCACACGCAGAATATAGAGCGGCTGTAAATGGCGAAACAAGCGTCAAAGAGGCACCTCCTGTAAACATTTGGATTCCTACCTGGAGGAATTTATGTGGAGAAAGACTCTGGGTGCTAGAAATCCATTTTTTTGCAATCTACATGCTCTGACGCTGCTGCCGAAGGCAAATGCACTGTCTTCATAGTGACTATTTTTCTTCTTTGTTTTCTTAATTAATTGTTGTTTAATTTGATTTCTCTTTATAAATGTCATTAATTAATGTGTTATATTTATTATTCATTATTAAGTAAATTTAAAGTTAATCGTTAACACATGTTGTCATTACTGTGTTAGATGTATGATATGGCCTACTTATTAGAGTATTGGAGGCTGACTAAGCCTTGGCTGGCTATAGAAATCTGGCTTTAGAAATTAGTCAGAATTCAAAGTAGGAAGATTCTAAGTAGGAATATACAACTGCATACTGTCAGCCTAGACTTAGCCTGGACTTGCTGTGACATAACTCCCGTCATATTCTCTTCTCATTGCAGGTAAAATTCCATTCATGCAACAGTCATATTTGAACTAGCATCACTGTGATTAGTATACTGCTTTGTCTTAGGTAAAATTCCATTCATGCAACAGTCATATTTGAACTAGCATCACTGTGATTAGTATACTGCTTTGTCTTAGGTAAAATTCCATTCATGCAACAGTCATATTTGAACTAGCATCACTGTGATTAGTATACTGCTTTGTCTTAGGTAAAATTCCATTCATGCAACAGTCATATTTGAACTAGCATCACTGTGATTAGTATACTGCTTTGTCTTAGGTAAAATTCTATTCATGCAACAGTCATATTTGAACTAGCATCACTGTGATTAGTATACTGCTTTGTCTTAGGTAAAATTCCATTCATGCAACAGTCATATTTGAACTAGCATCACTGTGATTAGTATACTGCTTTGTCTTAGGTAAATGTACAAATTTATTTTTAAAATTAGATAGTGACTTAAAATTGACTAGTGACTTGGACATGGTCTGTAACATCTCACCATTTGCTTATCTCAGTTTTATTGCTCACTTTCTCTAGTGGGAGAGGGGCATTGGGTGCGGTCTTAATTACTGAAGTTAGAAACAGCTTTTACAGACCTACTTATTAGAGTATTGGAGGCTGACTAAGCCTTGGCTGGCTATAGAAATCTGGCTTTAGAAATTAGTCAGAATTCAAAGTAGGAAGATTCTAAGTAGGAATATACAACTGCATACTGTCAGCCTAGACTTAGCCTGGACTTAAACTAGACATAAACTGAAGGAAACTACAATCAACATAAGTGCAACTCTTAACTGCTAAAACTTTGAATATTACTCTTTCTGCTTGCATATGCACTGTCTGTTTTAAAAATGCACAGCTGTACCTCTAATGACTTCACCTCTCCTGCTCTTCCATTGATAATAGGTGTCCACCAACATTTTATTCTTGGCCCTCTTCTTCTTTATCTCTACATGTCCTCTCTGGGTGAGCTTATTTGCTCACTTAACTTCCACTACCACCTCTATGCTGATAATACTAAAATCTACTGAACCTTTCCTGATCTCTCTCCCTCTATCCTCACTCATATCTCCAACTGTCTCTCTGCTGTCTACTCTTGGATGACCCAGCACTTTTTTAGACTTAAAATATTAAAGACTAAGCTGACCTCTTCCCACCCTCCTGCATAAAACCTGACAATCTCTCAACCTAACCTGTCTAAGCTCACTTCTTCGCCTTCTGTGTCACCCCAGTCTGTCTAACCCTCCCCTTTAGAATGTAAGCTCTCACGAGCAGGGCCCTCTCTCCTTATGTGCCTTTCTTAGAATATATAAACCTTTGCCACCCTGATAATTGCTTCAGTGTCCTGTCCCCTGGTGCAACTATCCATATTAACCATGTACTTGTCCTAAACTGTCTTGTACTGTAATTTGTTATGTGTTTTTGATTATAACTATGCTCTGTAAAGCGCTGCGGAATCTGTGTGCGCTATATAAGAAACTGTTAATAAATAAATAATAAATATGGCCGGTGTGAATGTGCTCCTAAAACACCCCCACTATTCTCGCCACCCTGAAGCATGGTGAGCGCAGCGAGACCCGCGAGAGGTGGCGGAACGCGTCCTCCTGACCTTTTCATACACTCACTATCCACGTCGGGGTCGAGTTGATTTTATATAGTGTGGCTAGCGCAGCGAGCCACTGAGCTCAAAGCGTGGCGAGCGTAGTGAGCCCCACGAGGGGACGCTGAATACTGTACATGTAAAGTAATCAGTGTCCCCTCGTGGTGCTCGCTGTGCTCACTACGCTTCGGGCTTCACACTATGTAACATTGACTCCACGCCGACGTGGATAGTGGGGGTTTGAAAAGGTCGGGAGGACGCGTTCCGCCGCCGCTCGCCATGCTTCGGGGTGGGGAGGATAGTGGGGGGATGCCTATAAATCTCATTGCATGTCATTGCAGTGTAGTTAACTTAATGGCATCGCACCCTATAAAATCGCATGCGATTCCATGCGATTTTGAATGAGGTGCGATGGCATGCGATGCGATAAACCCGTGGTCAGAGAGCAGTGAATAAATTACTTAGGAACATCGCATCGCACGCATCGCACAGCACTAAAACGGGACATGCCCTGGTACTACACAAGTACCATTTTCTTAACCATCGCCATTGAATTGAGCACACCACAAGCACATCTGTACTGATGTCACAGCCAGAACTCTTGTACTGCCATCACCCCGCTCTGAGGACAACACCAGTACCCATGCACTGCCAACACCATCCAACCTGCACTGTATCCATCTCACAATATATTATGCACTGACGGTCACGAGTGTTCTTAGAGCCCACCTACCGTATGGATCATTCACATCGTCCGAATGCGGTAAGATGCAGAGCAAATGGACCACAAGTGGATGTTTCATGCAAACACCTCCCCCATCTGTGGGAACCTCCCCCATTCTCCGATGGTCGCCGACCATCGAATAATGGAATGATGGACCGAGCGGCAGCACCGAGTGTTCCAGACCACTCGGACATTTTTCCGTATGAAAGCAGGGATATGCCCGGTTTACCATACGTACGCATATGGTAATGAGCCCCAACATCCCTTCATGCCCCTCTCCACCCCCTGCTTGGATGGTTCTGACCAATCATTTTCTGCACAGAACTCACGCCATGTTCGGATGTGCGAGGCGTTCGCACATGTACAGAAACGCCTATGCACAAGCGCAAACATCGGCTGTCCGACTGCACACGCAGCCGTCTGACTCAATCAGAATAAGGGCCTATATCCAACCCACTCTGTATCCAGCACTGTTTCTAATCCACACTATTTCCCATTTTGTATACAACCTGCACTGTATCCAACACACACTATGGGGGTCATTCTGGTTCTATCGCTCCCACATGTGAATGATGTTATTTTTTTGCACATGTGCATAATTATTTATGCGCATGTGCAGGCTCTCTTGGCAAATGGACTCAGCAACTTGCATAGTTGCCAGTCTGTTTCCAAGGAGCAGTGCAGGTGGGAACGAGTTGCACCCATGGGAACGCACAGAGTTTCATGGGCATCCCCCATGAAAACTCTAGGTGTTGCCATTGGATTGCAGGTGGGAGGAGGTGTGCCGTGGATGGGCAGTTGAACATAACATAATGTCAGCTGCCTGCCCTGTCTTTGGCTGAAAGCCCATAAATACAGATGGAGCCTGCTCCATCTTTGCAGGGGCTGGCGATTCTATCGCCAGCCCCCGCCAGCGGCCGGCTCTTACCAGGGGCGCATGCATGCAAGATGCTAGTGCGTGCCCCGTGGCTATGGAGCTGGATCTGCTGCCCACCACCTCCCCCACCGTCGCCCCCTGTGCCCTTCGCCGCCCCGCCATCCCCCTATCCTTGCCCATCTCCCTGAAGATTAGACGGGCAGGATGCTGCCGTGTTGCCATCCTGAAACTGGGACACATGTGCGTATGAGACGCACATGCGTCCCAGTCACATGGAGTGCCTCTGCGCCGGCGATCGCCAGCGCAGGCATGCTGGCAATCCCCGGCAAAGGATCAGAGGTGCTCCATCTGTATAAATCAGTCTCCAGTGACTAATGCCAATTTTATGTTTTTCATCAGCTAACTTTATTTAATGCTTTTCCTTATAAATGTAAAATTTGGCTTCTTGGATTTTACATGCCCTCTACAACATTTGGACATCAGCCTTAACAGACAACATCAATGTTGGCAGCAGCTTTAGCACAAGCAGTAGGAAGTGGTTCTTGATCTTTACATTTTTAGTCTTCCATTTTTCAAAACAAAGTATTCTTGGAGTGATATAGCAGACGTAGCAGCACCCCTGGGCAGATAGAGTAGACTTTGCAGCAAAGCTTGACTTGAAAAAAGCAGAAAGGGCAGCACCACTTATGCGGCAGATAGCGCAGCACCACTGGACTTATACAGCAGACAGGGCATGCTATGACTTATGAATAAACAAGGAAACACCATCAGACAGGGCTGCACCCCTTTACTTTTACAGCAGAGATGGCACCCACTGACTTCTACAGCAGAGAGGGCAGTACCACTGGACTAATACGTCAGACATGGTAGCTTTCCTTGACTTATAGAGCAGACAGGGCACCTCTTGACTAATACAGCAGATGGACAACATCACTAGACTTATCATGCAGACAGGGTAGATCTCCTTGATGTATATGGCAGACTGGGCAGCACTACTGGATTTATACTTAACCAATAGACTTATATGACAGGGCACCCCTGGTATGGTAGAGAGGGCACCCCTTTACGAATATGGAAGACTGTGAAGCACCACTCGACTTATATGGCATACAGGGCAGAACCCCTTGACATAAAAAAACAGGGCACCCCTTAAATTATATAGTAAATAAGGCACCTTTGACTCAGGCAGGGCAGCACAGTACTTATGTGGCAGAAAGGGCAGCACCACTGGACTTATACAGCTCACAGGGCACCCCATGACTTATATGGAATACAGGGCACCCCTTGATTATTACAGCAGGTAGGGAAGCACCACTGGACATATACAGCAGACAGGTTACCCCTTGACTGATACGGTAGACAAGGAAGCACCATTGAACTTATACAATATGTCAGACAGGGCAGCACACCTTGACTTTTACAGCAGACAGGGCAGCAACTGACTTATACAGCAGACAGGGTAGAACCACTGGATTTATACTTCAGACGGGTTAGCTCTCCTTGACTTATAAGGCAGACAGGGCACCCTTGACTTATATGGCAGGTGGGGCAGCAACACTGGCTTAAATATCATACAGGTGCAGCCAGTGCTCGAAGTGGAATTTTAGAAGTTGGGGTATGGAAATTTAACCCCTCCAGGACCCTCACTCACCAAACACCCCCCCCCCCCCGGAGCCTCACTTTCCTATCCCTCCTGGGACATTCACTTCCCTATCACTCCTGGAACCCTCACTTCCCTATCCCGCCAAAGGCCAGATAGCATCTCACCTGATCCCTACTTCTCCCAAGCCATACAGTAGCAGCTCACTTGCTGTGAATGCAATTCCTTGGCAGCTGGGCTTAGGCTATGGAATGCTATAGTGTGGATCTGTGATGGGTGCAGCTGCTGGAGGATCCAGCAGATTCCTGATCTTCTGTGTGGCCACTGAGTATATATTACAGACTGGGGGCCAGACTGCGCTGCGCTCGCCACCAGCAGCAGTCCTCCTGCAGGCCAGACCCCCAGACTAGCTCCCACCTCAGCCTTCAGCGCACGCTGTTGCCTCACTCACGCTCCGGGGTCCAGTGACTGCTGCAGCTTCCTTGCCCCGCTGGTCCAGCACCCGCTCCAACCTCTATCCCCTGAGTCTGGCGGCCATTGCATGTAGCTCCCATGCCTCCCGCTTAGCAACTTCTCATTGGCTGGTGGCCGTGAGACGTGATTGGCTAATGCCAGTAGTCGGAAAAATCTGCCCTTCTTTTGATTGGCAGCCAGACCGTGAGAGCCAGGATTGGCTGGCAGCCGGTGCCGACTTCTTCATGCTGCAGGGGGAACCAGGTACGGCCATCGTGACTCCCGTCGCAGCGGGTTGCTGCCACCAATGGAGAGGTTACCTAGATTGACACCTCTCCTAACAATGCTGCTACTGTTTAGTGCTGGGATCCCTTTTTTAATCCTAGCGTTGGTACAGTCTAGAAACGGACAAAAATGAAGTGGCGTCGGGAAGTGGTGGTATATCATACCGCCGTATACCGCCCCACTTCGAGCACTGGGTGCAGCACCACTGGAATAATACACAGAAAAGGCAGCCCCTTTTGATGTATATGGCAGACTAGGCAGCACTGGACTTTTCACATATCTGGCAACAACATTGAACTTATACCACAGACAAGGCAGCACCAATGGATAGATAGAGCAGACAGGGTACCCTTGTCCTATTCGGCACATACAGTAGGCCACCCTTTGAGTTATACAGCAGAAAATGCAGCACCACTTGACTCATATGACAACAGCCATTTCAAATGCTCAGTGCAGATTTCCTCATGCGCGCCGAGGAAAACTGCACTGAGCAGTTGAAACGGCTGTTTGGCCGTGCTTGTGTTTCACTACATGTCCTAATAAAACTATGCTGGACCATTCAATTTGAGTGCCGGTTCTAAATAACTTTTTGCAGGATAACAATAGTAGATGGCCACTATACCACAAAGTACCCAGAGTGCTGGGCAACACAAAACGACATACACTTCCCAATAGTGGTTCAGCGCCTTTAACTTATTCCATAGTCCATATGTGTTCATCCAACTTGAAATGAAGCAAAGGTTTTTCCAAGGTAAAAGTTTATTTTGATCTTCAATGAATAGTCAATGATGTTACAGCAGTACAATAAAGTCCAACTCATTTTGTCTACATCGACTTCATTAGGGGAGCAAATAACATTAAATATTTATTGATTACCAATCAAGATGATTGATAAATATAGTTCCGGTGGATAAATATTAAAACCATAAACATTTATAATGCGTCTCCTACCCCTCTCATGCTAGTCCCATAAACAACCAATTGTAAAGATGACAATCAATTTGTACAGAATGGACCACAGCAATTTATAATCTCTCTATGGGACCTCTATCTCCTACATGAAAGGAAATATATATATATATATATAGCACACACACGCAAGGAATGTTTGCTTTTGGGGGGGCGCAGATGATCTGGGCTGTCTCGGGCCCAACAATTTCTAGTGGCAGCCCTACCTGGACTAATACAGTAAAGCAGACAGGACACCCCTGAACCGATACAGCAGAGCAGACTCTGCATCTCTGGACAGATACAGCAGAGCATACAAGGCACCCCTGGACTGAGACAGGTCTATCCTCCACACACTTCAATGCCGGAAAGGGGGGACATGCTGTATAGAATAACAAAAAACATGTGAATCCGGAAGCGGGATTAGGTTGTTTTGTCTAGTGTTTTGGGTTTGAACTCGTGGGAAAACCCAAACCAGACTTGGATCCCTGGGAGTCCGATTCACATAGAACCAGATCTGCTCACCCAAGCAAAAAACAGGAATTTTGGAGTATGGGCCTGGTTTTCGTTCACTTGCAAAAGCAAATTCTCGCTCTAATGGACAAAACCATGTGGACTGCAGGTTGGGCAGATGTACCATGTGCAGAGATTGTTAGATTTAGATGTTATTTTGTTTCCTTGCAGAGTAAATACTGGCTGCTTTATTTTTACACTGCAATATAGATATTCATTTGAAGTACAAACCCCACCCAAATCTAACTCTCTCTGCACATATTACATCTGCCCCACCTGCAGTGCACATGGTTTTGTCCATTAGAGAGAGAATTTGCTTTTGCAAGTGAACCAGAATTAGGCCTTATGGAGTTCATTTTGATTGACTCACAAAGCTGGAAATTTCACAGCTTTGCCAGTCAATCAGAATGACCTTCATAGGTTCTGATTCTGGTTCAATTAAATGCTGCCCTCGGCCCGCATGAATGCACGGTCACTCGCTGGTTTGCGGTGACCTAGTATGGAAACAGGGCAAACAGATGACATCTGTTGACGTCAGCTGACCGATACCAACACCCGCATTATGAGGCAATTTAAATGGGAACACCTAGCATCAGGGCCGGCGCTACCCACTCAGCAGAGGATGCAAAGCAGGTAGGCGCCGGGCAGGAGAGGCGCTGTCCCTGCTGTACATCCTCTGCTGTCCTCCGTGCCTGCCAGCTGCTGCTGCGCCTGTCACACTTCATCACAGGCAGCAGCGCCGGAGGGAGGCACAGAGATCCCTCCTGTCTCATTATCAGCTGGTCATCGGCAGGGGCCGAAAGGGGGCGGAGCTACATGGACGGAGGGGGCGTGACTACATGGACCAGAAGGGGCGGAGCTACAAGGGAGCAAGACTGCCTGAAGACAACAGGAAACAGGAGAGGATGAGCTGCCAGTGCCACCATTGTAAAGTGTGAGTGTACTAATGTCGGCAACTGATGTGGGCACATGTGTAGGCAGCGCTACTAATGTCAGCAACTGATGTGGGCACATGTGTAGGCAGCGCTACTAATGTCAGCAACTGGTGTGGGCACATGTGTAGGCAGCACTACTAATGTCGGCAACTGGTGTGGGCACGTATATAGGCAGCGCTGCTAATGTCAGCAGCTGGTGTGGGCACGTGTATAAGCAGCGCTACTGACATCGGCAACTGGTGTGGGCACGTGTATAGACAGCACTACTAATGTCGGCAACTGCTGTGGGCACGTGTATAGACAGCACTACTAATGTCGGCAACTGGTGTAGGCACGTGTAGAGGCAGCACTACTAATGTCGGCAACTGGTGTAGGCACGTGTAGAGGCAGCACTACTAATGTCGGCAACTGGTGTGGGGACGTGTAGAGGCAGCACTACTAATGTCGGCAACTGGTGTAGGCACGTGTAGAGGCAGCACTACTAATGTCGGCAACTGCTGTGGGCACGTGTATAGGCAGCGCTGCTAATGTCGGCAACTGGTGTGGGCACGTGTATAGACAGCACTACTAATGTCGGCAACTGGTGTGGGCACGTGTAGAGGCAGCACTACTAATGTCGGCAACTGGTGTAGGCACGTGTAGAGGCAGCACTACTAATGTCGGCAACTGGTGTGGGCACGTGTATAGACAGCACTACTAATGTCGGCAACTGGTATGGGCACGTGTAGAGGCAGCACTACTAATGTCGGCAACTGGTGTAGGCACGTGTAGAGGCAGCACTACTAATGTCGGCAACTGGTGTAGGCACGTGTAGTGGCAGCACTACTAATGTCGGCAACTGGTGTGGGGACGTGTAGAGGCAGCACTACTAATGTCGGCAACTGGTGTAGGCACGTGTAGAGGCAGCACTACTAATGTCGGCAACTGCTGTGGGCACGTGTATAGACAGCACTACTAATGTCGGCAACTGGTGTGGGCACATGTAGAGGCAGCACTACTAATGTCGGCAACTGGTGTAGGCACGTGTAGAGGCAGCACTACTAATGTCGGCAACTGGTGTAGGCACGTGTATAGTTAGCGCTACTAATGTCGGCAACTGGTGTAGGCACGTGTAGAGGCAGCACTACTAATGTCGGCAACTGCTGTGGGCATGTGTATAGGCAGTGCTGCTAATGTCAGCAACTGATGTGGGCACTATTTGTAAGCAGAGCAACTACTTTTCGCAACTGCTGTGGGTGTTATGAATAAGCAACGCTACAAATGTGGGCATATGCAGGAGTACTCGGAGCATTATGTGTAGCATAATGTGTTTCAATGTCATATGGGCATTATAGTGCATGGCATATTATGTAAGGGGAATTACAGTGTGTGGCATAATGTGTAATGGGCATTATGGTGTTCTGCATACTGTGCAAGGGGCATCATGATGTGTGGCATTACGAATAATGTGCATTACTGTGTGTGGTTACTATAATGTGTTATTGGTACTTTTATGTGACCACGCCAATTCCCCATGAAGCCTCGCTTCTACAATTTTGCGCGCGCCTCCGGCGCGCACTATCCCTGTTTTTACACGCATGGCACCAAAATGGCTACTTACGGCACTGGTGCTGTGTTAGGTGAATAAGATTGTGCTACTGTGTGGTGTAATTTGGAGTGGGAGCATTATTGTGTGGCCACACCCTCCCTTTGTAAAGTTTGGGTGGGCGCAAATTTATAGTTTGCAGGAGGGCGCCGAACCCCCTAGCACCGGCCCTGCCTAGCATTTTCATTGGAACGCAAGTGAAATGCAAGGCATTCTCATGGGCGCTACCCATGGCCACCGCACAATGCCCCTCACCTATACTTCTACATGCAAATGGGCTGGAAAATAATCAGTTTGCCAGGCCCACTCGCACAAAGCAGCTGCACATGTGCATCAATGCTTATGCTCATGCGCAATAGCTAAACATTGCTACCCTGTGCAAATGTGCAGGGCAGCATACAAATCAGAATGACCTCTTATGTCTGAAAGAGGTATGATTCATAAAAGACAATAATAGAGATTTCAGAAGAATAATACTCAATTTGACACCAGCAGTGCTGGTTCTGGCTAACTTTGGGTAACTATAGCAAATAACTATTTTTCATTTAAGCCAGTATTTTCTTTTTCTCGCATACAGTACAGTAATCATCTTACATGGCACCTGTATAGTCCAGGTTTTAAGAAATGTACAGTATGACTTAAATAGTACCACAGCCAGTATGATTATACCATCTGTGCACAAGAATTAATATCCTTAAAACCTTGACTGTTATGCCCCGTACACATTGGGAGAGTCAGCCTCCGTGCTAAATGATGTAGTGTCTCTCAGATCGCTCAGCACACATCGGTCAGCACACAGCGATGCACCAGTGATATGTGCTGAGAGATCTGTCACTGCCAGTATTCTATGGTGACAGAAAACTGGCAATGACTAGATGTATTCTGCATGCAGTATAAATCTAGTGGAGCGATAGCGAAGTGCGGCACCGAGCATCGACAATGACGGGTGTACACATGGAGCGATCCGTGCTTTTTTTTAAGCGATCTTATCAGATCGCTTAAAATTGGGCTGTAGTCTCCCCATGTGTATGCCCCATTAGGCTACTTATAAGCATCAGTTTGAAAGACCCTTGCCTAGAATTTTACAATAATTTTGGAAACACTAGAAAAGTTTTGCTTAGAATAAAATTTATTAAGAAAAAGAAAGTCTCAAAATCAAATACAGAAGTTACATTTCCTCTACATATTATTATATGATTCAAAGACATTATTTTGATTAATATGATAGATAAGCAGGTTCCCTTGTATGACCATAAATCATAATTCTGCCATGAAACAGGATTTCATTGGGGTTCAGCACCTAAAAAAGAATATAAAAACCGTAGTATTAGCATTTGAATATTGCAATATTACAGACATTTGTACAGATATATGACCAGATTCAGGCCTAATCGCTCATCTGCAAATTTACAGATGTTTGCGCGTAGATAGCGCACCCCAGACTGCGTAAATCTCACAATCCGCTCTCCCGTCTCAGATCCATATGCAATTCACTCCCCACTAAATGATTTTCTCAGTCTGTGCAAATGAGATAGAATGGCACTGGCACTGACATCACACACCCTTCCTTAAAACACCTCAGAACACCTGTGCTTTTCAGACACTCCAAGAACATTGCAGATTTATGCCCCTAAAAGCTGACTTTCTGTCTGTAAAATTGCCATGGGGTTTGTGAATAGATATTTTTGCTAGATAGACTTTGAATCGCGCATACACGCACTGATCCATACATATGGCGCAGTCATTTGATAATCAAACAGATTTTGAATTTGCACATCAGCAATCAGGTCTAAATAACCCACAGATTGTGTTTCTTGTAATGATGGAACAGCCAGCACCTGTGATATGGAGGATAATGTCATATTAACCACTTCAGTGGTATGCACGGAAATTTTCCAGACTGAGATGCGCTGCCAGAGTGGGTTCTCCTGGAAATTTTGAGGCATGCCATTGATATTTAGGGGTGTGGCAGTGGTATCGCCAGCGGCACAACACTGGTGCACTACAATCTGGCACCAACGCTCCACCCCACATTGCCTGACCCCCCCTGCCATATGTCATTCACCTTCAATCCTTTCTGTAGCACCTCACAGATGTTTGGGGCCGTTCAAGCACCTGTTTGTTTGGGTACCCTAACACACAAATGACTGAATGCTATGAGCGGTGGCTACAAGTAATAAGCGGCAGGAGCAGCCCCAGGGGAGAAGGGGCTGCTGCAGAAGAACAGTTGACAGCCCTTTCACTGGTGAATAATTCTGGGGCAGAACAACCCTGCCCTGGTAGGCTTGTCCTTCCCCAGGAAAACCCACCACTTAAGGGATTAATCTTGACAACTTTGTGTTAGAGCAACATGGTTTGGAGCTAACACAATTACAGTCTTCCAATACTTTTGTTTATCCAAAGTGAAACAAAAAGCTCTATTGGTATTTTCAAGTATATTATACACATATATGTACATTTTAGATAAGAATATAAATGTTATTCTGCTGATTTAGTTGTGATTTTGTTTGTCATCACAGATCTAAAATGAATACAATTTCAGAAGCGAGCTTTATTATAGTATTTAAGCCATGTACCCCAAAAACTTTTACATTGTTATTTCAGACCCAAAGCAAATGAATAGACTTTGTGGATATTAAGACTAATATTTTACACATACTCTCAGATGAGTTTTATTTCATAAATAGTATTATATTGTAGTTCTGCCTTCAACTACCATCTAGGACAAGTCTTTATTTTGGTGTCCTATATTTAGGGCATTCTCAGTTGCAATGGTTATAACAAAGCAGTTTTGGGATCAATCCAATAGAATAAATATTTTTTCTAATCCATTTTATTTTCCAGCGGTAAGCTAATTTATGTCACTACCCTAAGCTGGCTATTTTACCTTCATCAATTCAAAGGAGTAAATTTACTATGATGGGAGTTCTATTGAAGATGGAATGTTGCCCATAGTAACCAAACAGATTATATCTATTATCTTCTAGAAGGTGCTAAATAAATAAGAAGTAGAATCTGATTGGTGGCTATGGGCACCATCCCTTCTTCAATGGTAATCTTAGTAAATGTATCACATATTGATTATATGAAATGATAAAGCAGGTCTTTCTCATAGAAAACATTAGATGTGCATTTTTATAGATTAGTTACCTCAATTTGCCAGGCCTCCAACCACCGGGAGATTTTGTACCAGACCTCCAACCACCGGGAGATTTTGTACCAGACCTCCAACCACTGGGAGATTTTTTAATAGGCCTCCACTCAACAGGCCTCCACCGGATCCACCCAACACACCACCCAAAAGGCCTCCACCGGATCCACCCAACACACCACCCAAAAGGCCTCCACCGGATTTTCCACCCAATATGCCATCCAAAAGGCCTCCACTGGATTTTCCACCCAACAGTCCAGTGACTAGGTTTAATACAACATCAACAAGATTCAGTACAGGTCCCAATGCAGTTTTTCCGATTACTTCAATTACTTGATTGATAGTATCATGTACAAAACTTAAGGAATCCAAATTAAGAGTAGAGCCCTAAAAAAGAAACATGTGTTAAAGAATAAATACATTAGAATGTAATCAGATATTATACAAATTATTTTTTCAGTGATGGAAATCCTCCTGTCAAACTCTTTGTGGCTGATAGCTCAGTGGGACAGATGCATAAAGCCAAGAGAAGAGATAAACTGGAGATAAAGTATAGATAAAGTGAAGGAGATAAAACACCAACCAATGAACTATGGTTGAAAATGACAGTTGGGAGATGATTGGCTGGTGCTTTAACTCCTTTCACCTTATCTCCACTTTATTTTCAGTTTATCTCTTCTCCAGGCTTAATACACCTGCCCAAGTCTGAATGGTATTACAAAGGTACCTTGGTGCGGCAGCATGCACACTGCGGTTACAATGCATGCACAGTCAACCGATAATCACTTAGTTGTGACACCATAAAAGTTCTGACTGCACCAGAATCCAGCCCATTGTAATCAACAAGTGTTGCAATAACAAATATTACATGGTTAGTCTTGCATTATTTATTACAGTCTTTGGTCTTGAATTTTTGTTCTTTTGCCTAATTATTAGACCAAATGTTAATATTATTTTAATGTAAACTAAATGAAATTATTTTATCTTAGATTCCCTATTTCCCTTCTCACATTTACTGAAGTATTCAGTTCATTACTTCAATTTCTGTGTTTCATATTGTATCGTATTATTGCAGCCTTGTTTGAATTTGTTTTTTTTCCAATGTTCATCATTTCTTCTATTTCTCTCATGTTGTTGCTTAAGGTGCCAACACACGGGGGGAGATATATTGCTAGCAATCTATTGCTTGCAATAGATTGCTGAGCAATATATTGCTCAGTTCCTCCTTTTCATCAGCGACCAGAGATGGTCGCTGATGAAAAAGAACCTTTGCTGGGGGAGCCGCAGAGGTAATTAGCTGGTTGCAGGAGCAAGCTCCTGCGACCAGCGATTACAATGGTGCAGAAAACGGGAGCGCGCACCCGGCTATTTATCGCCGGGGCACACTTCCATCACTGGCAATATTGTCGCCTGCAACCATATTTCCAGCGATTATAGCCCCTATCGCCCCCATGTGTACACAACATTATTGTTACATTGGTAAGGTTTTTTTAATAGAGATTATCTGTTCGTATAACCTGACATCCGATTGTGCCCAAATTTCAATCCGATATGCGGCTAATTTTTTTCTTGACTAGCTCGGATGCCATATTGAGGCAAAACATAATCCCAGCATTAAATTCTCATGGGTTTTGGATTGCATGGAAAGATTCCATGGTGGCGCCATTTCACTCCAGTTGAGGCATACTGCACTGTGCTCTGCTGTCTATCCACAACTTAGTGGCTGCACTGTGAGGAAGTGGCACATTTATAATGGGTACAATGTGCACATGTATCGTAATACAAATAAATCTACATAGAGTTTGTAATGTTCTATATAATCACAATAACAGAAAGGAAAAATAAAATAAGTTTGACCGTTTGAAGAAACATACTACATAAAATTCTGTAAATGGAATAAAAAAAATCAATATATGAAGCTTCTCATCTCACATGGGTTATGAAAAGCCCCATATAGTACAGCATATCAGCACATACCACATTGATGTACTGTAGCATTGATTTGTCCTCAAGCCACTGCTCATTCTGTGCTCTAATCACCATCATCACACCATATGGTGCTCACTAATAGATCTGGTAAATACAGTTATTCTGTGGCTATTAAATTACATTTTTAAAAGGGGGTTGTAGCACAACACATATACATGTGAGGTTTTGATGGTAGACAATACCTGTAATATGCTGTACTCTCCTATTGCATAGTGTAAAAAAAAGGAAGTAATTAAAAAATATATATATTGTTTTTCTCTTATAAATAACACACACATACACTTTCATATACACAAGAGCACAAACAAATCCTTTTTTTTTACCAGAAGTTTGCTAGTTTTTCCTAGCAGTGTCTTAAGAAGTAGCCCAAGTTGTGCAAGAAGTCCTTCCTGCAAGTAAAACAAGCATAACAATTAGGAAATAGAAGTACATATAGTTATTATTATTATTATTATTATTATTAGTAGTAGTAGTAGTAGTAGTAGTAGCTGTAGTAGTAGTAGTAGTAGTAGTATTAGTAGCTGTAGTAGTAGTTGTAGTAGTAGTAGTAGTAGTAGTAGTAGTAGTAGTAGTAGTAGTAGCTGTAGTAGTAGTTGTAGTAGTAGCTGTAGTAGTAGTAGTAGTAGTAGTAGTAGTATTAGTAGCTGTAGTAGTAGTTGTTGTAGTAGTAGTAGTAGTAGTAGTATTAGTAGCTGTAGTAGTAGTTGTAGTAGTAGTAGTAGTAGTAGTATTAGTAGCTGTAATAGTAGTAGTAGTAGTAGTAGTAGTAGTAGTAGTAGTAGTAGTAGTAGTAGTATTAGTAGCTGTAGTAGTAGTTGTAGTAGTAGTAGTATTAGTAGCTGTAGTAGTAGTAGTAGTAGTAGTAGTAGTAGTAGTAGTAGAAGACATTGCTGTGTAAATTAACTAAGATGGCAGTTCCATTGAAGATGGGATATTGCTCATAGCAACCAATGAGATTCTACTTATTTATTTAATACCTTCAAGAAGATAATAAATACAATATGATTTTCTGCTTTGGGTAACATCCCATCTTCAAAAGAACTCCCATCTTAGTAAATTTACCCAGCAATGTCTACTACTACTGCTAATGCAGGAACAATTTTGAATATTGAATGGGCATTTCTTCATACTTATTCAATCCCATTCTTGGCCGGGACTCACAGATTGTCAAATTTATGAATGGACAAATTTAGCTGAGTGCCACTTTTTCAGATGAAAATTACGGATGCAGCCAAATGTATGAATTAAAAGACCATTGATAGAACTCAGCCTCATTTCTCCATAGACTTCATTAGGATTGGCAAATTTATGACCATTCGTATCTGGCAATTAGACCGCCTTGTGCCATTCATGTTTGCTGAAGCATGCACTTATCAGTTACATCCATGCATGCTTCTACTGTATGTGTAAAAATAAAAGAAGGTGTAATATATATATATATATATATATATATATATATATATATATATATATATAGCATGGGGTCTCTGCTACAAGTATAACCAGCCCCAGTCCTGGTTCCTGAAATACTGGGAATTTTTTTTATAGATTTCCCCCATAGTTCCATGTAACTGATGGAAATCCCACTGATGGAAGCCACAAATGGCTGCCTAGGAACTGTGCCACATAGCCATATGTACCCTGTGTCTCCCCTGTCTCACACACTGCATAGCAACCTAAAACTGTACCGTCCCTGCTTAACTGTTACTTACCTGGCTGTTTGCAATGACCAGTGGCGCCACTGTTGACTGCCTAGGCACTGTGCAAATCAGCGGGTAGGTGTTCCCTGTGTGATAACTGTACTGTCTCTGGTTAAATTGTTACCTACCTGGCTATAGCAGTGACCAGTGGTGCCGCTGTTGGCTGCCTAGACGCTGTGCAGCTCAGTGAATATATGTTCCCTGCGTCTACAATCCCCAGGGCACTTTGAGCGTATAACTGTATGTGTTATGTATATCTGTACTGTCACTGTTTAACTGTTACCTAAATGGCTGTTGCACAGCAATCCAAATAAAATTCCTAGTGTACGCAAGTATACCTGGCCAATAAAGCTGATTCTGATGTCAGTCAATTTGTATCCTCTCAGCCAATCAGCTGCAAGTTTCAGAGGAGCTCTGCCAGTGATTATTTGGCCACATCTCATTGAAGTTAATTTTACGAAAACAACATTTATCCTCTATGGTGGTTCATATCATAGGAGTCAATGTTATGAAAAGAACATTGACTCCTATGATGGGAACCAGCAAATCAGTCTAACCGCAAAGTTAATTTGAGGTATCCCCAAGGTTAATAAGCGTCACTCTGGAGCTTGCAGCTGATTAGCTGATGGGATTCCCATTTACTGATGTTTGTGTGATCCTTTTCAATTAAGCTGAGAAGCAGCATTCTAAATGGATTGGGTCATGTATTTTTTTTAACCCTGTGAATGCCTACATGGAACATTGAGGACTGACTTACTCTGGGTTTTGTGGAGTATATTTTGCAGATCGCTATGGAGACCTATAGGACAAGGGAACTTATCTTTGTGGGAACATAGGTAAGTACAGTATGTGTGTAAATATGTATGTATGAGTGCATGTATGTAAATAAAACTTTACTTTCACTATGTTTGTGGTTTTTATTATAGACATTACTTAACTTGCTTTTTACACTTTAACCACTATCAACCCAACATCCACCACCCTGGGGTGCTGGGGATAGCTCTGGCCCTTGGGTGCCCTGGGGGGGGGGTTAGGTGCTCCCCCCAGGGACCCCAGCCAGGGCTGACCAGTCAGTGGTTTCCCCTGGAACTGCCAGGGGACCTATATAAAAGTGTTCTCTGGCTGTGGCATTAACCTACTGACTGTTGGTGCCCAGGGCAGATTTAAAATTTGCAGGGGACCCCTACTTCTTTTTCACCAGTTTTTTGGGAACCAGGACATGTCCAAGAGTCCGGTTTTGATTTTTAAAATATGTGAATTTTTAAAATATACATCATTTTTTTCCTGCATTTTGGAAATCAGAACTGCTTATGCTCAAGATGGTGGACCCCAATCTGCTTTTTTAACCCTTTTATTTTTACCCATAGAAGTATTGAGAAGTTGGGTCCATTTGCCGAATTCTCAGTTTAAAAAAACTGGCAATTCTGTCCAATCCCATTCATAACCATTCGTATTTTGCTGAAAGCTAAACTGCTTTCAGGGATTATGCTTTTGCTGTCTGGAGAAGGTAAAGCAAATCCCTGTTAATCAGCAGCTTGTGCTGGTTTATGGGGGCTATAAGGATAGACCTGGGCATGACTATTACCCCTGTAGTGCTGCGTACACACATAATGCCCCCACTATTGCCGCTTACACACATAATGCCCCCTGTAGTGCTATTTACACATAATGCCCACTGTATATATTTCATGAATACACTGTATTTTTTTACAGTACTTCTATCCATGATTGGAGACCCCTCTATTCAGTTTTGTGGGCTCCAGAAGCATAAACAAATTATGATGGTTGTTTGAGACTGGTAAAATAAAAATAATCAGAATGGAACACAATGGACTGGTGGCATGCAAAAGGGTGGGTTGTCCTAAGGAAATCTGAGCCCATATGAACATAATTATGAAGACAATGGAGATATCCCCCATTTGCATTAAGTACAATATCCACAATGGACTGGTGATTGGGGGAGAAGGGGGTGATAGCATTAGGGACCAGCTTACTACAGAGGAAGATAAGTGAGGGAGATGAAAGTCAAATAAACTCAGCAAGTCAATTGTCTACGGAGCAGGACGCAATGTAGCCCAATGGACAACGTTGCAGAGCTGCTCTTGAAACACCCACAGTGTTTCAAGAGCAATTGGTGTTTGAAGTTCAGTGCGGGTGCTAATGGCCGCACTCTCTCAAATGGAGGATTGTATGTGACTGGGGCTTGGAGTTAAGGGGTGGGGACAGTGCAGCTCCTCTGCGGCATCAGATTGGAAGGACCCGCATGGTACAGCACCATGGCATCATGACTCTCAGCAGGATCAAACCAAGTGATTAGTAACCGGGTGGATACTTGGGATATTTATTGTCTGTTCCAACGCTGTGGCAGAGCAGACATAATACAAAGAAAATGAGTTGCATGTTTTCTTTTGTGCCCATTGATCCTTGGGGCCCCATGACCCTTGGGGCCCGGCTCAGACATTCCCCTTGACCCCATGTCGCTGACCCTGTCTGCTGCATTCTGTAATACACCTCTAACCTCTCAAATTATTTAGATACAATCACCCTAATCATTTGTTTATTGTCATTGTATATAACTTGTGTTTTGTCATGATCCCTTCAATTGATAGCCCATTATAACCAACAAATTAGCAATATAATTAGATATAATATTATGTGGCATTTGAAAATATAAAAACAATTGTGGCAGTTATTATTTAGTCTCTAGACCAAAAGAATTGCCATGGGATTCTAGTCAGCATGCTGGTGGTTACCCAGCACTATTTAGAGGACCGCCACCGGAACTCCAACACTTCTCACAATTTTGGTACTGGGATTACAAATATCAGCATCCTGATAGTTGTAAACTGGGGTGGTTAGGGTTAGGGCCTGTGTGTAGGAAGAGGGGGTACATGTAACCATTGTAGTAGGGTTAGGGTTAAACTGCAGTGGTGGAAGTTATGGTAAGGCCCTAGGAGGGTATGCTTAAGAATAGGCTGGGGGGGGGGGGGTTTATAGCCAGGATTAGACACTAATGGGGAAGGGAGATTTAGAGTTAGTATGCAGGTAGGGAGGGTTAGATTGGGTTAATATATATAGGTGTTGGGATCCCGACCAGATGTCATTGTTAGTCTTCTGGTTGATGGCTTTCCAAGCCCTGGGATCTCAATATCCTTTTTAACATACAGTAGTTTCATGTATACTACATGATGTTCATACTGTATAGTCACTAATCATTTTGTGTTTATTTATCAATGCATCCAATTAAAGGTAAGTTTAAAAAAAAAAAAAAACATTTCAAATGGTATGGAGCATTGGTTTAATTAGATAGATGATATGATATAATCATTATCTTTAAATGGGGTCTTTAAATAAATCTTTGGTGGCAATTTTTAAATATTAGGCAAACATTGTACCCACTGATTCACCATATTAATATTTAATTTTATAGTCTAATATGGCTTACAATTTTTTTAGGTAAATAATATTTTTCTAAATAAATAACAAACCATGGAAGCTCTAGTTAACCTACTGTATGTGATGTGGTAAAGTTATAGCTACAGTATCATTGTAATGTACAGTAATGAACAGTTAAAACAATTGTACTGTCAACTTACCACCAATGTAGTAACTGTTCCCAAAAGTGAAGAAATTGGTAATTTTTCTAATAGTTGGTCAATTTGGCCATTCTGGAAACACAAATTAAGTTTAGTATACATTGTTATTATTTATTTTCTATTGCATCCATTTTATCAGTAATTTATTTCTAATATAACATGGAACTGTAAGTAACTAATGGGAAATAACCTCTGTGAATATATGATACAAGTTACAGTATTTGCTTTAAATGAGAAAAATGAATGCAGAAGCGCCATCAACACTGTTTTTTCCAGTTGCACATTCTAGGAGGTATTCCAGTGACCCTGGCCCTTATTCTGATCGGTGCGGATTTTTCCGCATGCGGTCGTACCGCCGATGGTTGTCGACTGCGCATGTGCAGAGGTCACTCTGCGCATGTGCAAGCGGTTTCGCCGAACGTATTCTTTAGACGCCGCACAGGGGGCGGAGAGGGGCGTGAAGGGCTACTTAGCCTCATTACCCTATGCATACGCCCCGCGTTTCATGGGCGTTCCCATGCAAACGCAGGGCGTATGCATGGTAATGAAGCCGTGACGCATGTGTAGGGGGCGGGCATCTGACATCGCCGGATGTCAGCTGCCCGCCCCCATACATGATTTCATACGGACAAGTGTCCGTGTGGTCTAGGGTGGCGGGCGCTGGTGGAGCGTGCGGCCCTGCATTCGATGTTCGGCTACCATCGAATGCAGGGGCTGCTCCCAAGATGGAGGAGGCGTATCCCCGTCCACTTTCATGCGGACCGAAACATATCCACGTACGGACGGAGGTGGCGATCCGTATGGAAGGCGGGGATTCGCCTGCACGGTCCTGGCCGCATATTCTGATCGGGCCGCACTGATCAGAATAAGGGCCCCTCTATCAACATTGAGGCTGCATGGACTTTTAGACAGTGCCTTGGGACTTTCTAAACCCTTTCTTTGTTTTTTTGTTTTTTTGTATGGCGGCACTGTGAAGATGGCAGAAGCAGTTGTTGCTCCTTACAGTCATTGTACTTGATTTTTTCATACATACAGTAGTGCATCCCATATTCTGTGTACAGCAGCACTTTGAAACACAATAGAATCATTTTCTACTTTTACTGTATGTTGTTATTTAAATGATGGCTATATTCTGCATGTTAATTACTATATCATACAATGCTCAAATTCTAGTAAACTAATAACTGGATTCAGTATTGAATCCCGGCGGTCGGGATCCCGGCGTTCAGAATCCCGACGCCGGAATCCCGACAGCCAAAATGCCGACAAGGGGGGGACGTGGATCGCCCCCCCTTGCGGGCTCGCTGCGCTCGCCACGCAGCGGGCCCGGTGCCTCGCTACGCTCGGCACACTAATTTATTCTCCCTCCAGGGGTGTCGTGGACACCCACGGAGGGAGAAAGTGTCGGCATTTCGGCGGTCGGGATTCCGGCGTCGGGATTCTGAACGCCGGGATCCCGACCGCCGGGATGGTAACTGCATCCCCTAATAACTCTATATAGCATATTTACATATACTATTTACACAACCCCCTTGATGCAGTGTCTCTTTCTGCTCTTTGCAAAAGCTAGATAGTAACTATGCATAAACCAACATAAGATAACCCCAGGTATAGGAGGACAATATTACATAAACACAGACGTCTATATTCTTTAGAGAACAATTCAATAGTCACTTGTCACAATATATGGGATGGCACTGAAAACAAATACTAGACATGCTTTTAATTTAATTACAAAATTCTTTAATTTATAGATTGGCCTATAGTATATTGGGCACTTGTAAAATAAATATTTTGTAAATATTTTTTTATTTAGTTTGTTTAAAGATTAGTTCCTTTTTATGTTGAGAGTATGTTCTTTCATTTTTTTTATTATTATTATTATATGTATAACACTTACCAATATAAAACCAATAGCCTCCTCTGGTATTTCCTAAAAAATATAAAAACATGAAAATTACTATATTTGGATAATCTTTTAAAAAATGAATGATTTTTGTTAGCCAAGTGTGTCAACGTTTACACAATTTGCATATATTTCTATCAATTTTGTAGTCACACTAAATAATTGTAATACAATTAGTAGTATAAAGATAAGACTTCTATATTGCTTATGGGGACACTTGCAATTTATGTATGGTGTACTAGAGTTATGGCCAATGATAGCTATACTAATGGTAGCTGGTCAATTAAAATCAACATTATAAACAAATCACTAGTTTAGCCATTGAAGGTCAAGTTCTTCCCATATGCAGACTCCTGCCACCAGGCTAGGATCAACAATCATTTCTTAATAGTTCTTACATAGATGGTGTGCCATCATCAATGGCATTGAAAGAATAATGTACATGTTAATGGTTTGAAGAGCCATCAATGGTTATATTTTTTTATAAAAATATAAAAACATATAAAGGTCACACACTCAATACTACTTAAATATAGTAGAAAACTGCTAATACTCATACATGGCACATAAAACACTGATTGCTGGGGTTCTGTTATTGTAAGTATTAATAGCACCAGCTGCTCCTCATTGCATCTGCCAGGTCTGTAACACTGGGGGCAAGCTGGATTGACTGGCAGGTGCTCCTCTTTGCAGCTGCAAATACAGTAGGAGGATCTCAAGAAATAGAGGGGTCAGGAAGTCCCCTTGAGATGCACAGTATTGCATTATCTTACAGTAAACAACAAGTAGATCTCATTAGATGCAACCATGTCAGGAACATGCTTAAATGCCATCCAGCTTACTTTAGCGTTTTGTTATTTATCAGTCATTTTTTAGACTTCACATGTGCATTATGCAAAATAAACAATGCATGTAAAAGTTACTAAATTAATGTTAATTCTAAGCATTCTATGATTTGTAGCATTGGATAATACTGTATATTACCACCAAAGCCAGTGCAAGGTTTTATGGCACTCTAGGCAAAACTTCAGCTTACTGCTCCCACCACCCACACACCAACGTTGACATTTCATAAGTTGGGTGAAAAGTGTGGAGGTGATGTTTTAGAGGTCCCACACCTGCCATTTGCTTTAAGTTTGACAAGGATGTATCTCTGAGTCAGGTATGGTATACGTTACCGACGGTCAGGATTCGGATGTTCGTTTCTCCAACATCAGAGTCCCGACTGTCATAGAGCCTGAGCTGTGGGCTCAGTAGCAAGCTGTGCTTGCTGTCTATTCTATTCTCCCTCTGTGTGGGTCGTGGACCCCCATGTGGGAAAATAGAACGTGGAAGTCAGGGCTATGACTTTCGGCTTACAACCTATTGGGATTCCGAGGTCAGAGAAATGACTGTCAGAATCCCGACTGTCAGTCACTCATCCTGCACTCCTCAGAGTCATACTTAATTTTGTGATACTCTGACTCTGGTGCCGCCCAGATTCTAGAGCCCCTAGGCAGTTGCTATCTGCCTAAGTGGCCTTGATTGCCACTAAATAAAGATAACTAGCAAAGACCGTAACAATAGATAAAAATAAATATAACATGTTAGAATCTGTAAAATAACACCATTTAACATTACATTTAAATTCAATATTTTATAGAACTACAGACATTGTTTTCTTGTGTAATTCATGAAAAAAAAATGTTTTATATATGTATATAAAAAGAACCTTACCAAGAGACGTAAAAGCTGTGGCAGTGGACATTGCAACTCAAGGGATAATAATTTCTGGTGAAAAAACAAAAACAAAATATAAAAATGACAATATACTGTACAGTGTTTTTTTTAACTTTTGAGATAAAGTTTAATATGATGATATGTATTTTTTAAGTTTCTTCATGTACTGATTTTATTATTCCAACAAAAGTATTACTGTATCTGGGAAAATATAGAATTTATACTTTATATGTTGAAATGACAATATGATCTAATATACAATGTGCATATGACATATTAAATCATACTGTATATGTTGCATTATTTTTTAGGTGTATCTTCTACAAAACATTATACATATATGTTATTCTTTAAATTAAATTAACTAAAGAGTATATTACAATTACCAATAAACGGATCAAATCGAAAGCTATACATTTCTGGATTGCCGGTTTCTCAGCTTCAGCGCTGTTCTGCAAATGTAATAAAACATTCTTTCATTATTGTATGCCATATTTGTTATGCATAAATATCCACTCATACCTTAGGTTATACAAGTAAATCAGGTTTTATATAGTATATGTCTTCTGAACATCAAACACACTCTAACACTAAAGGTACACACTAGTACACACTACACAAACCATATCTAGCAACGGTCCTTTTATTGAGATGATCCCGCATCCTGTCCAGGACCGGCATTATCCCACTATGGGGAAGGGGGTATTTGGGAGTCCCCCCTAATACCCATTGCTCTGGTTAGCAGAGCATCAGGGAAGAGACACTGTGCACATGCGCACAGTGTTTTTTTACTGCATAGGGTTGATGTGGGGCATTGCCAGCAGCTCTCTCAGCACAGGCCATGCCCCAAAAAAGTGCCAAAAATGGTGGGTGGCCTCACAGAAGTGCCAAGGACATAGGTCAGACCCCCTGATCAAGAAGCCATGCCCCTCATTTGGGAGTGCTACAGATATAGGCCACTCCGCCTGACCATGAAGCCATGCCTCTTATGGTGCACTCTCGTGTCCCTCCTCCACTGCCACTAATGTGGGGGGTATGCACAAACTAAACACACTACAATTATGTGGCTGAACAATGGGAAATCAAGGCATTACCCAGATAGTGGGGGGTGTGGATTATTAAGTCAACTGTGTCTAGGTCGACAGTCAATAGGCTGACCACTATTGGATGATAGGCAGTAGGTCCACACATGAAAAAGGTCCATATGGACTAGGTCAGGGGTCCTCAAGTTACTGCAGAAGGTCCTCACATCACATGGTAGTCATCAGACCACACATTCACAGCAGCATTGTGGAGGCACACAATGATGTGAGGAGTCTAACAGACAATTGAACAGATTTTTAAGACTCCTTAAATCACTGACTGAGATCAGAGAAGTTATCAGCCTGATGGTCAGCTACATGGAGTCGCAACCCCATGCTGAGAAGGTCGGAACCTTCTTTGGTTTCAGGACACACACTTTGAGAACTGCTGGTCTAGATGGACATTGAGAAAAGGTTGAGACAAGCAAAAGGTTGACATATACTGAAAATAATCAACTAATGAATACATAGTTATTCAGTTTTTTTTTTAAAATCAGCAATCCCACTTTTGTGTTTATAAATAGCAAATGAAGGGGGTTATTCAATAAGGATATAAAAAGAAAAATCTTTCTCTAAAGGGCAAAACCATGCTTAACTGTTAGACTTGGGTGAGTTATTTTGTTTCAGTGCAGGGAAATACTGGCTGCTTTACTCTTAGGGGTAAATTTACTATGATGGAAGTGCTATTGAAGATGGGATTTTGCCCATAGCAAACATTCAGATTATACTGTTATTCTTATTTATTTAGCACCTTCTAGAAGATAATAGATATATTCTGATTGATTGCTAAGGGCAACATCCCATCTTCAATTGAACTCCCATCTTAGGAAATGTACCCCTTACACTGCAATATACATTTAATTTTGAACACACCTGAAGATTTTGCTTTTAAGATCCTTCCTGAATAACCACTAAGATATTTATAAGCATGCATCTGAATTTCTCTTAGCTGATAAATTGTAAATAGTTATCTCATTTTCAAAATCTCTCTAAAGAATATTATTGTCATCATTTTTGAACCATGTCTTTATAGCAACAAAAACAACAATTGTTCAATACTGAAAACTTATAGAAGCTTATAGAATGAAGACAACTGACGGGATGGATAATAAATGAATTCAGAAATTGAATACTTGGAAAAGGCATATTGAACAGGAGGAGAGTGCCATCTGAGAATGTATAAATAAAGAGTAAGAAATTATTTCTTCCAAATTTTTAATGAGAATGCAATATCCCTTTTAGAAATATATGATATTTATCCTGGAATATGTATGAATGCATATAGGTAGTCAGTTTGTGATGTATGTATAAGTTTTTTTTTTTTGTATTGTCTTGTAATAGAAATGTTTTCGATATACAAAACATATCTACTGTATGTCTTAAAAATTAATCAAAATCTATAAATAAGAAGAAATATGATTGTCATAATCACAAAGATGTCAACATATTATGCAATGCCCTTCAGAATATTCTGTGACATTGAGTGGTGGGGGTGAGTTGAACAAAGAATATGACAGAACAGAAAGAGATTATATGACTTGTACCATTTGACTGTGGTTGCTATAGTAATTTAAGACATTTTACAGAATTATAATCATTACTAACAACCTTAAGTAACGAACCATGGAAAATGGTAAGTTCCAAGATTCTACTTCATGGGTTTGCTGATTTAAACTTATTTGACAGCATTACCAATTTTCTTCATTTTGATATTCTGCAATTGTCTGTGCCCTTGAGCCATCCAGAACCTTCCCAGGTGATAGAATTGCATATGATTTATTTCATACTGTCTATTTTATGTGCATAATATACTGTAAGTCAAGCCATTATTAAACAGCGAGGCTGCACCAGCACCTACTGTAATTCATACCTTAAAGCAATAATAGCAAAAAGCAATTTATGTCAGTTGTAGGTGTATGATAAATAAATAATCTATTAGATACATTTGCAAAATTATTACAATGAGAACAATGAATAATAATCATTTAGCAAATATAGTCTGTATTTTAGAAATGTATTTATATTTTAATAGATTTTGTGACATATCTTAGTATTTTAGCTTTCCATGTTAATATTTACCTGCAACGTTTCATATGTTTCTAATATCCCCTGCAATATTACAGCAACACTGGCAGCAGCTTCTTTCTGAAACAACATAAATGATAGTATTTTTTTTAAATCCCCTGTAACAAAATGGTTATTAAAAATTATCTTTTTTTTCTTGAATAAGCAAATCATATTATCCATTTCTTACAGTATATGTAATATGTTAAAAGTTTACATCACATGTACCAACATTGGCAATCCCCTGATTACTGCTGTAAAATAAATCCTGGTACTTATATGTTAGTTGGGCGTGGGGGTATGAGCATACTAATTAAAGTGGGCGCCCAACTAACATATAAGTACCAAAATCCCTTATTGGAATGTATGAGATATGTTTAAAAAATGTTTTATTTAATTCATATAATGATTTAATTATAGTAAAGTGATGCAACTATACAAACAGTCGTGCTGGTTATAGTGTTTGTGTCAAGATTTGAAATACTGTAATGTAAACTATTTTAAAAAAGTTTCTTACACTCAAACCACTCAGTTTTATTTGGTTTCCGGGGATGGTGGCTCCTAAAAAAGAAAAAATAAATAAGCCAAAAATTGCATTTATACAGTAGATTTGGTTATTCAGTAAAACATTTTTCACTCTGCTGTACATAGAGACGAATATAGGTTTTTAGTTAAGTTGCAAATCAATGTGTAGTAGATATGCAGGATCACACTATAGTCGTCTTGTCCCTTCAATTGTATACAGTATCTACAGTATGGGAATGCAACAGTGAAATATATGAAAAAGGTTCTCTGAATAATTTATTACTTATCCACAAATATATGGTAGTTAGATAATTAGTATGATACATGCACACATACATACATACATACATACATACATACATACATACATACATACATACATACATACATAAGTACATACACATACACTTAAATACATCTTAGTAATAAATCCCCTTAAAAACATATCATTCCAACATCTTATGCATTGGGCCATCCATGGCACCTGCATTGGATAGCATAGCACTGTTTAGGGGCAGTTATATATTAAATGTACTGCAGTTTTATTGTGTTAACTGTACTGTAGTTGTACTGTAGTTGTATGTTGGAAAACCATCATGTTATGACCTTTGTATTTAATCACACCCTTCTCTTAATCATATTGTCCCACTTATACAAGTGGGACAGTTTGCCTCAGTGATTTCAGCAAAGTAACCTGAGATATGAGGCAGAGTAGCTTAGATGTTTCCACTGACAATAAACTCTAGGATCTATAGGAGATATTGGGTGAAATTTAATAGGATGAGAGATGCAGGAAGTGAGAGACTTGATAAGAAATCCCTAGTATTTTTAAAGCGGCAATCATTTACAGTTCGAAATTAAACTGGTTTTGCAGTGTATATAATTGCAGCTTTAAAAAAAATGGAGATTTCCTACCAAATCTCTCAGTTTCTGAATCTCTCCCCCTATTAAACTTGTCCCATTATATTTCTCTTTTGAATCTCATAAGAAATGTATTTTAAATAATCTTTTGCTACATATGGCAGAACTTTTCTGTAATCAAATGAGTTTTATAATAATTATATCTCAAATCAGTTATATTTCAAATCAAACATTAATCAATAAGCATACTTACCCAGGGAACTGGTGAGGCCGAGAAAAACAAGAAAGATGACAGCAATCTTCATGGTGAGAATATGGGTTGTCAAGCGCTTATTCACAATAACAAGTGATAGCTCTCTGAAGTAAAGCATTCAGTTCACACCTTATATACACTCAGGATAGTGCTTGAGGGTGATCTTGTCATTTTCCTTATTTGTTGATTGGCATGGCACAAAACAATGTCATTATAATCTCATTAATGACAAGGATGTGGTACTTTTTGTCAATATTTATCATCATGAATTTAATTACAAATGTGGAATTTTAATTTCTGAGTTATATAACTATTTATTTAACTAGCTTGGCAAATGAATCACAGTTGTTTTGTCCCCTCATTGTATATCACAGCAAATGATGTTGGTGTGCTAGAAATAAAATATAGCAATCATTTTTGCTGACCACCTTGCAGCCTACTAGCCCTCTTACTGACTAATGAGCATTGCTGTACCTACATCCCCACTGTGATCTGAAGCATTCCCACTGACCACTTCCACTTCACTTCACTGTATTTTCACAGCAACAAAATATGAGATTCAAGGGAGAGTAGAAGGAGATCGATGATGATACACCCTTGGATCTTTGATATCGGACTATCCTACAGACCAGGGGTGGGCTTTGGTATATATTGTTAGATTAAAATAGTGTTATTTACTTGACTGTTGTAATTTGTTTTATAACCTGGTATTTATCTATTTCAGGCCTGGCCAACCTGTGGCTCTCCAGATATTGTCAAACTACAAATCCCATCATGCCTCGCCACAGTTTTGCTATAAGGGAGTGTTTAAACTGTGGCAAGGCATGCTGGGATTTGCAGTTTCACAACATCTAGAGAGCCACAGGTTGGCCTGTCCTGATCTATTTAAATTGAATAGACATCCTTTATTACCATGTAGGTTCCCATGTACAATCAACCTGGTACTTTTATTTGATACTACCTCTGCAGTTGTTAACATCATACCCCACTACTGGCTAAGGTGTAGCATGACCAGTGAGGGGCCAGGTCAGTAACCAGAGAGGAGACTCCTGGGGAATAGCTGGTATGGTAACGCAGTCTTAGTGCTTAAACAGCAGATACACAGGAGCCGCCAATTGTGGGAGCACTTACTCACTTGGGCTATTCTTGGCTGCAAATAGTTGAGTTTAATTCACCCTCAGAGGGTTTTGCGTCTATTTAAATATAATAACTTATATCCAGGGCTATTTTTGTGCAGGCTCCAGCAGGAACTGTGGCCCTTATTCTAGCTCACTCTTTCTGACAAAATATTTCTTAGATGGACAAAACCATGAGCACTGCAGGTGAGGCAGGTGTTACATGTGCAGAGATAATTAGATTTGGGTGGGGTTTTACATCTGCCTCACCTGCAGTGCACATGGTTTTGTCCATCTAAGAAATATTTTGTCAGAAAGAGTGAGCTAGAATAAGGGCAACAGTTCCTGCTAGAGCCTGCACAAAAATAGCCCTGCTTATAACCAACATAGATCATCTAGGTGTTAGACCACATGGGATAGCTGATCCCTAGGAATATTGTGAATGCCAAGGCAATCAATAGTTAATTAAAATAATTGGGATCAGCATTGTACTATTTTCACCACCAAAGAATCATTAGATGTATTAAAAATAAAACAAAATGGCAAAAATGCTGATTTGATATTTCATTTGTTTTTTAAAAATGTATTGAAAGTGCTCTATTCCTTTTAGATAAAAAGCCCAATAAAAGTTATGTTTTAAACAAATACACTTATCATACAATTATTACTGTATAAAATAGTGTGCCCAAAAAGGCACATTTGTCTTTCCGTTTGCTTCTAGGCAAACAAACCCCCTTGTATTCAATCCTTTATTACCACCATAATGCCATAGCATGCAGCTAAGACACTATTTGGTACAACAACCATGAAGAATAACTGAATATTAGGCTACTTTTAAAATAGATAACTTATCAATGCAAAAATCAAATAATATAAAGCATTTAGCTGTATATTTTAAACACATTTGAACTCTGCAGCAATATACTAAACAAATAAGACAGACTTGTTTTCTTGCAAGTAAATTATATTGAGGTTTTAATATACAAATACAGCAGACAAAATGCCGCCTTGTGAACTTTAATAACAGTTGATAAAAGACATACAAAATAGCCAAGAAATGTTAAGGCAAATATTCTGGAAGATAAAAAAGTCTAAAACATTATATGTTGACAGCGATAACAAAAGGCAATGGTCTAAAAAGGAAACTGACAAGTACTTTAACCATGTATACATGTAAACATGGCTTACTTCAAAAGTAAGTTAAACACAAATCAATTTGAAGAAAAAGTAGAAAAATAGAATGTAAACAACAGACAGATAAGGTACACATTCATGAGAAGAAGGGGAAGGGATGGGGGCACCAGCAAGGAGCCAAATGATCAAAAGAATCTCGAAGCTCAAATCAGGGGTTTTCAGCAAGCAGGCTTGTAGAATTCTTACCAGAAAACCACACCTTTGTGTACTGTAGTCACAAAACTGATCACCGGAGGACATTATAATTTTATTCATTGGATGAAACAGTTATATCCTCTGGAACCAGATGATAAGGTTCAGGTGAGAGTTAAGGTTCCCATAAACCTGTGCAAGTTTTTACATGCTAGCATCGTGTGCAATACCCTGGCAAGTGACCCAACAGCTCCCCGGCAGCTAGATCACATGCGATTCATCATGGCCCTTTTTCAGATCTGATAGCATTACAAATTTGTCCTCTAAATGGGCAAAACCATGTTCACTGCAGGTGGGGCAGATGTAACAGGTATAGAGAGATAGCGATAGTTAGATTTGTGTGAGTTATTTTGTTTCTGTGCAGGGTAAATACATCTGCTCCACCTGCAGTGCACATGGGTTTGCCCATTTTGAGAAAAAAAATTGTACTTCGATCAGATCTGAATAAGGTCCCATATGTAGTCCATTTACACTTGATATACCAAGGTATCGCTCCTATTTTACACTAAAGTTTGGCAATGGAGAATAATGGCTCACAATCAAAAGTTTATTAATAGTGGAAACTACATGTTTAGAGAGGCTATAGATAACAATAACTATTCAAAGGGCTGCAAACCACAAATCTCTACAGAAAGAAGAGTTTTTGATTAGAAAAAAATGTTTGATCTGGACATAACAGCAAGTCTCACTATTGATTAAAAGCAATTGCACTTGGATATTAGTAAAGCGCATCACCCTAGAAGAACCAATAAATTGTCTGATTCTAAATATCCCTGACTGTGATCAACATTATGAATTCAACTTGTAAACCATAGGTGGAAATGCTATTTTATCAAACAATAGAGTTAGTCGCGAATGAGCCAGAGAGACAAAACCAGTATACATTTCCCTAAGTTTTCTCCAAGTCCATATTGTGGGCCCAATAGTCAGATATACTGTAGGAGGTTAGGTAATTGAGGCAACCAATGTAAAACAGTCAAGGGAGAATGTAGGAAGGAGTCCTCCAATATTAACTGTACTAAGAATCATGTTTGGTTGAGATTAAACATGATCTGCATCGCTCTAACATGCTCATGTTTTTTTTTTTTTCAAAATAAACACTGTAATGTACCTAAAATTGTTACGATCCACCTCCAGCAGGTCGATGTAACACTGCAGTTAATATGTTCTTTGTGGGTTTTGTATTTCTTCCCTGTATCAACACTCCGGGTTTTGCAGATCCACCTTTCCTGGGTTTGATGCACACCTTAGTCTTTGGTTGTGGCTGCCTGCTAGGCATCTGAGTATTTAGGCATTCTCCCAGCATTGAGACCCTGCCGGTTATAGCTTTGTTTAAGCCTTGTCTGAGTCTGGTTAAAGTCTTGTCAGAGTCCTGTTATAGTCCTGAGTATTCCAGCAGGCACTCCTCCCGGGTGTCCCTTGAAATCCAGCCAGTACTTGTGTAGTTTCACGGCGCCCGTAGATCGCATGCGATATCACATGCGATTTGACATCCGATATTGCATGTGATATCGCATGCGATTTACTATCTATTTAATTACCCCACTATCCACTAGGGCGTTGAGTTGATGTTATATAATGTGGCAAGCTCAGCGAGCCACCGAGCCTCAAGCATGACGAGCGCAGTGAGCCCCGCGAGGGGACACGAAATGTATTCGACGGAATTGCATGCAAATGGCATGCAATATCGTGAATCGCTTTGAAACATCAATCCATTAGCCATTAGTCAGGACATGCTGTGTTCACATTCTGCTGTGTATCTGTAGTTACAAGTGTGGGTGTGAGGAATTATTTATTTTTATAACAGCTTCTTGCATTTTTTCAATCCTGGGACTTCAGTGGAGGATTGCTCCCATATTCTTCCACTCAACTCCCTGGTGTTTCTGTCCACTTGTTATAATGTCTACCACTGTCTGTCTGTTTGTTTCCACGAGTTTTAGTGAGTTAGCCTTTTGTCCGTCTCTCAATCTCGGTTGATGCATTGTCCTACATAAGACCTGTGGGCATCTGGATTGGAGCTGGCCAAACTCGCCCCTTCAGATGCGGCTGCTCTAGGTGAGGTCTAGCACTGCATGCATCAATCGACCACTGGGAGAGACAACAAGGTCAGGTGTGGTGCGTGGTCAGTCTCCTTCCGTATTAGCACACGTGGACTCCCCAGAGTCCTTACATCATAGCCGGCCAACAAAAGATTTCTGGAGCTGACTCCAGTCCAGTCTTGTCTAATCCAGGCTTGTCCAGTTCAGTGTTGTCCAGTCCAGTCTTGTCTAGTGCAGTCTTGTCTTAGTCCACTTTTGCCTGGTTTGCCATAGTTTGTTTTGTTTTGTTTTTGTTTGAAGTGCCTGCAGGAGTCTGTGGTGCGCTTAAACATGGTTTTCAATGCCTTAAAACCTGAGCAGTTAGAGGTTCTACAGCAGTCCCTACTGCAGTTGCAAAAACTTTTAACCAAAAATGTTCTTATCCTCCCAGAGGTCGTTGGGGTTCATTCAGCCCAGTCTAAGAAATTATTAGATAGTGAGTTCTCAGAAGGAGACCCGGAAGAGGCATAGTGGGTATTTGTGGCCCAAGCTCTCCTTAGAGGAGCGAAAGCGGTGCAGAGACCAAAATCTGTGTCTATATCGTGGGGGTTTAGGCCACTATATTCAGACCTGTGAGTTGCACAGGCCAAAATGTGGTGACAAGTCCTGTTTTCTAGCCAAACTGAATCAGGTTTCAAGACCTACTGTACTCCTGTCTCTACTGTGGCAGAGGTACTTGTCCCAGAACGTACACAAAAAAGCACTCTGAGCTATAATTTGGGTCCAGGGACTAGGGAGCTCCATTATAGATTCAGGAATCAAAGGAGGCTGTTTCCCTTATCTTTCTCCTTTCCTGTAAAATCAGAGCTGCAAATCCCAGTTGGGGAGTCTCAGGTGTCAGTCCCAGAAGGGGTCTCGCATGGCACAGCCCCAAGGGAGGTCCCAGAAGCCATTACCCTTTAATGGATCTCAATAGGCACAGCCCCAGGTGGAGTTCCAGAAGCCATAGCACCTAGTGGGGGCCCAAAGGTCGCAGTCCCGAGGGGTGGCCCAAAGGCCACATCCCCGAGTTGGGGTCCAAAGGCTTACTCCGGCCCAGAAAGTGGTTATGTCTGATCGGACTCAGAGAGGGACTCCAGCCGTGTTGTCTCACAAGGGGACTTCAGTCATGTTACTCCAGAAGGGGTCTCAAATGGCGTTGCGCCAAAATGGGTCCCAGAATCCATATCCCCAGGATGACACTGAGAAGGCCACGGCCTCTGACAAGATCCCGAAGGCCTCAGTCTCAGCTGAGTTTCCGAGGGCCACATCCTCAGCTGAGATCCTGAGGGCCCTAGCCTCAGCTGAGGTCCCAAAGTCCATAGCTTCAGCTGAGGTCCTGAGGGCCACTGCCTCAGCCGAGGTCCCAAATGCCACTGCCTCAGCCGAGGTCCTGAGGGCCACTGCCTCAGGAGGGTTCCTACAGGTCACAGCCCCAAAAGACGTCTCAAAGTCACAGCCCCAGAAGAGGTCTTGAAGCCATAGCCCCAGGAGGTGTCCTCAAGGCCACAACCTCAGAAAGGGACCAAAGACCACTGCCCCAGGAGGGGTCCTGAAGGTCATAGCCCCAGAAGAGGTCTTGAAGGCCAGAACCCCAGAAGGGGTCGTCAAGGCCACAACCTCAGAAAGAGTCCTGAAGACCACTGTACCAGGAAGGGTCCTGAAGATCACAGCCCTAGAAGAGATCTTGAAGGCCATAACCCCTAAGGGGGTCCTAAAAGTCACAGCCTCAGGAGAGGGTTCAAGTGACTTTACCCAAGGGAAGCACTTCAGCCAGTAAGTGTACAACTCCCAGTCCATAGTTATTGCCACTGGATGTGCTTAACTGTCTTCTCTCTACAGGAACTCTCCTAGAGTTTCAATTTCAAGGGGAATGGAACCAATTTATGTTGAGATTCCTAATGTGTCTAGGCATTCAGGTAGGAAAGGGAAGAATCATCTGGTTGCTTGACCTATATATTTTGAAGATTATTTTGAACCAGAGATCTCTTCCCCTTTCCTGGTGTCTCCAAGCGGGCACACGGTAAAAAGAAGTATAAAAATAAGCGCTGGCTTTTGCCTTGCCCTGCTTGTAAAAATGTATTTTTATCCGGTCTTATTGTGTCTAGTAGCCACCTTCAAAGGGGGGGGGGGCACTGTTGTTTCTGTTTATCTTGTTTTGGTAAGTACCTGCATGCCAGGGTTTCGGATGTATCCCTGTTGTGGAAACTTGGTATTGGGGTCCCTTTACCCATCTTCAAGAGGGGGTACTGTTATGATCTGCCTCCAGTGTGTCGGTGTAACTCTGCAGTTAATATGTTCTGTGTGGGTTTTGTATTTGTTCCCCAGATCAGCACTCTAGGTTTTGCTGATCCCCCTTTCCTGGGGATGATGCACACCTTTGTCTTTGGGTGTGGCTGCCCTCATTGAGACCCTGCCGATTATAGCTTTATTTAAGCCTTGTCTGAGTCTAGTTAAAGTCTTGTCAGAGACCTGTTATAGTCTTGAGTATTCCAGAAGGCACTCCTGCCGGGTGTCCTGTGAAATCCTGCCTGTGTCAGGGAACCATTGCTGCAGTCTGAGAGATCCTGTATTAACATGGACCCTGTCTCACAGAGATAAGTGCTGGGTATTCCACCTTCAGTATTTCAGCTGATCCCTGTTAGAGTTTACCTGTGTGGAATTTATATCAATGAGATATTATTACAGGTACTGGAATTGGACTATTTCCAGTAGTAATTTAAGTAAGGATAGTCACTCAATTTTTAAAAGGGGAAGAGTTGAATGGACCATTCAACTCTGCCCATTGTGCTTTCATGAAATTACTTTAGACCACACTGAACATTGGATATAGTTATAAATATAAATATAAATAGACTATATCGCAGTAAATCAGGATGATCTGTTATTAGGGTTGACCACAATAGGGAGCTATGGTACCAGGAATGGAATGGTGAAGTAATTTTAATAAGGCCTCAGATTTCTAAGCTCTAAAACTAGTAAAATGTGTGGTTTCAACCCATGTTTAGGATATTACAGAAATTAAAAATGTCTATTTATATTTTGGAATTGTATGGGAAAAAATCAACATACAATTTTACAAAATGCATTTATTATATATGAATTACATATGAAAACTAATTGTTTGAAACTACTATATTGAGATTTAACAATGAAATACAGTACAATATACAATTTTGCATTGTGTTGTACATACACTGTGCTTTATATGAAAACTACTCATTTGCTATAACATTCCTACTCCTAACATGACACTGAACAATTAAATACTTTGAAATGTTTTCACACCTCTTCTATCTTTCATTAAAAAAATTCTTTAATGTGCTAAATCTGCACTGTACATCACATGAGGAAATGGATGTGAATTTCATGGCTGGTCTTTCTATAGGGTTCAAAAGCAAAGCTCCCTGCACTTCCTCTTCACAGAGAACCAGACCCACTTTTTCAATCTCTTTGGAATTGGGATTGCCCGGCAGCACAACCTCAAACTTCTTGGCTATGGATACCCAACTTGTCCAAGACCCACTTTTTTCTTCACCATCTGTATGACCTTTGAGCGATTCCGTCATTGGCAGTGTTACTTTTCCAGTTTCTTTATTGCACATTCCAGGTGGGAAAAGTTAGCTCAACACTTGTAGGGCTGGCACTGAGTTTAAAGTTATCTGTGCATCTAAAATAGTAATAGATGCACACCCATCTAGGGCATCAGTAATCTCCTTGTTACTCTCAGAGTTTTCTGCATAATACATTGCAGCTGAGAGCCGGTCATCCACTGTGGCTACCATTACACCGCTGACCGTCAGTGTCAAATCTAACATGGCCAACATAAGAATTGTAATGTGTCCCACAAGCTATCTGTACAGTTTGTGCAGCCAAGTAAAGATTCTACCAACAAGGAAACAATTTAACTTAGTATATATACATAAAGTCTTTGTTTAACATTAAACATCCGTGTATTTTCTGCACCCGGAGCATAACATTATTTTGGCTAGATTCACTTTCAGCCTTATTTTGATGTGGTTGGATTTGATGTCACTTTCTTGGAAGCAGCAGTGATATCGCTGTTAGGTAATGCAGAAGGATTTATATATTAATTGCAGATGGCTGCTCATGCAGTGGGGTTATTCCACAAAAAAATCAACACAGGTAGGGGCATGGCTTGGCTGGCAAACAAGGCAGACGTGTCCCTCAAGAGCTCCAGCAAAGCTCTGAATTGTTATCTTCCCTTACCCATTTTTCAGGCCTCACAAATCCTTCTCTTACCCAGGGGAGGCTTGCCCAAGTCTTCAAAGCAGATGGGCAAGGTGCTGCAGAGTCAGGGTTAGAAGCTCTCCTCTTCCTTGCAGTTACCGGCCTTTCCACACTGCCAATACCTGGATGAGCCTCATTGTTGAAGCCACATCAAGGGAGAGTTGAGCCCGGGATGCTCCCCCTCAAGACCGGGCTGTGCATTGATCCCCCCCGCCGATCGCCTGCTGAGCACAGCGGTGACACAATGTCTGGGGTCCCAATGAGGCCTGCTGCAGCGGAGACTCTCGGCTGGTACTGTGGGGCAGTGGCCATATTAGAGAGTGAGCTGAGCAGCAGATGGAGGGAGGGAGCTATCAATTTCAATAGCAGTATAAGCTCCCCTGCCTTTCTCCCTCACCTTTTCTGACAACCATATACTGTAAATGTGGACCTTTTCTCCCCATTCCCCTCTCCTCCATTCAACTGTGTTGAAGCAAAGAGAATGTTCTGTGCAAAACACAGACAGGATATTGAGGTATTTTTTACAGTTTCTATCAGCTGATTGTTAGTCAGTCACTGCTGCTCCCCACATAGCTACCCCCACATCTATTGTTTTTTAACCTATATAAGGGTTGCTATTCATTGCAATTGCTACTGGGTTCTATTAATCTGCAGCTGGATCCATAAGGAACCCATATCTTATTGTGACTGAACTTTACCTTAACGTAAGATAGCGTAACCTAAAATAATTCACACGGACACAAAATAAACCACACAAATGATAAATAAATACAAGGACAACCTAGTGCTAGGTTTCAAAAAGGTCAACAGACATTTATTGATTGGTGACCTTATTTGAGCTAATATTAAATTAAATTTGAGTTGTAATTTTAACTAGATTTGAAATAAACTTTAAAATAAATTTGGAGGATGTCAGAGAGAACGTAGCTACCAATGCCAGCCCAGTCAACTTGATCTTATCCAAAAACCAAGGAGGGGCTCACAACACTCCCTGGCCTGTATAACCTGCATTTTGTGGGACCAGTGGCGTAACTAAAAAATCTGCCCCCCCAAGCCAAAAAAGTTTCCTGCGTCCCCCCCCCCATAGCATTCTAGTGAAACAAACAGAGCTGTTTCTAGACAACATGGTTTTAACAAAAAAAATAGGCCCACCAATAGATATTTTAAAAAAATAAAATTTCGCACATTTCAAAAAAGTATGTGCGGCCTCGCTTTAAGGGTTAATGCCCTTTAGAAAAATGCCACACACACTGCAATGCCCATTAACAATATGTCACCCATCTTAATTTCCCTTAAACATTATGCCACACACAGTGATCTCCAATACACATCATGCCACTTATCGCAATGACCATTACATAATATTTGACACACCGCAATGCCATTTAACATTATGCCACATATCGCAATGCCCATTACACAATATGCCACACACCACAATGACCATTACATATGCCACCCACCGCAATGCCTATTACACAATATGTTACACTCCGTAATGCCCATTACACATGGGAAACACACACATATATATATATATATATATAGAGAGAGAGAGAGAGAGAGAGAGAGATTCGTGGACTGGCACTCTCCTCGGTTGGTTCTATTGCCCTATTGCCTACTGGACGTGTAGGTAGATCAATATCAAAGCAAGACAGTGGCACTCGTGGGTCTTGTTCAAAACTTGTATTAGTCAGGCATTACAGAAAATGCGAAAGTAAACCGACGTTTCGGAGCCTAGCTCCGTTTTCAAGGTGCTGGGAAGATTTACTATCATTCAGCGAGGCTAAGGGAGGGAAGGGCAGGGGGACAGGCGGTAAAACTTTTTACTTACTTTGTCCAAGTCAAGGCACTGCTGTCCCGCACGCCCCAATCCTAACTCTCAGGACAGCTGCTGTGCTGCATGCCGGGGAGTCGGAGACCAGGGAGGAGGACAGACTGAGCCGTGAGCCATGGGAGGAGCTGCCCGCGGCACAGCAGCCCACCCGCGGCCATCTTGTTTTCTGGCAAAATGCCAGTTTGCCGCAGCTGACAGGTGCTCGCAGCCCACCAGCTGATAGGCGCCCACCACAGCGCTTGTCCTCCAAGCCACCGCGGGGGCTGCCTCACGGTGGCTACGCCACTGTGTGAGACCCACCACCCTTTAACTTGGCAGATCAGAAAGCACTCCCACACAGGAAACGCCCTGTGTCCAACCACATAGAAAAGGACACACTCGCTGACCTACCAAAAGGGGGTGCACCACAATGATCTGTTATGCCATGCTTTGACCGCTGGCTGGTAGAGACTTCCTGCCAATCTTGCTATAAAGAGCCGACAGCAATCGCACCCAAAACTGAAATTAGTGCCAAAATCCCATAAAAATCCATGGTGTGCGGGTGGGGCTTCCAAAAGGCAAAGAGGAAGAGGAAACCACATGACCATGAATATATAAACCTTTAAGCTGAACTCCAATTATCCTTCCCATAGGCTGATTTCTTATCACCCAGCTACCACAGCACAACCCACCTGAAACTGAAACTAGCCTTACACTTGCTTTTCAGTAATTGTCCAAAAAGATAGGGCTCTTATGTGGCATAGTGCTTATGCAGCCGTCAGCCAGTTTTAGCATTACACTGACCTTTGGGGATATTTCTTAATGCAGCTGACACAAGCCTGGTCTGCAGAACCACCTAGTGTCCTACAGAAAATATTAGCAATCTGCTCTAATTATTTCCTGTAAGGCAACTGAATTAAGTATAGCCATGCTTTAAGAAGTCAAATATTTAGCTCGCCAACACCTACTTCTACTATGGAATGTCATAGCAACTATTAACCCAAGTAGTTCCTCCTCCAATTAATATATTAATCAAGTTATTTCTTTTTAGTCGGGATTTATCATCCCCATTTATTTGCTATATACGATATTCAGATAGCTCAGAAACAAATCTCTCCAAGCTCTTGGGTAGACAAAGTCTCATTCATCCGGAGGCTAATCAAGCCCTTCAATCAGCTATTGATTTTTACTTACTAGAGAACAATCCTGAGGAGACATCCACTTTTCATTTCTATTGCACCCTTAAATCAGTCATATGCAGCTCAGCGATCCAAATCGCTGCTAAACTTAAAAAAAGACTGTAAGAGAAATTTTGGCAGGCTGAATTAGAAGTACTCACATTGGATAGCGCTCACAAGGCTAATCCACAAGATAAATCACTACTTAAAGCTTTGACTGTTGCTAGAGATAAGGTTAATGAATTCTATTGGCAGAAGTACAGCACAAGCTTAATAAACTAAACCAAACATATTGGGGGACATTTACCAAAATGGATTAGTAGAAAAAAGGTGTATTCGTAGGGAGAAATACACCTTTTTTTTACGAATTTGTATTTTTCGGGATTTACAATCCCAAAAATACAACAATTCGTAGTCCTAAAGATGGAACATTTGTATTTGTATTTACAAATACGAATGTCTACACCATCGATAGGATACGACAGAAATCACCATTCAAAAGAATGGTGGTTTCTGATTTACTAAGCAGCCGTACTGATAATACGGCTGCTTAGTGGTGTAAAACACCCACGCAAATACGACAGGAAAATAGAACACCATTTTCCTGTTCTATTTGCGTTTTAGCCTGCACGGATCAGTCAGATCCGTGCAGGCTTCAGTGTAAAAAAATAGAAAAATTAAATAAATAAAAACAAAAACGGCGTGGGGTCCCCCCCACAGCCGAAACCAGCACCAGGCTGACAGAGCCTGGAGCCGGTAATTAAAAATCAGGGAACCCGACAAATAGGGGTTCCCTGATTTTTAACAACCAGCCCCAGGCTCCTGCTCTGGGGCTTGTTCCCAAAATACGGGGGACAAAATGACTAGGGGTCCCCCGTATTTTAAGAACCAGCCCCAGGCAAAACCAGCAAGCAGGGTAATGCCACAGCCGGGGGGAGACTTTTTATGCAAGTCCCCCCGGCCAAAGCATTAACCCTACCGACCAGTCAGCCTGGCCAGGGGCCCTGGGGGAGTGGGGACCCCCCCAATAAAGGGGTCCCCCCCCTCCAGGACTTACCTGACCAGGCTGAAGCCTGGTGCTGTCCTCGATGCCCCTGGGCGGTGGGCATCGAGCTGATAGCGGTGTAAAAAATAGAACAAACGATTGTTTTTTACTGTGGCACTACAAGTGCCAGCAAGCCTCCCCAGCAAGCTGGGACTTGGAGAACCACAAGTCCCAGCCTGCTGGGCATTAAAGGGCCCGCTGGGTCTTGTAGTGCCACAGTAAAAAAAATAGTTAAATAAAACACACTGACACCCATTTTAAATAAAAGTTTAATACACACATTACACACATACTGATACTTACCTATCTTGATCCCGTTGGTAGGTCGCTGGCTCCGGTGTCGGCGGCTCCGTGTCGGCGGCTCCGTGTCGGCGGCTCCGGGGACGGCGTCCTGTCCGAGGATAATCCATGTTGGACCTGTGGAAGGAAATCCTACTCACCCAGGTCCTGCAAGGATGGTCTTCTTTCTTCATCTGTCGACATCCAGGTCTTCTGACAGTTGCTGACGACTTCCAGCAGCTGTCGGCATCTTCTGCGACGCTCCCCGGCTTTCAGAACCGGAGAGAACCTTCCTCTTCGGCGTCTGGGCTCAGAATGAATTCTGGCCAATCAGGAGCCGCCTAGCCGCCTAGCGGCCAATCAGGAAAGGTCTTTCCTGATTGGCCGCTAGGCGGCTAGGCGGCTCCTGATTGGCCAGCATTCATTCTGAGCCCAGACGCCGAAGAGGAAGGTTCTCTCCGGCTCTGAAAGCCGGGGAGCGTCGCGGAAGATGCCGACAGCTGCTGGAAGTCGTCAGCAACTGTCAGAAGACCTGGATGTCGACAGATGAAGAAAGAAGACCATCCATGCAGGACCTGGGTGAGTAGGATTTCCTTCCACAGGTCCAACATGGATTATCCTCGGACAGGACGCCGTCCCCGGAGCCGCCGACACGGAGCCGCCGACACGGAGCCGCCGATACGGAGCCGCCGACACCGGAGCCAGCGACCTACCAACGGGATCAAGATAGGTAAGTATCAGTATGTGTGTAATGTGTGTAATAAACTTTTATTTAAAATGGGTGTCAGTGTGTTTTATTTAACTATTTTTTTTACTGTGGCACTACAAGACCCAGCGGGCCCTTTAATGCCCAGCAGGCTGGGACTTGTGGTTCTCCAAGTCCCAGCTTGCTGGGGAGGCTTGCTGGCACTTGTAGTGCCACAGTAAAAAACAATCGTTTGTTCTATTTTTTACACCGCTATCAGCTCGATGCCCACCGCCCAGGGGCATCGAGGACAGCACCAGGCTTCAGCCTGGTCAGGTAAGTCCTGGAGGGGGGGGACCCCTTTATTGGGGGGGTCCCCACTCCCCCAGGGCCCCTGGCCAGGCTGACTGGTCGGTAGGGTTAATGCTTTGGCCGGGGGGACTTGCATAAAAAGTCTCCCCCCGGCCGTGGCATTACCCTGCTGGCTGGTTTTGCCTGGGGCTGGTTCTTAAAATACGGGGGGGGGGACCCCTAGACATTTTGTCCCCCGTATTTTGGGAACCAGCCCCAGAGCAGGAGCCTGGGGCTGGTTGTTAAAAATCAGGGAACCCCTATTTGTCGGGTTCCCTGATTTTTAATTACCGGCTCCAGGCTCTGTCAGCCTGGTGCTGGTTTCGGCTGTGGGGGGGACCCCACGCCGTTTTTTTTTTTATTATTTATTTATTTAATTTTTTTTTACACCTTGCAGCCTGCACGGATCTGACTGATCCGTGCAGACTGCCTACAAATAATTCGTATTAGCAGCCGTATATACGGCTGCTAATACGAATTCCTACGACATCGGAGGGTTACAAAGCAGTCGTATATGACTGCTTTGTAAATCCCCCTCCGGAACACGACTTTGCATACGACTGAAACAGTCGTATGCAGTCGTAGGGAAAATACTAATACGAAAAACTAGGTTTTTCATATTAGTAAATTTCCCCCTATATCTAGTGTGTAGATAGAACATGTATGTGAATATGGTTCTTGGTCTACAATGTGGATGGGGCATAAATCCATATGGGGGATACTAATATCCCTACCTGGAGGTTTTTATACACTTAAGGTGAGGATGGGTGCGTGCTAACGTAATGTTCATTAGTGATAGGGCATGTATGTGAAAAAAGTCATTCTACTACAACCCCGGTATAGAAGGGTACCTCCCAGTTGCAGCCTATATAGTGGGGCATGTTTACTCCATTTGGGGGATTTAAGGTATACATAATGCAGGGTGGGTCGGATTTAAAGTGATGACGACATCAATACAGATAGGCCTCCTTGTGGGTGAGGTAGATGCTGTTTCCAATTTATGTAGTTTCCAATTTATGCATTTATACAGGCGAGACCATCAAAATAATATAGCCTTAACTCATCCGGTTTATAGCTGGGTTGATCTTATATGCACATGTTGTTTTATTTCATGATACATCTATACATTCCTTTGAGTTTGTTAATACAATGATCTTATACACCAATTCTAACCCGTCTCAGAGTGTATGGAGCAGAGACAAAGAGATTATAGTACAAGAGAAGAATTTCAAGAGCAAAGGAGGAGAGCAGCATATATGGGCTTATAAAAAGGAGACTATGTCGACATTCTTGTTGAGTCCATTTGGGGATAGTGAACCCAGCGTGTATATCCAAAAGGTCTCGCGTTTGGATAGTAATAGCTCTCTATTACCCCCCCCTTGGGTTCAAAAGAATATGTTCAAGGGCCGTAAATGAAAAGTTGTTTTTATCTGGATTTGAACAGTGTTTTTCCTGGAAATGGCATGGTAAATTGTGAGAGGTAAGTTTATTCTTAATTTTCCTCAAATGTTCTTGTATTCAGATCTTAAGCATTCTTTTTGTCTTTCCTATATAGAATAGTTTCTCCATATATTTGCAACAAATGCACTTGGTGCATGGGGTGCACCTGATAATGTCATTTAAAATTTTTTTTGCCAAATTTAGATTTTTCTTTCCCAGGTCGAAATTGGCTTGGAGCAATTAAGCTCTTCAGGTTAGGTGCTCTTCAGAATACTACATTGGGACGGTGAGGTAATGTTGGTCCCAAGATAGGGTCTTTCAATAGCAGATGCCAATGTTTATCAAGGACTTTTTTAATAAGATGATTTTCCTTATTGTATTGAGTTATAAAGGGACGATAGTGTGTTTGGGGTGTTTTCTTTTCCTTAGGGCAGAGCATTTCATTCCTATCTGAATGTTTAGCTTTGGATCTTGCTTCTTTAATTTTTTTCTGGTCATACCCCCGTTCGATATATATAATGCCTTTGTTTAACATTAAACATCTGTGTATTTTCAGCACCCAGAGCTTAAGCTGATTTTGGCTAAATTCACTTTCCACCTGATTGTGATGCTGTTGGAGTCGCTGTCACTTCCTTGCAAGCAGCACTGATATCGCTGTAAGGTAATATAGCAGGATTCATAAATTAATTACAGAAGGCTCCTGCTGCAGTGGGGTTATTCCACAAAAATATCAACTCAGGTTTTAGACTGACCTTTTAAGATTGTTAAGAAATTTGGTATAATAAATGCTGCCATGGGTGTAAAGAAAGACCCCAAATCCTTAGAAAATATGTCCAATGATTTTGAAGTTACAGTATATGCCTTAAAAGCTTTATATGCCTTTGAATGATCAGTATTATGGTTTCCTAAAATATGTGAAAGGCATAAAATTATCCCAAAAATGTAAAATATATTAGTCTTAACTAGCGATGAGCAGGTTCGGTTCCTAGACAACCCCCTGAACTCATCCGATTAAATGCAGGCTCGTGGATGGCTCACTCTTTAGCGCCGTATTCCGGATCCAGAACGACGCCTAACGTCATCATGCTGCTCTCAGATTCTTGTGAGACCCGTACCCTATATAAGTCCTGGCGATCGGCACAGTTTTCATTCTAGCTGAGATTTCTGACAGCATGAATTTGTCTGTGCTTTCTGATGCAGGGGGAGGTTGCAGTGAAGGCTGTGAAGATCAGCGGGGGGCAACTATGGGTGATCTACTATGTGGGACTACTAATGGGGATCACTATGGGGGACTACTGAAGGGGATAATTATGGGGGATTACTATGGGGGACAACAACAGTGGATTACTATGGGAATGATTACTAATGGGGAAGTGGATTACTATTGAGGACTACTAAGGGTGCTGCTGTGGGGGATTACTAAGTGGACTCTTTATAAAAAAAGGGTGTCATCATGTGTGCCATGTATAACTCCAAGGGTGCTGCCTTGTGTGCATTATAATTCTAGGGGTGCTGCCATGTGTGCTGTTTACTTCCAGGGGTGCTGCCATGTGCCGCATAATTCCAGGGCTGCTGCCATGTATCATGTATAATTCCACGAGTGCTGCCATGTGTACTTAATTGTTCTAGGGGTACCATAACGTGTGCTGTATTATTCCAGGGGTGCTGCCATTTGTCATGTATAATTCTAGGGCTTCCCAATATGTGTTGTATAATTATAGGGATCCTGCCATGTGTGCTGTATAATTCCAGGTGTGCCGCTATTTGTGTTGTAACAGTCCAGGGTTAAGCCATGTGTACCATATAAATCCAGTGGTGTTGCCATGTGTGCTGTATAATTCCAGGGGTGCCGTGATGTGTGCTGTATGATCCCTGGAGTACTGCCATGAGTCGTGTATAATTGCAGGCATGCCGCCATGAATGCATATAATTCTAGGGTTCTGTCATGCATGCCGTATAATTCCAGGGGTACTCCCATGTGTGCCGGATAATCCCAACATGCTTCCATGTGTGCCAGATCAGTCCAGGGGTGCTTTCTGCTGTTCTTCCATCTGCTGAAGCATATAGAGGGTGGAGTTCCACCTTTTTACCACCTCTTGCTTCAGTTGATGGAAGGGCAGATTAAAGTCCTTTTGCAGCTACCGCAATCGGCTGCACGCTGTTGTGGAATGCCGAAAATGCCTCAAATTTTTTTGGCCAACACACAGCATCTCTTGCTGTAAGGCTTTCAGGATATTACTGGCGTTATCAGAAATGACGAATCCTGAGGAGAGTCCAAGTGGGGTCACTATGACATCTCTCAGTTTTTCCAAGAGGTTCTCAGTGGTATGCCTCTTAGTAAAGCCAGTGATACATAGTGTAGCCTGCCTATGAATGAGCTGGTGATGCTTGCTAGATCCTACTGCTGCTGCTGAAGGTGATTCAACCAAGAAGTTGGCTGTCACAGTCATATAATCCTAAATCTGTCCACTGCTGCCTGTCCACATATCCATGGTTAAGTGGACACTGGCTACAATCCCACTTTTCAGGCCATGGATTACTTTTGACTTAATGTACTGGTACAGCTCAGGAATGGCTTTTCAGGAATGGAACCGAGATGGAATCTGGTACCGGGGACACGCAGCCTAGATTAACTGTTTAAAACCTGTACACTACACTGACTGACAGCCTCTGCCATCTGCGCACTACTACTGCACTACTGAGTTACACAGCCCCCCAGGAAACATACACACACTCTAAGTTGCAAATATAATAATAATTGCAGTGCACCAGCAACTGTTATGCCTAGGCCCTTAAAATGAAATGGTGCTAGCATAAGACAAGTGCAGAGTTGTTCGCTGTTCGGAAATGTGGCGAGAAATTAATTTAAAGACTGGGTCTTGTGAGATCCTGACGCAGGTAGATAACATTCGGCAGCGCTCGGGTTTCTGAACGGAGTCAAAAACTCGCAGTGTTTGGAGCAGTTTGGATTTCTTGGAATCCAAACAGTTCATCTCTAATTAATATAGTATTTTTAAATGTATCACTGTTTTGAAATTTGCTTAATACAACAATAAACACTATTAAATTACTGTCTTGGCAATGTAAAGGGCAGATGGCATACTGTAGGTATTCAGTTCCCTTGTTTAAGATTCACTTTTTATTTATTGTACAGATTTTCTATATGCAAATAGGATAATTGCCAGAAGACAATGAACACACATCCTGGAATATAAACAGAGCAGAATATTATCTTCCCTTTTCATTTATTTATTTAAAAGGTTTGTCACACTTCTATTTCAATGTCTGCTTGTCACTAATATGTAATATATTACATGCATAAATGTCACATGCTCCATTCACTGTGAATAACAGAGAGTATTTCAGTGTAAAATAAAGTTCAATATCCAATTTTCAGCGAAATTAGAGAATTTAACCGTAACTCAAGGGACTGGGCAGTAGTCTAGGAAATTATTAGAGGAATTAAGTAGCCGTTTCAGACCCGTTTGCTTGGGTTAAAATTTGGCCCCACACCCAATGTTCAGAGTTTGCGGATGCACGATTATGTGCATGTACAGACCCAAGGAGCGAACCGCTTCGATGAGTCTCATAAATGCTGAGCTATTTTCTTCGAGAAGCAGAGAAGGGGGCGGGCATGCGGCAGCAGTAGGGGAACACCCACCGTTTTATGGGTGTCCCCAAAAAACATTGGGCTCTCCTTTGAGAATGCAGTTATGGCAATGTCTGCTCGGGGAGGCAGCAGACGTGACATGAAATCAGCATCCTCCCTGAATTCGGCGGATTATAGCCAGAATGAAAGTCAGTCTAGGCTTTTATTACCAAAGGGGAGAAAAAACAATCGAAGGTCGGCGATTGGTTAATTCCAAATAGCTGAATGGTCTTGTGCATGTGCATATCTACCATAGGTACATGCAGCTTCTATGGGGCCTGGAGTTGATACGGGCTCACCTTACCTGTCAAAGCAACATGTGCTATATACAGTACATGGGTGCATGAACAATTTTAGGTTGGGGGAAGCAAGATAAAGGGGCTATTTTGAAAATTGTGCAGGTTTTTTTTTGTCCAAATATTGGCAAATCACATTATTTCTGCAAATGGCATATGTAATAGAGTGGGATTTCTGGAAAAAAAAATGTCCATTTTGCTGTGAACAAAAAAACTCACTTAAAAAATTACATCACATTGAAAACATACCAAATCGCAAATGTAATAGGGTCCAAATCGCACACTAAACATGACTAAAAGAAAGAACAATAATAGATCTGCTTTTGGCAAGTAAATTTGACAGAAGCCTGCAGTGATCTGTGAAATCTACATGATAATATAATTCAGAGATAACTTAGAGATTTAGAGCCCTGGACAACAAACTTGTGGGTGTTCCTAACAAAAAAAATGTTTAAAACAATAAATAAAACAATTCAGCAATTGTCTGCTCCTGGTGGGCTGGACTAACCCCAGTCTGTGGGTGGAGCTGAGAATGTAAAAACAACATTCTAACTTTGGACAAGGGGTATGAGCAACCAAAGAAACATACCTTTCATCGCCAAAGACGGTGGGTGAGTATAATTTCCATCCACAGGTACCATTTTTGGATACTATGCAGCTTTTTTATTTTTACTTTAACACATTTTTTTTTAAATAAATTTTTATTGAAATATTTTAATATAGTGATAACACAATTATGCACATAGCATAAGTTGTACACAATGGGTTACAAGAATAAATGACAATAATGCAATAAATGACAGGGAAACAAATGAATTCCCAAACAAAGATCTTTGTATGTCTATCCATATTCGGGATCATAGTAGAGTAAGATTTTCTTGGTTTATACTCCTCTGTGTGCAAAGTAATACTATGTTCCCTATTATGTAATAAAAACTCTTGCCACTTACTATTAATTTTCCTGTTTTTACTGAACTTTGTTATAACTAGAGACAGGATTATATGCATTTGCATATTTGCATATGCATTTGCATATTTTGCCCATTCTCACTGGTTATTGCATATTTTACCTAAAATCTAGTGATGGTGCATATTTTAGGCCCTGCCCCCTTTCCACCCGCGAGTCACAGCACTGCTTTGCCCTGCTGCTGCTGGCCAGGTAGTGGTAGAGTGGGCAGGCTGGGGCAATATGTCCACAGTGTGAGAAACCTTGGATGTACACTGCTGACACTGCTCTAGGCTGCAAATCCATGTTGATAAAAGTCAGTCGGGCGGATGCCATTACGAAGCTCCTGAACCTTTGCCTGCCCCTGGCCTGGGGCTTTACACCAAGAGACAGAGTTCTGCAGCACAGGAGGTGAGCAGAAGGGTTGTGACATCACGCAGCACGGAGAAAATGCTGTGTCACAGTGAGTATGCGGCACAGGGAGGAATCCTTCCACTGCGCCGCCCTCACACGCTATGCTGACATTTGATCCATCGGCGCTGGAGATGAGGGTCCGTGTAGTTGATGCCAGAAGAGCCTAGGAGGCTGCAGTCTGCTGTAGCAGCCAGGAAGAAAAAAAATCCTGTGCACAGCACTAAACATCTGCAGAAGCTGTGGGCCTATTTTTGAAGTTTATTTGCAACTAATTGTATGCTGATTTTTAAATAAATAAGTTAAAAATTACTTTTTTTATTATTTAATGTAGCATATTTTAACACTTTTCATGCATATTTTAAGTATTTTTCATGCATATTTGCATGCATATTTCAAGCTTTTTATGTTGCATATAATCCTGTCTCTAGTTATAACCCATAATGTGTTAGTAAGACTAACGGACACAGACAAACATAAAGACGCAGACTGCATGTAGACTAGGGATGGGGGGGGAGGGGTATAGAGGAGGAATTAGTGGGAGAAAGGTGAAGGGAAGAAGTAGCGGGGGAAGGGAATTTAGAAAAGAGAGACATTTCAGTACTTCTTATACTTATTCTGTTACAAAGAAATCTTGTGACATACATACATGGATCATACCACAATAATTCATATAGATATACCACTGGTGTTTAGAAGTATGGCTATTCTTCTATTAATAAGGAGATATGGGCCAATGCTTTACAGTATATCAATTATGATCACCTTCTGGGTGACTGGATTTACCATTTTCAAAAGCCTGGACAATATGATCTTTCGTAGGTTTATCTAATGTTCCCATAAATAACATTTATTATTTATTTATTATTTATTAATTAACAGTTTCTTATATAGTGCATACAAATTCCGCAGCACTTTACATAGAATATTTGAACATTCACATCAGTCCCTGCCCCAGTGGAGCTTACAATCTATATTCCCTACCACATTTACATGCACACACAGACATTCTAGGGTTAATTTTTGTTGGAAGCCAATTAACCTACCTGTATATTTTTGGATTGTGGGAGGAAACCGGAGTACCCGGAGTAAACCCACGCAAGCACGGGGAGAATATACAAACTGCGCACAGTTAGGGCCACGGTGGGGATTGAACCCATGACCTCAGTGCTGTGAGGCAGTAATGCTAACCATTACACCATCCGTGTTGCCCATTTCTTATAAAACTTTTCAGCGCCTTTTTCTATATCTAGCCTCGCGTATTTTCTCTCAAAGTATAAAATTTGAAGCATTTTTTGTTGTAGTAATTTTAGTTGTGGAGCTGATCTTTTCGTCTAGTGTATAAGAATACATTTCCGAGCAATCGCTAGTATTGTAACCAGTAAAGTAATTTTGAATTTATTAAATCCATCTAGATTCCAGGTCGAAAAGTTCAGTCCCATTATTGCCGCTGGAGAGGTAGAGAGCTGGGTATCAGAAATGTTGTTAATATACGATATCACCTTGTTCCAAAAGTGCCTCAGTTTATAACAGTCCCACATACAGGAGCTTATTCTGATCGGAGCGGCCTAATGTGCGTACGTTCACTATTAACGTACGCTAGCCGTACGCGGCCGTTAGGGTTAAGTCCACCCACAAATCAGCCGCTTACGTACGGGCAGAAATAACGTAGAAGGGGAGTGGCGTACAAATGAGCGTACGGCAACGTACGCGGACGGCCCAGTCCTTGCACTCCGACAACAGGCGTACAACTGAGCGTACGGCGCCGTTTACGGACGTCTTTCGTCCGTATTCCCACCGACTTCTTGCGGAGATCTGAGCGTACGCCAGCTTGCACGGACGGGTCCCTATTGTTTTCAATGGAAAACTCAGCTTATGTCACCGCTCGTGAGAGTGAGCGTACGTCCGTGCACGCTGGCATACCCTTCACATATATGGACCTACAAATCTTGCCTTTCAACTACAAATCAGACAATTAATTAATTATTCTAATTGTTATTCAATTATTGTTTTCTATTAACTCAATTGTCTACCTTAATAAAGACCCTAATAAAACAACATTTTAACCCTCATTACATGTATATTTGTTATGTTCTAATGTGGCATTTTAATCACTATCTATGTGTCCCCATATTGCTGTTACTTTTAAATCAAGTTATGTTGGTGTTTCTGTATATGTACTAAATTATGTCCATAATTACTTTGACCACAATGTGTAACATGTATACCTACCCTGATGTTATGTGTGATGTTTTAATCTAACAACATTAAACATTCATGCATTTTCACTATGTGTTATTTTACTCAAAAACACACACATTCACACATCAATCATTACCCCTCACCTCAAATTACAAGTATAACTTACAGTACACATCTGTATGTACCTACCCTTACAAGCCCTCTAACATATTTCTGATTAAAAACACAGGCAATTTCGAACTGTACATAAACTTTTATTTAGAACAAAAATAATAAGGGGGGGGGGATAAAAAAAAATTAAATGCGGGCCTCCAGAAGGCCAAACAGGATCTGGAGGTACAGGAGGGTGAGGACGATCTCCCGCATTAGGGCTGCCACCTCCTCCTGCTGCTGTTCAGTGTCTGTAATGAAGGGATAAAACAAAAAATTAATATATAACATACACAAATGTTTGTTGTATTTGTACATAATAAAAAGTTCAGAGTTATGTGTGAAGGCCACATACATTTTGAAACTACATTGAAGATGGGTCTGCTGTAAACACAGTACTAAAAAATAATATGTTAACACACACATACTGTACATAGTAAATAACATTAATTAAATTACTCCTTCTTGAATGTATGTATGCTGAGACCCAATTGGTAGTTTGGTTTTGGGGGACTGTCCTCTAACCTCACAATTAGGCTGTGCTATTTAAGGGTTATGACATTGTTGTGGGTTAAGCACTCATTACTATTTTAAATTTAGGACATTGCTGTACAAATTATAGGCCTACAGCTATGTTTGTAAAGCATGCATCCGCATGGCCTCACACACTATTAACAAAACAATCTCTACATTTATGTTGCACATCCTGCTGGGAACTGGAGTTACCCAACACCTGGAGCCACATTACTACCACACCACTAATGTCGGATATCTCATTGTATGTACTGTTATGTCAATTATTCAAGGGGTGAGGCATGGCCACACTCAAAAAAACCACCAAGGGGACCCTTGTTCCTGGAGAAGGACAGGACACACCTCATGGTCGCCCTGCAGTGATATGTTGCAACTAATGTTGATGTTGGATACACATATGTGGTTGTTGTGATTGTTTATGTGTAGAAATGTGTAGGTAAACATTAGACACATTATTTACTTACGGCTACTTGAGCCATCCTGGTCGCCGCTGGTTGGCTGTGCGGTGGTTGGGGGGGTCAGGAGCAAGGGGGATGGGATGGGAATTTGGATAGAGGTAGTGGGTGTGAGTGGGGATTGGAGAGGTTTGGGGGTGGGTGGTGGAGAGGTGTAGGGGGGTTGGAAATGGGGTGGGGAGGGGGTGGGGGTAGGGGTGTGGGTGGGGGTAGGGGTGTGGGTGGGGGTGGGGGTTGGGGAGGGGGTGGGGGTTGGGGAGGGGGTGGGGGAAGGGGATGGGGAAATTGTGTGGGCCCCAGCTTGAGCCATTGTCTCGGCCTCCTCTTCCTCCTCCTCCTCTTCCTCATCCTCTTCTTCCTCCTCCTCTTCCTCCTTCTCCTCTTCCTCCTCCTCTTCTTCCTCCTCCTCTTCTTCCTCCTCCTCCTCTTCCTCCTCCTCTTCCTCCTCCTCGTCTGGCTGCTCCAGGGCTGCCTGCTCCTGGGCTGCCTGGTCCCGGGCTGCCTGCTCCCGGGCTTCCATGCGTGCCCTTGCCCGTGCTGAAATGTTCATGTTGATGACATAGAAATCGAAGATTGGGTTGCATAAAAAAGGGGGAAAGAAAAATTCACATTAGTCATGCTCATAACCTTCCAAATTATCATTGCTGTTATATTTCAGACATTTATCATGCAAACTAATTGATATGCTACACCCAAAAACTGAGCAACTACTTAACCCCCCCCTATACACCCCCTATACACCCCCTATACACCCCATATACACCCCATATACACCCCCTATACACCCATATACACCCCATATACACCCCATATACACCCCCTATACACCCCCTATACACCTCCTATACACCCCCTATACACCCATATACACCCCATATACACCCCCTATACACCCCCTATACACCCCCTATACACCCCCTATACACCCCATATACACCCCCTATACACCCCCTATACACCCCCTATACACCCCATATACACCCCCTATACACCCCCTATACACCCATATACACCCCCTATACACCCCCTATACACCCCCTATACACCCCATATACACCCCCTATACACCCCCTATACACCCATATACACCCCATATACACCCCCTATACACCCATATACACCCCCATACTCAGGAACATATTTATAAAAAGTACAGAAAACATTTGCAAAAAAACGCAGACATACTAGTAATAAAAACTTACATCGGGCAATATGGCGGCGAAGTGTGCAGAGCAAAACTGGCTGCCGCCGGCGCAGGTCTGACCAGCGCCGCTCCACTTGCCCCAGGCTTCTGCGGACGCCGGTCGTGGAGTAGATTAGGCGGCGGGCAGCAGTATACGCCCGCCGCTTGTCCATATTACTCACATATGGGCCCCTGGGCCCCAGGTGACGGTCCATGACCTCAACCAAGGCCAACAACTCCTGGGTCGAAAACGGCCTAGCCCTGGTTGAAGTCATAGTGCCAATGGCGCAGTTAATAATTGCAGGTACATATATCACTTTTGGTGCTTGCTGATTGGTCTAAAAAATTGTTTGTTTGGTATTAACTTTATTAATCCTTCTTACATTAACAAACTGGATGCGAGTAGAAACTTTCGCGGACCGTTCCGATATACACAGACCAAAACCAACAGCAAGCATTCAATGTATAGAGAGGAACATTATAACGTGATGTTTTGAAATGTGACTCACAAAGCATACACGAACTCCAACAGATACCAGCTGACAACACTCATCATTGGAATGACAGGTGCACACATTTCACGCTGCAGAACACAATGCTCCACAACCTGTGTATGTGCATATACAGGTGATTGATCAGGTGCGTGGAGACCTGCGTAATTTAAGCGGCAATTATCGGCGGGAAATATCGGCGTAAATGAGCAAGTACATTGCGGGGAAAAATATACGCCCCCTTGTTCATGGCGGGAGATTAACATATAAATATTCAGTCAGATGCAGGCCACAATTGCTGCAAACATGTCTAGTTCAGACGATTCCGCAGCTGAGGACGCTCTCCAGAGAGCCAGAGCAGAATCCTTGCTGGAAAGGTTGAGGCAGAGGGAGCAGGAGAGGACAAGGAGGACCCAAGGCCAAGCGGGCCCCTCAGTAACAGGCCCTGTTCAACCTCCACCAGCTCCACAAGGGCCAAGCAACCAGCCAGAACAAGAGGTTGCATCTCTCCAAACAGGTGTGACCCAGCAGGTGCATGGTGAGAGAACTGGGGCCACCAGAAAACAGGCTGCAACATCGAGGGTGAGGACTGAGCAGGATGCCACCACCAGAAAGAGAAACCCTGCATTTGTAGAGGCAGAATTAAGAATCTTAGTGCCCAGGGCACGCGAATGGATAGAATTGGCAACCAGGAAGCCGGGTGCCAGTGCAAGGAGAAAGCTTTGGGACAAGATCACAGAGGAAGTGAACCAGGTGTCACCAGTGGTCAGAGATTGGCTAGCGGTGAAGAAAAGGTTAGTGTGTTTGTCAGGGCTATTTTTCAGCAGGCTCCAGCAGGAACTGAGGCCCTTATTCTAGTTCACTCAGACAAAATATTTCTTAGATGGACAAAACCATGTGCACTGCAGGTGAGGCAGGTGTTACTTGTGCAGAGATAATCAGATTTGGGTGGGGTTTTACACCTGCCTCACCTGCAGTGCACATGGTTTTGACCATCTAAGAAATATGTGGTCAGAAAGAGTGACCTAGAATAAGGGCCTCAGTTGCTGCTGGAGCCTGCTGAAAAATAGCCCTGGTGTTTGTCCCCCTGATAATGTCATATGTGTGTACATATGTTACATGTATGTTTTGAGAATAATAGAAAGGTGTGTTTGTAGATAGTGCTACACTTCAATGTCACATGTGAACACAACCATGTCTAATAACCCACATTGATATATGAAACATGCACCATTGGTGTGATGTGAGGTTATGGGCACAGTTCTGCTCATGTGAAGTATGTGATGGGACAACAGAAAGTGTGTTTTTGAAAGAGTTGTTGTAACATGTTCCATATGATGCTACTGAAACAAGAATGAGCAAACTGTGCACATGTAGCTGGTGAGAAACTACACATCCCAGTATGCCATCCCATAGTTAAATTACTCCATAATAACCACATTGTCAAGCTATGGTGGAATGTGTAGTTTCACAACAGGTGGAGGTGCCTAATTTGGCCATGGATGATGTCATTTCTGCATAGTGATGTATGTATGTGCATTTAGTGGCCTAATGAATGTGATGAGACACTGAAATGCCTCCTAATGGAGACATGAATGTGTGTGTGGGACACATATGGCTAAAAAACATAAGATCACCCACACTAGGAAATGTCACGTAGCTAGGGGTACCACCTAGTCCCTTTAATTCTGGACACATATTAATTACACAGGTTCTGTGGCTGGCTGACTTCAAGACTCCACTTCACCTAATTTTAAACTGCCACAGAACCTGTGTAAGTAACATGTGTCCGGAATTAAAGGGACTAGGTGGTAACCCTACACGTAGCACAGTGGTGCACATATCTCATGGTGATATTTGTATTTTTAAACTTGTAGGTGGACTGACTTCAAAACGGCAATGAAGAGGAAGATGACTGACCGGTACAACCACAGCATGTCCACCGGGAGAGGTCCTATGCCCGATCATTTGGAGTATACCCCCCTGGAGCAGGACGCCTTGGACGTGATTGATGTGGGCGAGGTCAGGGGGATCTCCAATATGGACAGTGAGCTCCCGGCGGAGGTCTTTGATGCTGCTTTTGATGGTAAGTCACAGTAATGCATTGTATTTTGAAAGAGATTTTTTTGTGCGTATGTGATGGTGACATTTTTTTCAATTATTATCCTAGCAGAAGCAGAAACCCAGGATGTACCGGCAGCATCTTCCTCTGCAGAGCCACAGGTGGAGCGAGTGGTCCAGCCTCCACCAAGAAGACACCCCCAGCCCCAGCCACAGGAGACATGGGAAGAGAGCATGATGGTGACGCTGGAGAGGATCGAGCAGCAAGGGGTGGATGCTGCGATCCGTCAACAGCAGATGGCGGAATTTCTGGCGGAGTGGAAGGCCACAAACAGGCTGCAGTGTGAGGCCTTGAACCGCATTAATGACACTCTGGCGGCTGGCATGCTAAGCATTGGCCAACACCTCAGCCGCCAGAATGAACTTCTTGCGGAGCAGCTGACCACCGCCAGGTCCCTAAGGGACAATCCCCCATCTGCTGGCCCACCCCAAGCTGCTCCCCAACCTTCCACCTCTGCTGACCCTCCTGTGGCCACTAGGGGAAGACGCCGCAAGCCAGCTGACCCAAAGGCCCCTGTCCCCAAGGCCCCATCTAAAAGGGGGAAAAAAGGGCCCAAATAATGAGACCTGGTTCACTTCCTCTGTGGTTGGACCCCAAATGTTTAAATTGCACTGGAAATCCACTTCCTGAGTTGGCCATCTATCCATTTGCGTGCCATGGGCATTAAAGTTCTTATTTTGACCTCTACAAATGCAGGATACATTTTTGGTGGTGTGTATCTTGCTTAGTATTCACCCTGGTTGTTGCAGTATGTATTCTGGTGTCCCCATTTCTTTCACCATTGCATTTGCAGGGTAACACATGTTTGGAGATATGCAACCTCTTGTTCTGGCTGTTTTTTTATTTTTGTGTCTATTTGATTTGTTTATTTGATTTCTGACATTAAAGTGTTCACACTTTAAGCTGTGATGCTGAACAGCAAATAAATTTCTTTTAACAATTAAATCCAAATTGTTGTATGTGTAATTTCTTGTGTGAAACAAATACTAGATTTATGTGTACTTACTGACCAGGGTATTTTTGAACATTTGTTGAAGTGTGGTCGAAATTTCCCATGTGTAACCCTCTCCATGGCCATTCCCATGTTCCTATCCAACTTTTCCCTGCTAATTAGTTTGTGTCAGCACATGTGCAGAGCAACTTAATAGGTGAGAAAGCAGTTTGTGTGCAGGTGAGGTAGCTCCTACAGTAGTAGGTAAAAGCAGGTCCAGAACAATGCTTTCCTCATGGAGTGGGTGAGGCAGACAAACAATGGTCAAAAGGTACATTTGTGTAGGAATGCATATGTGTCCTCCTTAAAAAAAGATGTGTGAATGGGCCAAACATGATAAAATTGCTTGTGAACAAACATGTATAAGTTTTTACATATATATGATTTGACAGTATCATAAGCAGATGTAGGAATCCTTTGTTAGAGAGATGTGAGTGCAATAATGTTATTGGTGGCATCTTACATCCAGAGTGTAGTAAAATCCAATTCATAGCAGATGAGATAGTGGTAGAGTTCTGTATTTTGGGTACTATACAAAGATTGTGTGCAAAATAGTGGTCATGGGCTTAAAACATTGCTGAAACATCCTTTGTAGGTGTTAGATGTGGTTTATGTTATTGTATCCTAAATACAAAACCTATGTTTGTATTAGAGTGAACACGTTGACACATGTCGACTTGTGTAGATTGAGTGTGCCACTGTGTAAAGTCTATGAAAGCACGTAGTGAATGTGTCTAACTGTTTAGCAAATAGCTACCTTAGCATATATAAGCAGGTCTTAAAAAGATTCTTACCTTAAATTAAACAAACCTTTAAATGTCGAGAAGTATAGAAAGATAAGCTTCCAATGTGTTTGAGTGCTGTGTGTGGCTTGCAGGTAGTGAAATCATGGTTTGGACTTAATAGACTGCAGCATTGCTTATTACATTCAGGTGTATGTGTTTGAGTAGGAATCAGCGTTAATTAGCAAACTCAGGCGCACGCTGGCATGCGGTATCTGTAGGGGTGGTTTGAGCTGGCGGTTGGCGGCCGCCTGTTTTGTGTCCGAAATGAACGGTGCCTTAGTCGATCGTGCGGTAGTAGCACCGCTCATTTTTGGTGCACACCCCCGTGTACGCCCATATTTACGCCCATTTTCCCTCATTATTTCGGCCGCTCCCCTCTTCACGCCCCTATGCCGCCCCCAATACCGTACACTCGCATACAGGTTTTTTCGCACGTAGAGACCCGTCCGTAAGCGTTGGTGAGTGGTCGCGCCTGCGCATTGGCGAATGTACGCATGCGCAGATCATAAAAAATCCCGGGACGTACGCGTACGGCCCGGCCGCTCCAACCAGAATAAGGCCCACAGTGTGAGAAGGTGGCCTCCGTCACACCACACTTAATGCAATGACCTGATTCGTCTGGAACCATAAATTTTCTCCTGTGTGGGGTAATATACGCTCGGTGCAAAGTTCTTATGTATACCTCCTGCAGGTAAGTTGATTTTAGAGATTTGAGCGTTTTATTATGTAGAGCAAGCATACTTTCAGTGTCTGTGAGCGAGGGTATATCTCTTTTCCATTTCTCTAGTAACACTTTCCATTGTAAAGTTGTGACTGAGGTAACCGACATTAAGAGTGCATATAGATGCTTCAACGTATATGGCTTATCAATCAGATAGTTCAAAAGACTATCTATATTCGAAACATTCAATACCGTAGTTACTTTATCTATACAGTGTTGGGGTGTTTCTAATGACTGTAAGTAGTGTCTTACTTGTAAGTACATATATAGGTGTGAATTTTGCAGGTCATACTTCTGCACCAATTCTGCGAATGACATTAAAATCCCACCTGGATCAAAGACTCTAGAAGAGGAGTCCAGTCCCTTCTCTCTCCACATGAGTAAAGCAGGATTGGTTAGGGAGGGGGGGGGGGGGGAATGCTGGGTTGCACAATAACTGGAGAAACCTTGATACATACAGGTTTCTGTGCATAGTTTTATTAATTCTCACCCAATTGCCGTAAGTATCCTTAAAGAGGATATGTTTAGTTTGATTTAATGCCCCTGGTGCATATGGGTGTAGAGCCGCTCTTTCCAAAGAATTATCAGTATATATTGATTTATTTAAGATCCAATCACTGACATATCTAAAAAAGATTGCCTGAGTATAGGTTTTCAGATCCGGGTATCCCAGTCCTCCATCTTTTTTAACGTTTTTAATTTATTTCTGGCTATTCTGGGCCTTTTGCCCTGCCACAAAAATTTTGAGAAGATAGAATCCAATTTAGACATATCTTTAGTGTTAAGAGCAATAGGGAGCATCTGCATGGTATAATATATTTTGGGGATTACTATATGTTGGATTACTGCTATTCTCCCCATCATTGATAGGGGAAGGTCTTTCCATGCCTCTAGCTTTGTCGATATTTGTGTTATTATGGGAGAAAAATTTAAAGCATAAAGGCGTGAGGTATCAGCTGTAACCTGTACCCCAAGATATTTAAAATGCGATGGAGCAATTGTGAAAGGTACCTGTAATCCCTGAGCTTTTATAGGAGCATTTTTCCCCAACAACAAAACTTCAGATTATGTGAGGTTAACTTTGTAGCCAGCAGTATCCCCGAACGAGCCAATCAGCTGTAAAAGAACTGTGAAAGACTGACCGGGGTTAGATAAGAAAATGAATGTGTCGTCTGCAAACAGAGCGATTTTTAATTTCTTTCCACCAATTGCAATCCCCCGTATCAGGGTAGAAGATCTAACTGCCACCGCCATCGGTTCTATTGCAATCGCAAAAAGGAGAGGTGACAATGGACACCCCTGTCTTGTTCCTCTCCCCAATTGAAAGGGTGCAGATAATAGGCCATTACATGCAATTAACGACTTAGGGGAGGCATAGAGTGTATTTATGAACTTAATGAATTGAATGGGAAATCCAATTTTTTTTTAATGTTCTAAATAGGTGGGGCCACAGCACCATATCAAATGCCTTCTCCGCGTCCAACGTCAACACTAGGTTAAGGTCAGTCTCTGAAGCGGAGAAGGCATTTGACTGCTCAATCGCTGCCAGAACCCTACGTACGTTCACCACCGAAAGTCTTCCGGTGATGATCCCCGTCTGGTCCCTGTGAATAATATGCGGTCGTAAATGGCTTCAATCTTTCCATCATGATTTTAGTGAGCAATTTATAATCTGAATTAAGCAGGGATATGGGCCTATATGACCCTGGCAATTGTAAATTTCTCCCTGGTTTTGGTAGCACCTTAATAGCAGCATCTGAAGGGGGGCGGGGCCACGACGGAGCGGGAGTGAGACACCAGGTGCGTGAGCTCCCCAGCAGGGTAAATATGCGGCATCTACACAGGTTTTGAGAACGGACCCTTTTCCCCGGCGGCAAAACCATAGAGGCTAGATCAGAGTGCTAGAGCGGCGGCATGTGATAGCGGCGTCCGGAAGTACCACGCCGGGACCCGCGACTTCACTGCTGGTAGCCGGAGATACCGCTCTCTAGACCGGGTACCGGTGTCCAGCTGCTGCCCGCTTTGCGAATTGGGAGGTTGTGCGGGGGAGGGGAGTGAGGCGCCGCAGCTACAAGCTACAAGGAACACGCAGGAGCTGGGCTTGCGCTCATCCGAGTGCTACACGTACGGCGCCATAAACCCGGACAGCAGTTCCATTAGAACAAGCAGGCACCACGCTTGCTGCAGGCTCCGGCACACAGGGTCCTGGAACGCACCCCATATAGGTACCGCTGGTTCCTGTGAGAGAGGAACAGGGTACCAGGGTCAAATAAAACAGTGACAATACGGTACCTCAATACCATATAGGGCCAGGTGAGAGCTGTCCCTAACAGAACCCCGGATACTGCACATTAACCCTTGGTGGTTAAATTCCAGTAGCAGGACCAACAAGCAGGCCTACTAAAGAGAAATAACCATGGGCAAAACTGGTAATGCCACGGCCGCAGCTCGTCTTGAGAAATTTGCCAGATCGCAAGCGGGCAATGCCATCCAGACCCCGTCCTCAACCCCTCACGCCACCCCGATGAAGGCTAAAAGTATAACTCCCCATGCCTCCCCGACGAAAGCCACAGCTCCCGAAGTAACAAATGCTCCAACGATTCAGCAGGTCTTAGATGCCATTACTGATTCTGAACAGAGACTTTCTGGGCAAATTAAAGATCTCCAATCGGAAATTTTGTCCTTAAAATCAGATATAAATATAATCACAGTCCATATGGACGAAGCAGAAAAACGAATATCGAATCTGGAGGACATTTATAATCAATGGCTAAATAAGATGAACTATTGTACTCAACAGACCTCTGAATTAAAATCCAAAATGGTGGAGATGGAGGGTAGGCTTCGGCGCAACAACTTACGGTTTGTGGGCCTACCAGAGCATGCGGAGGGGCCGGACCCTCAAAAATTTGTAGAGAAGTGGCTGATGGACACTGTAGGAAAAACTGCATTTACAGCACAATTTGCGGCAGAACGAGCACACAGAGTCCCGCCGAGGCCTCCTCCTCCAGGAACCCCACCACGCACATTTATTGTGAAATTCTTAAGTTACGTGGACAGAGACATTGTGATGCGTTCAATTAGGACCAACGGCCCCCTGATGTATAACGGTAACAAGATTGCTGTGTACCCGGACTTTGCATTGGAAGTACAAAAGGAGAGAGCCAAGTTTGGAGAGATAAAGAGAAAACTCCGTGACCTTGATATCAGCTACTCCATGATCTTCCCCTCCAAATTAAGGGTGGTCGACAATAACATGACACACTTCTTTGCTACTCCTAGTGAGGCAGCCCAGTGGCTGGAAAAAAAACCTCCGGGACTTAGGCGCCAGGCGCCTGTGTAGAGTTACATAACAAGATAGAAATAAGACAGATGCACCCTGCTGGGGGGGCTCCCCCACCCGTTCAGGGGTGGCCCTTTCTTTTTTCTTTTTCATCAGCCCCCACAGCATGACAACGTTTTTTTCTTGGTGGTCTAAATTAAGTAATTTATGTATTTCAAAAATGTTTTATTGGGGGGGTGGGGTACAGGTATGCCTACTGGGAGCGGGTATACAGGGTGGGGGGTGGGCAGGATCCGCTTCGTAATTAATAGAAGAAGAAAGGGCCTTTTCTATGTGAGGGGTAGATATTCCTGTCCCGGCCTGGGATTGTTCTTTTTCCCTCTTTCTTGGCTACACAGAAAAGGATTTGTCAGATTTAAACATGTGGGTGGTGTTAGATCAATATTGGGTACCCATACTTAGAAAATATATACAGTAATAACAAATGATTAAATTGTTAGCATGGAATGTTAGGGGATTAAATAATAAGATCAAACTCTCCCTGGTGCTGAACCAGCTGCGTTCATATGGGGTTGACATTGCCTGTGTTTCAGAATCCCATCTGGTGGGTGGTAAGCAGCTCACCCTGAAACAACGCTGGGTAGGCTGGTTATACCAGGCCCCGTTCACGACCTCATCTAGAGGGGTTGCGCTACTTATAAGGAAATCACTAGCCTTTGTGAGTAACCGGGTGGAAATAGATCCAGGAGGCAGGTTTATCTTCTTGTACTGTATTATCAATGCACTTCCCTTGGTATTATTGGCAATATATATCCCCCCTCCTTTCTCGTATGAAATACTGGTGAAGGCGGTGGCCTTTGCGGCACGTAACCCCTTAGCAGAGGTGGTATGTGCCAGGGACTTCAATAACATCTTTGAACCTGCACTGGACAGGTGGAGAGGAGGTTCCCCCACTGGTTCAGCGTCGCGTACCCCCTTCGCAGGGTTCATACGGGATATAGGATGGCGGGACATCTGGCGAGAACGTTATCCTACACGTCCTCAATTCTCGTGTTTTTCCTTGACTTATCAGACCTTCTCTAGAATTGATCTAATACTAACATCACAGTCCTTCATTTCCCGTGTTAAAAACATAGAATATAAGCCACGGGGTATATCCGATCACTCCCCCGTAATAATGGAATTTTCGGATAAACTCGCAAGGGGCCAGGGGTTTTGGAGACTCAACCCATCATGGTTGCACTATTTGGGGCAGGAGGATGAGATGGTCAAGTTATGGAGCGAATTTTGGGAGATGAATCAGGGCTCTGCAGCGGCGGCTACTGAGTGGGATGCGTTCAAAGCGTATATGCAAGGGGTTTATAGGAAGCAAATAACAGAAAGTACGAGGGCTAAGAAACAACACTTGCAGAAATTGGAGGATGTTTGTTTGGAGTTAGAAGCGGAATATTTGCTGAACAAAGATGAAGCAGTAAAACTTAGTTGGCAACAGGCAAAAAAATCCTGGCTGGCGGCCATACAGGACGAGAATGTAAAATTGCTGCTGCACCAGTCCTGTCGGGCTTACCAATCAGCGGATAAAACCGGTCGGTACTTGGCCTATTTGGCCAAGGCGGAGGGACCACCTCGCTGTATAGGACCAATAGTAGATACCCAGGGCCAGCAGATATACGATACCCCGCAAATAGGGGGGATGTTCTGTAAATACTTCAAGGCTTTATACACCTCCGAGCTTAAGAGCACCCCTGAGGAGATTTTGATTCAGTTAGAAAACTGTAAACTACCTAGCCTCTCCCCATTGGAAAGGCAGGAGCTGGAAGAGCCACTATTGCTGAGTGAGGTCTGCCAGGCCATTAAAGAATTACCTTGCAATAAAGCCCCCGGGTTGGATGGGATTCCAGTGGAGGTCTTTAAAAGACACTCGGATATTATTGCCCCCCAATTCCACCAGACATTAATGCGTTGCTTTGAAGAAGGTGAGATCCCAGCGTCCATGGTAGAAGCTAAGATAACAGTTATTTTAAAGCAGGGGAAGGACCCATCACATTTAGACTCATACCGCCCCATTTCCTTATTATCAAACGAGGCAAAAATATTAGCAAAAATCTTGGCAAATATAATAAAAAGACATATTTTTAAAATAATCCATTCTAATCAGTCCGGCTTTATGCCAGGCAAGTCAACTTCAACTAATCTGCGAAGGCTATTTACCCACTTGCAGTTGCCCCTGGAACCAGATAGCCAACCAGTGGTAGTATCCTTGGATGCTACCAAAGCATTCGATATGGTGGAATGGCCATATCTATGGTCCACCCTTAAGGCTTTTGGACTAGGGGCAAACTTCATTAAGTGGATACAACTCCTTTACAACCGCCCCACAGCTAGGGTATCCTTAAATGGATGGACCTCACCATCATTTGGGCTCTCAAGAGGTACCAGGCAGGGGTGCCCCCTTTCCCCTTTGTTGTTCACACTCGCAATCGAACCCCTGGCCTGTAGGTTGAGATCCCAAAATGACACCCGTGGCTTGCGAACCGCCAACGGTACAGATGTGGTATCACTATATGCAGACGATGTCCTGATTTACATGTATGATTACAGGTTGTCGCTCCCTAGGGTCATAGAGCTGATTGCTGACTTTGGTAAGCTCTCTAGCTTAAAAATAAACTGGAACAAATCCCATATTCTGTACCTTGGTGGCGCGCCGCTTCAGATGCTTCCTATACCGTCCCCATTAGTATGAACATCTAAGTTCAAATACCTTGGGATACAAATAACTCGTAACTCAGAGGACTTCGTCCAGCAGAACATCCTTCTAATGATGAGTAAAATAGAAACCAAATTTAAGTCATAGGGTAAGCTCCCGCTATCAGTGACGGGCAGGATAAACCTAATTAAAATGGTGGTCCTTCTTCAGCTGTTGTACCTGTTGCAACAATCGCCAATTCCTCTTCCAAAAAAGCTCTTTCGCAAACTTAACAGTAACCTCTCCTCCTTTATATGGCATAACACGCAACCAAAGGTCCAATTGAATAAACTCATGCTGGATAGGAAGGCAGGTGGACTGGGTCTTCCAGACTTTTTTGCGTATTATCTAGCCGCCCAACTAGCTCTTTTATGGCCCTGGTTTGAGGAGATGGAGGACAGTGACATAGCCCATGCTTTAGTGGAAGTAACCTCTCCAAGAAGCTGCCCCATAAATAGAATTTTACAAACTAACATCATACCCCGGGATCCACCCCTGGTTAAGCAAGCCATAAAAATCTGGCAGGAAGTTAACAGAAGGTGTAAAATTCAGTCCCTCGACCCAATGCACCCAATAGACGATCCAACGATCACTATAGAGTCAAGTGCGACCCAGGTCAGAGTAGTTTGGACTAGATATTCCGTAACAACTCTGGGCCAAATCTACCTTCCCGGCCGAATTAAAACGTTTGCCGAATTAAAGGCTGAATTCTCACTACCCAAAGAATATTTCTATCGTTTTTTACAGTTAAAAACGGCACTGGCGGCCCGCTTTCGAGACGGCCCCCCATGCCTAGTACAAAACCCGATTAAGAGAATATTAAGAACAGGTGGGGCGAAAAAATTGGTCAGTAGACTTTATAAATATATTAACCAGGATAAGGGTCTAGGCAGTATGGAGCTATTGAGGCTCAAATGGACCCAGGATATTTGGCCAATAGAGGAGGAAGACTGGTGCTTTGCAGTTTCAAATATTGCTAGAGCTACTAACGCTCTGAGGGTGCAGCAGGTGCAATACTTTATCCTGCAAAGAGCCTACATGTCAACAACACGTATGGTAAAATTTAATGGATGTAGAACTCCGCTCTGCTCGAAATGTAAGCAGGAAGAGGGCACCTTTTTCCACCTTCTTTGGCAGTGTCAGGAGCTAACTATGTTCTGGACAGAGGTAATCCAAGTGATGGTGGATACAGGTGTCCCACGGGCAGTGCTTTCGGCCAGAGGTTGTTTGTTGAATATTCTTGATCTTAACCAGCTGGAACCAGGGGATCGACAGTATGTTACAAATCTTTCAGCTCTAGCAAAAGTAATTATTGCTAGAAATTGGATGGCGAAGGATGGCCCTAAGATAGCCTGCTGGAAAGCGTTAGTGAACTACACCGCTAAACATGAAAAATCTCTTGCTATAAGTCGTAACTCGATGCATAAATATTTAAAAAATTGGCACCGCTGGGTCAACTGTTTCCCTATAATGTAAATATACGCAACTCAATCACTATACACAGTGGAGAGAACAATAATAATATTAAGTATATATATATATATATATTATAAATTATGTAAATAATTGACAACAATGAAGGTAACACAGTAGAGCACTGGGAATGGGTAAAGTTTAATTAAAAAAAAATATATATAATATTTATATAAGTATAATAAATTTATAAATAAAATTAAGTAACACATAGTGGGTAAAAGATACCTCGTAACAATAACACTAAAATGTAACTATTTACCAAAGAAAGCACTAGGTTAAGCACTCTTAAAAGTAAACTGCTTAAAAATTGGAATATTGCACAGAAGTTAAGCACGCACTATCAACGAAACTGGGACACACCGTTGCATAAGATCAACTTTGCATCAATTAGCAAAGTAGTGGTGTAGATCATAAGGAGCAAGATCGACCGGGACTAGGTCAATGTAACTAGGCAGATAGCTTAAAGGAGATAGAGATAAATCCCTGGTACTCTTTACGGAACTCCTAATATTAGTTCACCGAGCGGGGGAAGGGGGGGGGGACAGGGGGGGGGCGGGGGGCTGGTAGGGTTTTTTTTGTATATGTTAACCCCTTCCCGACATTTGACGTACATTTACGTCATAGTCGGGATGTACTACCCGACACATGGCATAAATGTACGTCATGCCATTTAACTGTCACCGCGTCTATAGACGCGGTGACAGAGGGACGATGTCTGCTGTCCCTGACAGCAGACATCTTCCCTCATTGCCCAGGGGGGGCAGCGATGCCCCCGCCCATCGGCGATCGCTGTGATTGGCTGTTCAATGTGAACAGCCAATTACATTTGACGTACATTTACGGCATGGTCGGGATGTACTTCCCGACACATGGCATAAATGTACGTCATGCCATTTAACTGTCACCGCGTCTATAGACGCGGTGACAGAGGGACGATGTCTGCTGTCCCTGACAGCAGACATCTTCCCTCATTGCCCAGGGTGGGCAGCGATGCCCCCGCCCATCGGCGATCGCTGTGATTGGCTGTTCAATGTGAACAGCCAATTACAGCGTTTTTTGTGTACCGGCGAATAACGTTCGCCGGTGACACAGGGATCGTTGGTGATTGGTGCTGTTAAGTACAGCACCAATCACCACCGGGTGTAAGGGTGACACTGGTGTCACCCCACCTCACCCCACCTGCCCCCAAAAGGCTGTGATAAGGCTGTGATTGGTCCGTCGGAACGACGGACCAATCACAGCCATTACACCATTACACAGCCATTACACCACATAGAAAATACCGGAGACAGCTCTGCAGCCGCCATTCCGGTCAGGAACAGCGTGCAGAGCGGTCTCCGTGCCCATCTGTGCCCTATACTGACCTGATCAGCGTTGGTGGCATCCGTGCTGCCAGCTCCTGTGACTTCCTGGTGCGAGTGTTGCTGCTGCTGCTGCTGCAGCAGCGTCATTGTGTCAGAAATTGTGTGATATAATTTTGTATCTGCTGCCCCCTGCTGCCCCCCTTTTGTGCTGATTAGTATAAACTAACTGATCAGCACCTTTTTTGGGGTGCAGGTTTTTTTTTTTTTTTATATATATATACCCTGTCAGGTTGCACCCACAGTTGTGTGCCTGCTGCCCCTCACTGCTAATCAGTGTCTCATCATCAGCAGTTTTTTTTTATTATTTTTTTTTCGGAGAGTGCTGTGGGGTTAAATTGTTTTTACACCCACGGTGCTTTTGTGGGTGTCCTGTGCCCGCTGAGTGCTGATCAGTGACGTACATCACTGATCAGCATTTTTGGCACAGGGTTGATCTAATATTTTTTTTTTTGATCAAATTTCTGTTGCCTTTGCCTCATCAGCAGTTTTTTTTTTAATTTTTTTTTTTGGAGAGTGCTGTGGGGTTAAATTGTTTTTACACCCACGGTGCTTTTGTGGGTGTCCTGTGCCCGCTGAGTGCTGATCAGTGACGTACATCACTGATCAGCATTTTTGGCACAGGGTTGATCTAATATTTTTTTTTTTTTTATCAAATTTCTGTTGCCTTTGCCTCATCAGCAGTTTTTTTTTTTTTGGAGAGTGCTGTGGGGTTAAATTGTTTTTACACCCACGGTGCTTTTGTGGGTGTCCTGTGCCCGCTGAGTGCTGATCAGTGACGTACATCACTGATCAGCATTTTTGGCACAGGGTTGATCTAATATTTTTTTTTTTGTTCAAATTTCTGTTGCCTTTGCCTCATCAGCAGTTTTTTTTTTTTTTTGGAGAGTGCTGTGGGGTTAAATTGTTTTTACACCCACGGTGCTTTTGTGGGTGTTCTGTGCCCGCTGATCAGTGACGTACATCACTGATCAGCATTTTTGGCACAGGGTTGATCTAATATTTTTTTTTTTGATCAAATTTCTGTTGCCTTTGCCTCATCAGCAGTTTTTTTTTATTTATTTTTTTTGGAGAGTGCTGTGGGATTTTTTTTTAAATTGTTTTTACACCCACGGTGCTTTTGTGGGTGTCCTGTGCCCGCTGAGCGCTGATCAGTGACGTACATCACTGATCAGCATTTTTGGCACAGGGTTGATCTAATATTTTTTTTTTGATCAAATTTCTGTTGCCTTTGCCTCATCAGCAGTTTTTTTTAATTTTTTTTTTTTTGGAGAGTGCTGTGGGATTTTTTTTAAAATTGTTTTTACACCCACGGTGCTTTTGTGGGTGTCCTGTGCCCGCTGAGCGCTGATCAGTGACGGACGTTACTGACCAACATCTGTGCTCAATTTTTGGCGCAGGAGCTTTTTTTTTTTTCTTTTAACTTACACGTGTTAAAGCACTACATACACACTACATACCCCCCGTGTTGAAATAAAGTTTGTACCCCCCCCCTACACTATACACTACACTTAAAAATAATAAAAATGTCCCAATCATCGCAAAGACTGTTTTCAGCGGAGGAGGCATATGCCCTTCTTGCCTCTGACACTGACACAGCCAGTGAAGTAAGCGATGAATTGGCATTTGTCTTAAGCTCCTCTTCCTCCTCTAGTGATGAGGGACCCCCTCAAAAAAGCCCCCGTAGAGCAGCTGAGACCCCCCCCCCAATGATTGATCTCGTATGGACCCCACCACCAGACAATTTTGAGCCCCAGGTTCCTGGGTTTTTGGCCAACCCAGGAATCCAATTTGATAGTACAGGCCTCAAAGAAATTGACTTTTTCAAAGTCTTTTTCTCTGATGATTTTATAAATTTAATGGTGGACCAAAGTAATTTATATGCCCAGCAGTTTATTGCCCAAAACCCCACGTCATCATTTGCTAGGTGGACCCCTGTAGATGCAGTAGAGATGATGACGTTTTGGGGTCTGGTGTTACATATGGGCATAGTTAAAAAGCCAGAAATTAGGCAATATTGGAGTACAGATGTTCTGTACAGCACCCCACTTCATCGTATGGCCATGACCCGGACTCGTTTTGAGACGATCCTTAAATTTTTGCATTACAACGATAATGCACAGTGCCCACCCAGAGATGATCCCACCTTTGACCGGCTATTTAAAGTCAGGCCGGTCATTGATCATTTTAGCGCCAAATTTGCTGAGATGTACATCCCCAAAAAATTCATTTGTGTAGACGAGTCACTTATACATTTTAAAGGAAGGGTTAAATTCCGCCAGTACCTTCCCAATAAGAGGGCAAGGTATGGCATAAAAATGTATAAGCTGTGCGAAAGTACCTCAGGGTACACCCACAGGTTTAGGGTATATGAAGGGAAGGACACAAGAATTGAACCGCCAGAATGCCCCCCCTCCCTCGTAGGTGTTAGTGGAAAGATTGTCTGGGATTTAGTGCACCCCTTCCTGGATAAGGGTTATCACCTCTATGTGGATAACTTTTACACCAGCATCCCCCTGTTTAAGGCCCTTGGTTCAAGAGGTACAGCAGCTTGCGGTACTGTGCGCAAGAACCAAAGAGGCCTCCCAAAAACGCACGTTGCCCAATTACTGAGAAAGGGTGAAAGCAGGGGAATATGCACCGAAAATATGTTGTTGGTCAAATATAAGGACAAGAGGGATGTCCTTATACTGACAACAATTCACGGAGACAGTACCACCTCCGTCCCTGTACGAGGTACCAGTACCCACACCTCAAAACTTATTTGTATCCTTGATTACAATAAGTACATGGGCGGAGTGGATCTTTCAGATCAGGTACTGAAGCCGTACAGTGCCCTGCGGAAAACAAAAATCTGGTATAAGAAGCTGGCCGTGTATATCATCCAGATGGCACTGTATAACGCTTACGTACTATTCCGTTCTACCAGCCAGACGGGGACATTTATGCACTTTCAAGAGGAAGTCATAAAGGGCCTAATATTTGGGAACCAGCAGGCAGAGGGCCCCAGTACTTCTAGTATTGTATCAGGGCAGCATTTTCCTAACGAAATCCCCTCCACTGGAAAAAAGGGCAGGACACAAAAAAGGTGCAAAGTTTGCTATAAAAAGGGAATACGAAAGCAAACTATTTTCCACTGTGAAACTTGCCCCGACAAACCCGGCCTATGTATGAAGGAGTGCTTTAAAATATACCACACATCTATGGATTATTAGGTTCATCATTTCACCGTGCTTCGGGGGTCTTGCTAATGCGACATAGCACCCACCATTCATTCCACCAGAATCTGTGCGGCAAAATCCAAATATCACTCCTTCCCTTCTGAGTCCTGCCATGCACCCAAATGGTATTTTTTGGTCACATATGAGGCATTGCCGTACTCGGGAGAAATTGGGGCACAGATTTTGGGGTGCTTTGTCTCCTTCATTCCTTGTGAAAATGTAAAATTTTGAGCCAGAACTGCATTTTTGTGTAAAAAATTTAATTTTTCATTTTCACAGCCCAGTTGTACCACAATTGGTGAAACCCCTTGGGGTTTGAAATGTACAATATACCCCTAGATGAATTCCCTGAGGGGTGTAGTTTGCAAAATGGGGTCACTTGTGGGGGGGTTCCACTGTATTGGTGCTTCGGGGGTCTTGCTAATGCGACATAGCACCCACCATTCATTCCACCAGAATCTGTGCGGCAAAATCCAAATATCACTCCTTCCCTTCTGAGTCCTGCCATGCACCCAAATGGTATTTTTTGGTCACATATGAGGCATTGCCGTACTCGGGAGAAATTGGGGCACAGATTTTGGGGTGCTTTGTCTCCTTCATTCCTTGTGAAAATGAAAAATTTTGAGCCAGAACTGCATTTTTGAGTAAAAAAATGGAATTTTTGTATTTTCACAGCCCAGTTGTACCAAAATTGGTGAAACCCCTGGGGGTTTGAAATGTACACTATAGCCCTAGATGAATTTCCTGAGGGGTGTAGTTTGCAAAATGGGGTCACTTGTGGGGGGGTTCCACTGTATTGGTGCTTCGGGGGTCTTGCTAATGCGACATAGCACCCACCATTCATTCCACCAGAATGTGTGCTGCAAAATCCAAATATCACTCCTTCCCTTCTGAGTCCTGCCATGCACCCAAATGGTATTTTTTGGTCACATATGAGGCATTGCCGTACTCGGGAGAAATTGGGGCACAGATTTTGGGGTGCTTTGTCTCCTTCATTCCTTGTGAAAATGTTAAATTTTGAGCCAGAACTGCATTTTTGTGTAAAAAATGTAATTTTTCATTTTCACAGCCCAGTTGTACCACAATTGGTGAAACCCCTGGGGGTTTGAAATGTACACTATACCCCTAGATGAATTCCCTGAGGGGTGTAGTTTACAAAATGGGGTCACTTGTGGGGGGGTTCCTAACTTTTAGCATCTTATGGTGCCTTGAAACCTACATGGTGCCTAAAAAATAATCTCATAAAAAGGAGGCTCCAAAATCAAGTAGGTGCTCCTTCTATTATAAAGCCTGTGGTTTGGTCAACGTGCACACTAGGGCCACATATAGGATATTTATGAAAACAAAAGAATTGGGGGAATCAATTTTTAGTCACATTTCTCTAGTAAAATCTACTGTGTTCCTTAGAAAAATGTATTAAAATTGAAAATCTGCAAAAAAAATGAAATTTTCAAATTTCACCTACACTTTGTTTTAATTCCTGTGAAACACCTAAAGGGTTAACAAACTTCCAAAATGCTGTTTTGGAAACTGTGAGGGGTGCAGTTTTTGAAATGGCATCATTTATGGGGGTGTCTCACATACAAGTCCCTCAAAGTCACATCAGAACTGAACTGGTCCCTAAAAAAATCAGTGTTTGAAATTTTCTTGAAAATTTGAGAATTTGCTATTCATACTTTAAGCCTCCTAGTGTCCAAAAAAATTAAAAGGAGGTTGAAATAATGATGGAAACATAAAGTAGACATATGGTCTATGTTAGTTATTAACTATTTTGAGTGGTATGATTATTTGTCTCACAAGCAGAAAATTTAACATTTTGCAAATTGCTAAATTTTCAATTTTTTTACGACATTTTGGTATCTTTCACAAAAAAACACAGACTGTATCGACCAAAATTTACCACTAACTTGAAGTACAATGTGTCACGAGAAAACAATCTCAAAATCACTGGGATAAGTAAAAGCAAAAAAAAGTTATCCCCACTTAAGTGATACATGTCAGATTTGAAAAAAAGGGCTCTGTCAGGAAGGCAAAAACAGGCTGTGTCGGTAAGGGGTTAAGAACACTATCTTGTTTTGGAAATATTATTGTGTATATTAATGTGATATGTGCGCCCTTTTTTGGGCATATTCTATGTTTTAATATGCAAAAAGGCAAATAAAGAATACAATAAATAATAATAATAATAATAAAAAAAAAATAACAGCATCTGAAAATAGTCTGGTATTTTTCCTTCCTGAAGTATTGTGTTAAAACATGCTGTCAAGGGTTCTATGAGTTGACTGGCCATGAATTTGTAAAATTCTTTCGTGAAGCCGTTTGGGCCTGGCGCCTTAGCTAGTTTAAGCTGTCCAATAGCCCACCTAACCTCTAAGTTCGTAATTAGACTTGTCAAAGCCTTGGAAAGTTCCACAGGGACCTGTGGTAAAGGTATTGTTTCCCAGAATTCTTTAGTAAAGGATCTATTCGTATGAATAGGGAGTCGGGTATCGCTATTTGGCTCATCCGGGGTCGCACTAGGTGGGGTGTAAAGTTTTTCATAATAATCTTTTAGCACTTTCGCTATCTGTGCATCTGATGTGGTTAATGTATTGTCTTGTTGTATCAAGGGTGGATTACTATTTGTTGTCTAGAACCTTGCATTAAGTTGGATAATACTTTCCCAACTTTATTTCCAAAGGTGTAAAATTTTTAATTCACATTGAATAAATATTTATCTCTCTGTATTTGTAAATGTTCATTATATAATGATTTTTCTGCTTGATATATTGCTTTATTTTCTAAAGTTGGGTCCATTTTAAATTTCTGAAAGGATTCTGTTCATTTATGTTGCAGTTCTGGCTGTCTGCCAGAAGAGAAGGGGATTTGAATGTAAAAATTCCTTATTCTCAGAACGGGATGCGGTTAATTTCCCGGCGGTCGGGATCCCGGCGGTCGGAATCCCGACACTGAAATCCCGACCGCCGAAATCCCGAAACTTTCTCCCTCCGTGGGTGTCCACGACACCCATAGAGGGAGAATAAAATAGCGTGCCGAGCGTAGCGAGGCACCGGGCCCGCTGCGTGGCGAGCGCAGCGAGCCCGCAAGGGGGGGCGATCCATGTCCCCCCCTTGTCGGGATTTCGGCGGTCGGGATTCCAGTGTCGGGATTCCGACCGCCGGGATCCCGACCGCCGGGAAATCATATCGGATCCCTCAGAACAGTAATTGTCCCAAGATTTCTGAATGGTTTCTTGCATACCTCGGGTCTGGGACAAATGAGATGGAAATCTCCACTGTGACTTAGTCTTCTTATCATCTTGAAAAATTATGGATGCAGTTATTAACCCATGATCTGATAGTACTGGGGCCAAAATATCAGCTGAAGCAAGTTTTGGAAAGAGCGGCTCTGCAATAAGTATGTAGTCTATTCTAGACCAAGTATTGTGTGCCATTGAGAGGCAAGTATACTCTCTTTATTCTGGGTTTAAAGACCTCCATGAATCTATCATATTGAGGGATTTAATCAAGTACGGTACCCCTATTTTTGGGAGAGTAATGAGTCATTTTTGGAGGGGGTGTATAATCCATAAACGATGAAGTTGGGTTGTACATAACTAATTTAGCCAGCAGCTGGGTGAATTTTTTTTTACTATATTGTGTAGGTGCATAAACACTGCAAATTGTCAATTCCTTACCTCTGAAGTTACAGTTTATTAAGACATGTCTACCTGCAGGATCCGCACACACCGACTTGACTTGAACATCTACTGATGCTTTGTGACGCAGAGCCCAACACCTTCCATTGTAAAAAGTTTCGTTTTTTTCACTTCATTTTGCAGTAGGTGCGTCTCCTGCAGGCAGACAAGGTCGATTTTCTGTCTATCCAAATAAGTTAGAAGTTTGTGCCTTTTCGCTGGAGTATGTATGCCCCTTATGTTGAGTGATCCTATTTCTATAGACATAATAATTCAGGCATAGTAATAAAGCATTTCTGAAATACTCTACGAAGATTCACAGGAGGGAAAGAGGTGGAGGAAAGAACATAAGGGTCATGTAGAACACAAAGACAAGACGTACATCCATTAAACGCTAACTTATCATCAAGTGCAACGGACAAAGCATAGATCTTAGATAGTATAACCTTAGTCATAACAGCCATTATTATAAGCATAACGGACTTCTACCTTTTCTCTGATGTAGACATTTCCAGAATGCTGCACAATAGAAATACAAACTATGTAAATTCTAGTATCAGACCAACTCCGACCACCTGCATCTCCCCATATTAAGAATTTGTATATATTTAACCTTCTAATTATTATAAGAACATAATACAATGAAACCTAGTTCGAATTAGACTAAATGAGCAGCTTTACTTAGCATATTCCCTTTGTACTGAAGTCAAAAATATGTACAGTTAATAGTAGTATCCACACTACTAGCAAGTAATACCTCAGTAGGAATGTGTGGTATATAGTGATAATTGAACAGAAATATTTCCAAGCGCTTTTAGCTTTTTGGATCTGTAGCCACTGTTTATAGCTCAGCCCTGCAGTATATCCGCTATGTCCCCATCAGGCTCTCCAGAAGCCTCAGATTCTGTTGGTATAGTAAAGTCACGAAACCCTGTTCCCATTGGTGAGAATATTCTCAGTGTAGCAGGCAATCCAACAATTCTAAGATTGTTACGTCTTGTCCTATTTTCAATATTGTCAAGACTGTCTGACAGACGTTTATTTTCTTTCTGCAAACTTTAGACTGACTTTTGTAGAGAAAGAATCTGGTCTGTGTTCTTCCCAATCCTATCCTCTGCCTCTGAGACCCGGGTTGTGAGTGAGTGTAACTGCGTAGCTATATCATTCACAGCTTTCTGCAATAATAGTTCCATAGTAGATTGAATTGCTGCCACCAGATCATTATATGTGAGTGTGGATATACTTGCATTATCCTGGGCAGAATCCGGGTGGCATTCCGGCTCAGTAATTGCCTTTTTTTGACGCGGGAGTCCCCTGGGCGTTGTCCTGTCCCGACGCCATGTTGTGGTCACCTCTCCGCTTCTCCAGTCGTTGAGGCTGCTCACTCCATGACGCCGGAAGCGGAAGTCACTTTAACACATTTTTTAGGGACAAAACCACATTCTAACTTCGGACAAGGGGTATGTGCAGCCGGAGAAGCACACCTTTCATCGCCGAAGACGGTGGGTGAGTATAATTTCCATCCACAGGTACCCCTATTGGATTCTATGTAGCTTTTTTATTTTTACTTTAACATATTTTTAGGGACAGAACCATGCACATATCTCACTGATGCATGGTTTAGTCAATTTTGCCAGTCAGAGCCTGGTCTTTTTAAGTTGCAATTTTTTTGTAAGGTTTACTAAAGATTGCACCCTATTACATTTGCGAATTGTATATTTTTTAATGGCAAAACATATGGATGTGAATTTATGGGTCTTTTGAAATCTCTACACCTCCCACCACTGGCAATCCTATACTGCCACCAAAGCCAACACCCCACAATGCAGACACTGTCAGCACTCCTACACTGATTACACTTTTATTTTCTTGGTACTTGTGTGGTACCAGGGCACCAAATTAACATACGTATGCAAGCGTAAGTAAATTGCATCGCATGGCCCATTTTAGTGGCGTGCGATGCAATCTCAGTATTTAATATGGTATGGACGTTTGGTGGTTAGCATAGCTGTGCTTTCTGAATAAGAGTACGCTGCGCAAACAGCGTAGTCAGTCAAAACTTGCGTAAGTGTTCCCGGTCCCTGTCAGATTCAGTCTTAGGTGAATAACTGAGAGTGATTGCTGCATCAGGGAGAGCTGAGAACGCGATGGAGGTGACAGTGATTGCTGGTGAACCAATCACCATGTTGACCTTGCCAAACACAGAGGAGGAGGCTGTTATGTTTTTCCAGCGCCACCAGTTGCTTCCGGTCATGCAAAATTGTGTGAACGGCCACCCGATGCAGCTATCTCTGAAGGAAAGCATGTGGCGCTGCCACATTAAGGCCTGTCCGAAAAAGGTGAGCCTCAGAGCGGCGCACTAGTTCCCGGGGTGACGATTACCCTTCTTCACCCTTGTCCGCTTTATCTACTCATGGGCGGAGGAGATGACAAGTATGGCGTATTGTGACCGGGAGCTGCACATGTCAAATAAAACCGCTATGCAGTACAATGGCTTGATGCGGGAGGCATGCACTATGGACTTAATTTCCCAGCCCGATAGTCAAATTGGCGGTCCTGGCATGGTGGTCAAAGTGGACAAAAGTCTATTTGTCAATTGCAAAAGTCATGTGGGAAGGATGCTGCCTCAGCAGTGGATTTTTGGAGGGATCTGCAGGGAGACTGGTGCCTGCTTTGTCAGTGCAGTGGAGAAGCGAGATGCCACTATGTTGATGGCCACCATCAATGAATTTGTAGCTCCTGGATCGATGATCTATTCGGATTGTTGGAAGGCCTACAACACGGACCAGCTTCAGCAGGCAGGATATGAGCAAGCGCGTGTGAACCATCGATATAACTTTGTTGACCCGGACTCAGGGGTTCACACGCAGAATATAGAGCGGCTGTGGAGGACATGTAAATGGCGAAACAAGCGTCAAAGAGGCACCTCCTGCAAACATTTGGATTCATACCTGGAGGAATTTATGTGGAGAAAGACTCTGGGTGCTAGTAATCTAATTTTTTCGCAATCTACATGCTCTGACGCTGCTGCCGAAGGCAAATGCACTGTCTTCATAGTGACTCTATTTTTCTTAATTAATTGTTGTTTAATTTGATTTCTCTTTATAAATGTTATTAATTAATATGTTATATTTATCATTCATTATTAAGTAAATTTAAAGTTAATCATTAACACATGTTGTCATTAATGTGTTAGATGTATGATATGGCCGGTGTGAATGTGCTCCTAAAACACCCCCACTATTCTTGCCACCCTGAAGCATGGTGAGTGCAGCGAGACCCGCGAAGGGTGGGCGGAACGTGTCCATCTGACCTTTTCATACCCCCACTATCCAGGTCGGAGTCGAGTTGATTTGATATAGTGTGGCTAGCACAGAGAGCCACTGAGCCCGAAGCGTGGCGAGCGTAGTGAGCCCCATGAGGGGACACTGAATACTGTACATGTAAAGTAATCAGCGCCCCCTCGTGGGGCTCGCTGCGCTCACTACGCTTTGGGCTTCACACTATGTAACATCGACTCCACGCCGACGTGGATAGTGGGATTTTGAATAGGTCGGGAGGACGCGTTCCGCCGCCGATCGCCACGCTTCGGGGTGGGGAGGATAGTGGGGGATACCTAAAAATCTCATTGCATGTCATTGCAGTGCATTGCGATTTTGCATGAGGTGCGATAAGCCCGTGGTCAGAGAGCAGTGAATAAATTACTTAGGAACATCGCATCGCACAGCACTAAAACGGGACATGCCCTGGTACTACACAAGTACCATCTTCTTAACCATCACCATTGAATTGAGCACACCACAAGCACATCTGTACTGATGTCACAGCCAGAACTCTTGTTCTGCTATCACCCCGTTCTGAGGACAACACCAGCACCCATGCACTGCCAACACCATCCAACCTGCTCTGTATCCATCTCACAATATATTATGCACTGACGGTCACGAGTGTTCTTAGCCCCACCTACCGTATGGATCGCTCACACCGTCCGAATGCGGTAAGATGCAGAGCAAATGGACCACGAGTGGATGTTTCATGCAAACACCTCCCCCATTTGTGGGAAACTCCCCCATTCTCCGATGGTCGCTGACCATCGAATAATGGAATGATGGACCGAGCGGCAGCACCGAGTGCTCCAGACCACTCGGACATTTTTCCATATGAAAGCAGGGATATGGCCGGATTACCATAAGTACGCATATGGTAATTAGCCCCAACATCCCTTCATGCCCCTCTCCACCCCCTGCTTTGATGGTTCTGACCTATCATTTTCTGCACAGAACTCACGCCATGTTCGGACGTGTGAGGCGTTCGCACATGTACAGAAACGCCTATGCACAAGCGCAAACATCGGATGTCCGACCGCACACACAGCCGTCTGACTCAATCAGAATAAGGGCCTATATCCAACCCACTCCGTAACCAGCACTGTTTCTAATCCACACTATTTCCATTTTGTATACAAACTGCACTGTATCCAACACACAGTATGGGGGTCATTCTGGTTCTATAGCTCCCACATGTGAATGATGTTATGTTTCTGCACATGTGCATAATTATTTATGCGAATGTGCAGGCTCTCTTGGCAAATGGACTCAGCAACTTGCATAGTTTCCAGTCTTTCGCAAGGAGCAGTGCAGGTGGGAACTAGTTGCACCCATGGGAACGCACAGAGTTTCATGGGCATCCCCCATGAAAACTCTAGGTGTTGCCATTGGATTGCAGGTGGGAGGAGGTGTGCCATGGATGGGCAGCTGAACATAACATAATGTCTGCTGCCTGCCCTGTCTTTGGCCGAAAGCCCACAAATACAGATGGAGCCTGCTCCATCTTTGCAGGGGCTGGCGATTCTATGCACTGCCAACACTGCCAGCGGCCGGCTCTTACCAGGGGCGCACGCGCACAAGATGCTAGCGCGTGCCCCGTGACTATGGAGCTGGATCCGCTGCCCGCCGCCTCCCCCACCATCGCCCCCTGTGCCCTTCGCTGCCTCGCCATCCCCTATCCTTGCCCATCTCCCTGAAGATTAGACGTGCAGGATGCTGCCGTGTAGCCATCCTGAAACTGGGACACATGTGCGTATGAGACGCACATGCGTCCCAGTCACATGGAGTGCCTCTGCGCTGGCGAACGCGACAGGGCACCTCTTGACTTATACAGCAGATGGACAACCTCACTGGACTTATCCTGCAGACAGGGTAGATCTCCTTGATGTATATGGCAGACTGGGCAGCACTACTGGATTTATACTGCACCAATAGACTTATATGACAGGGCACCCCTGGTATGGTAGAGAGGGCACCCCTTTACGAATATGGAAGACTGTGAAGCACCACTCGTCTTATATGGCATACAGGGCAGAACCCCTTGACTTATAAAAAAAACAGGGCAACCCTTGATTTATATAGTAAATAAGGCACCTTTGACTCAGACAGGGCAGCACCACAGTACTTATGTGGCAGAAAGGGCAGCACCACTGGACTTATACAGCTCACAGGGCACCCCATGACTTATATGGAAGACAGGGCACCCCTTGATTAATACAGCAGGTAGGGAAGCACCACTGGACATATACAGCAGACAGGTTACCCCTTGACTGATACGGTAGACAAGGAAGCACCATTGAACTTATACAATATGTCAGACAGGGCAGCACACCTTGACTTTTACAGCAGACAGGGCAGCAACTGACTTATACAGCAGACAGGGTAGAACCACTGGATTTATACTTCAGACGGGTTAGCTCTCCTTGACTTATAAGGCAGACAGGGCACCCTTGACTTATATGGCAGGTGGGGCAGCAAAACTGGCTTTAACATCATACAGGTGCAGCCAGTGCTCGAAGTGGAATTTTAGAAGTTGGGGTATGGAAATTTAACCCATCCAGGACCCTCACTCACCAAACACCCCCCCCCCCGGAGCCTCACTTTCCTATCCCTCCTGGGACATTCACTTCCCTATCACTCCTGGAACCCTCACTTCCCTATCCCTCCTGGGACCCTCACTTCCCTATCCCTCCAAAGGCCAGATAGCATCTACCTGATCCCTACTTCTCCCAAGCCATACAGTAGCAGCTCACTTGCTGTGAATGCAGTTCCTTGGCAGCTGGGCTTAGGCTATGGAATGCTGTAATGTGGATCTGTGATGGGTGCAGCTGCTGGAGGATCCAGCAGATTCCTGATCTTCTGTGTGGCCACTGAGTATATATTACAGACTGGGGGCCAGACTGCGCTGCGCTCGCCACCAGCAGCAGTCCTCCTGCAGGACAGACCCCCAGACTAGCTCCCACCTCAGCCTTCAGCGCACGCTGTTGCCTCACTCACGCTCCGGGGTCCAGTGACTGCTGCAGCTTCCTTGCCCCACTGGTCCAGCTCCCGCTCCAACCTCCATCCCCTGAGTCTGGCGGCCATTGCATGTAGCTCCCATGCCTCCCGCTTAGCAACTTCTCATTGGCTGGTGGCCGTGAGACGTGATTGGCTAATGCCAGTAGTCGGAAAAATCTGCCCTTCTTTTGATTGGCAGCCAGACCGTGAGAGCCAGGATTGGCTGGCAGCCGGTGCCGACTTCTTCATGCTGCAGGGGGAATAAGGTACGGCCATCCTGACTCCCGTTGCAGCGGGTTGCTGCCACCAATGGAGAGGTTACCTAGATTGACACCTCTCCTAACAATGCTGCTACTGTTTAGTGCTGGGATCCCTTTTTTAATCCTAGCGTTGGTACAGTGTAGAAACGGACAAAAATGAAGTGGCGTCGGGAAGTGGTGGTATATCATACCGCCGTATACTGCCCCACTTCGAGCACTGGGTGCAGCACCGCTGGAATAATACACAGAAAAGGCAGCCCCTTTTGATGTATATGGCAGACTAGGCAGCACTGGACTTTTCACATATCTAGCAACAACATTGAACTTATACCACAGACAAGGCAGCACCAATGGATAGATACAGCAGACAGGGCACCCTTGTCCTATTCGGCACATACAGTAGGCCACCCTTTGAGTTATACAGCAGAAAATGCAGCACCACTTGACTCATATGACAACAGCCATTTCAACTGCTCAGTGCAGATTTCCTCATGCGCGCCGAGGAAAACTGCACTGAGCAGTTGAAACGGCTGTTTGGCCGTGCTTGTGTTTCACTACATGTCCTAATAAAACTATGCTGGACCATTCAATTTGAGTGCCGGTTCTAAATAACTTTTTGCAGGATAACAATAGTAGACGGCCACTATACCACAAAGTTCCCAGAGTGCTGGGCAACACAAAACGACATACACTTCCCAATAGTGGTTCAGCGCCTTTAACTTATTCCATAGTCCATATGTGTTCATCCAACTTGAAATGAAGCAAAGATTTTTCCAAGGTAAAAGTTTATTTTGATCTTCAATGAATAGTCAATGATGTTACAGCAGTACAATAAAATCCAACTCATTTTGTCTAAATCGACTTCATCAGGGGAGCAAATAACATTAAATATTTATTGATTACCAATCAAGATGATTGATAAATATAGTTCCGGTGGATAAATATTAAAACCATAAACATTTATAATGCGTCTCCTACCCCTCTCATGCTAGTCCCATAAACAACCAATTGTAAAGATGACAATCAATTTGTACAGAATGGACCACAGCAATTTATAATCTCTCTATGGGACCTCTATCTCCTACATAAAAGGAAATATATATATATAGCACACACACGTAAGGAATGTTTGCTTTTGGGGGGGGGGGGGGGGGCGCAGATGTTCTAGTGGCAGCCCTACCTGGACTAATACAGTAAAGCAGACAGGACAACCCTGAACCGATACAGCAGAGCAGACTCTGCATCTCTGGACAGATACAGCAGAGCATACAAGGCACCCCTGGACTGAGACAGGTCTATCCTCCACACACATCAATGCCGGAAACGGGGGACATACTGTATAGAATAACAAAAAACATGTGAATCCGGCAGCGGGATTAGGTTGTTTTGTCTAGTGTTTTGGGTTTGAACTCGTGGGAAAACCCAAACCAGACTTGGATCCCTGGGAGTCCGATTCACATAGAACCAGATCTGCTCACCCAAGCAAAAACCAGTGATTTTGGAGTATGGGCCTGGTTTTCTTTCACTTGCAAAAGCAAATTCTCGCTCTAATGGACAAAACCATGTGGACTGCAGGTTGGGCAGATGTACCATGTGCAGAGATTGTTAGATTTAGATGTTATTTTGTTTCCTTGCAGAGTAAATACTGGCTGCTTTATTTTTACACTGCAATATAGATATTCATTTGAAGTACAAACCCCACCCAAATCTAACTCTCTCTGCACATATTACATCTGCCCCACCTGCAGTGCACATGGTTTTGTCCATTAGAGAGAGAATTTGCTTTTGCAAGTGACCCAGAATTAGGCCTTATGGAGTTCATTTTGATTGACTCACAAAGCTGGAAATTTCACAGCTTTGCCAGTCAATCAGAATGACCTTCATAGGTTCTGATTCTGGTTCAATTAAACGCTGCCCTCGGCCCGCATGAATGCACGGTCACTCGCTGGTTTGCGGTGACCTAGTATGGAAACAGGGCAAACAGATGACATCTGTTGACGTCAGCTGACCGATACCAACACCCGCATTATGAGGCAATTTAAATGGGAACACCTAGCATTTTCATTGGAACGCAAGTGAAATGCAAGGCATTCTCATGGGCGCTACCCATGGCCACCGCACAATGCCCCTCACCTATACTTCTACATGCAAATGGGCTGGAAAATAATCAGTTTGCTAGGCCCACTCGCACAAAGCAGCTGCACATGTGCATCAATGCTTATGCGCATGCGCAATAGCTAAACATTGCTACCCTGTGCAAATGTGCAGGGGAGCATACAAATCAGAATGACCTCTTATGTCTGAAAGAGGTATGATTCATAAAAGACAATAATAGAGATTTCAGAAGAATAATACTCAATTTGACACCAGCAGTGCTGGTTCTGGCTAACTTTGGGTAACTGTAGCAAATAACTATTTTTAATTAAAGCCAGTATTTTCTTTTTCTCGCATACAGTACAGTAATCATCTTACATGGCACCTGTATAGTCCAGGTTTTAAGAAATGTACAGTATGACTTAAATAGTACCACAGCCAGTATGATTATACCATCTGTGTACAAGAATTAATATCCTTAAAACCTTGACTGTTATGCCCCGTACACATTGGGAGAGTCAGCCTCCGTGCTGAATGATGTAGTGTCTCTCAGATCGCTCAGCACACATCGGTCAGCTCACAGCGATGCACCAGTGATATGTGCTGAGAGATCTGTCACTGCCAGTATTCTATGGTGACAGAAAACTGGCAATGACTAGATGTATTCTGCATGCAGTATAAATCTAGTGGAGCGATAGCGAAGTGCGGCACCGAGCATCGACAATGGCGGGTGTACACATGGAGCTATCCGTGCTTTTTTTTTAAGCGATCTTATCAGATCGCTTAAAATTGGGCTGTAGTCTCCCCATGTGTATGCCCCATTAGGCTACTTATAGGCATCAGTTTGAGAGACCCGTGCCTAGAATTTTACAATAATTTTGGAAACACTAGAAAAGTTTTGCTTAGAATCAAATTTATTAAGAAAAAAAAAGTCTCAAAATCAAATACAGAAGTTACATTTCCTCTACATATTATTATATAATTCAAAGACATTATTTTGATTAATATGATAGATAAGCAGGTTCCCTTGTATGACCATAAATCATATTTCTGCCATGAAACTGGAATTCACTGGGGTTCAGCACCTAAAAAAGAATATAAAAACCGTAGTATTAGCATTTGAATATTGCAATATTACAGACATTTTTACAGATATATGACCAGATTCAGGCATAATCGCTCATCTGCAAATTTACAGATGTTTGTGAGTACATAGCGCACCCCAGACTGCGTAAATCTCACAATCCACTCCCCCATCTCAGATCCATATGCAATTCACTCCCCACTAAATGATTTTCTAAGTCTGTGCAAATGAGATAGAATGGCACTGGCACTGACATCACACACCCTTCCTTAAAACACCTGAGCACACCTGTGCTTTTCAGACACTCCAAGAACATTGCAGATTTACGCCCCTAAAAGCTGACTTCCTGTCTGTAAAATTGCCATGGGGTTTGTGAATAGATATTTTTGCTAGATAGACTTTGAATCGCGCATACACGCACTGATCAATACATATGGCGCAGTCATTTGATAATCAAACAGATTTTGAATTTGCACATCAGCAATCAGGTCTAAATAACCCACAGATTGTGTTTCTTGTAATGATGGAACAGACAGCACCTGTGATATGGAGGATAATGTCATATTAACCACTTCAGTGGTATGCACGGAAATTTTCCAGATTGAGATGCGCTGCCAGAAAGGGTTCTCCTGGAAATTTTGAGGCATGCCATTGATATTTAGGGGTGTGGCAGTGGTATCGCCAGCGGCACAACACTGGTGCACTACAATCTGGCACCAACGCTCCACCCCCCATTGCCTGACCCCCCCTGCCATATGTCATTCACCTTCAATCCTTTCTGTAGCACCTCACAGATGTTTGGGGCCGTTCAAGCACCTGTTTGTTTGGGTACCCTAACACACGAATGACTGAATGCTATGAGCGGTGGCTACAAGTAAGAAGCGACAGGAGCAGCCCCAGGGGAGAAGGGGCTGCTGCAGAAGAACAGTTGACAGCCCTTTCACTGGTGAATATTTCTGGGGCAGAACAACCCTGCCCTGGTAGGTTTGTCCTTCCCCAGGAAAACCCACCACTTAAGGGATTAATCTTGACAACTTTGTGTTAGAGCAACATGGTTTGGAGCTAACACAATTACAGTCTTCCAATACTTTTGTTTATCCAAAGTGAAACAAAAAGCTCTATTGGTATTTTCAAGTATATTACACACATATATGCACATTTTAGATAAGAATATAAATGTTATTCTGCTGATTTAGTTGTGATTTTGTTTGTCATCACAGATCTAAAATGAATACAATTTCAGAAGCGAGCTTTATTATAGTATTTAAGCCATGTACCCCAAAAACTTTTACATTGTTATTTCAGACCCAAAGCAAATGAATAGACTTTGTGGATATTAAGACTAATATTTTACACATACTCTCAGATGAGTTTTATTTCATAAATAGTATTATATTGTAGTTCTGCCTTCAACTACCATCTAGGACAAGTCTTTATTTTGGTGTCCTATATTTAGGGCATTCTCAGTTGCAATGGTTATAACAAAGCAGTTTTGGGATCAATCCAATAGAATAAATATTTTTTTTAATCCATTTTATTTTCCAGCGGTAAGCTCATTTATGTCACTACCCTAAGCTGGCTATTTTACCTTCATCAATTCAAAGGAGTAAATTTACTATGATGGGAGTTCTATTGAAGATGGAATGTTGCCCATAGTAACCAAACAGATTATATCTATTATCTTATAGAAGGTGCTAAATAAATAAGAAGTAGAATCTGATTGGTGGCTATGGGCACCATCCCTTCTTCAATGGTAATCTTAGTAAATGTATCACATATTGATTATATGAAATGATAAAGCAGGTCTTTCTCATAGAAAACATTAGATGTGCATTTTTATAATGTGTATTTTTATAGATTAGTTACCTCAATTTGCCAGGCCTCCAACCACCGGGAGATTTTGTACCAGACCTCCAACCACTGGGAGATTTTGTACCAGACCTCCAACCACTGGGAGATTTTTTAATAGGCCTCCACTCAACAGGCCTCCACCGGATCCACCCAACACACCACCCAAAAGGCCTCCACCGGATCCACCCAACACACCACCCAAAAGGCCTCCACCGGATTTTCCACCCAATATGCCATCCAACAGGCCTCCACTGGATTTTCCACCCAACAGTCCAGTGACCAGGTTTAATACAACATCAACAAGATTCAGTACAGGTCCCAATGCAGTTTTTCCGATTACTTCAATTACTTGATTGATAGTATCATGTACAAAACTTAAGGAATCCAAATTAAGAGTAGAGCCCTAAAAAATAAACATATGTTAAAGAATAAATACATTAGAATGTAATCAGATATTATACAAATTATATTTTCAGTGATGGAAATCCTCCTGTCAACCTCTTTGTGGCTGATAGCTCAGTGGGACAGATGCATTAAGCCAAGAGAAGAGATAAACTGGAGATAAAGTATAGATAAAGTGAAGGAGATAAAACACCAGCCAATGAACTAGGGTTGAAAATGACAGTTGGGAGATGATTGGCTGGTGCTTTAACTCCTTTCACCTTATCTCCACTTTATTTTCAGTTTATCTCTTCTCCAGGCTTAATACACCTGCCCAAGTCTGAATGGTATTACAAAGGTACCTTGGTGCGGCAGCATGCACACTGCGGTTACAATGCATGCACAGTCAACCGATAATCACTCAGTTGTGACACCATAAAAGTTCTGACTGCACCAGAATCCGGCCCATTGTAATCAACAAGTGTTACAATAACAAATATTACATGGTTAGTCTTGCATTATTTATTACAGTCTTTGGTCTTGAATTTTTGTTCTTTTGCCTAATTATTAGACCAAATGTTAATATTATTTTAATGTAAACTAAATGAAATTATTTTATCTTAGATTCCCTATTTCCCTTCTCACATTTACTGAAGTATTCAGTTCATTACTTCAATTTCTGTGTTTCATATCGTATCGTATTATTGCAGCCTTGTTTGAATTTGTTTTTTTTCCAATGTTCATCATTTCTTCTATTTCTCTCATGTTGTTGCTTAAGGTGCCTACACACGGGGGGAGATATATTGCTAGCAATCTATTGCTTGCAATAGATTGCTGAGCAATATATTGCTCAGTGTCTCCTTTTCATCAGCGACCAGAGATGGTCGCTGATGAAAAAGAACCTTTGCTGGGGGAGCCGCAGAGGTAATTAGCTGGTTGCAGGAGCAAGCTCCTGCGACCAGCGATTACAATGGTGCAGAAAACGGGAGCGCGCACCATATTCCCAGTGATTATAGCCCCTATCGCCCCCGTGTGTACACAACATTATTGTTACATTGGTAAGGTTTTTTTAATAGAGATTATCTGTTCGTATAACCTGACATCCGATTGTGCCCAAATTTCAATCCGATATGCGGCTAATTTTTTTCTTGACTAGCTCGGATGCCATATTGAGGCAAAACATAATCCCAGCATTAAATTCTCATGGGTTTTGGATTGCATGGAAAGATTCCATGGTGGCGCCATTTCACTCCAGTTGAGGCATACTGCACTGTGCTCTGCTGTCTATCCACAACTTAGTGGCTGCGCTGTGAGTAAGTGGCACATTTATAATGGGTACAATGTGCACATGTATCGTAATACAAATAAATCTACATAGAGTTTGTAATGTTCTATATAATCACAATAACAGAAAGGAAAAATAGAATAAGTTTGACCGTTTGAAGAAACATACTGCATACAATTCTGTAAATGGAATAAAAAAAATCAATATATGAAGCTTCTCATCACACATGGGTTATGAAAAGCCCCATATAGTACAGCATATCAGCACATACCACATTGATGTACTGTAGCATTGCTTTGTCCTCAAGCCACTGCTCATTCTGTGCTCTAACCACCATCATCACACCATATGGTGCTCACTAATAGATCTGGTAAATACAGTTATTCTGTGGCTACTAAATTCCATTTTTAAAAGGGGGTTGTAGCACAACACATATACATGTGAGGTTTTGATGGTAGACAATACCTGTAATATACTGTACTCTCCCATTGCATAGTGTGAATAGTAAAAAAATGAAGTAATTAAAAAATATATATATATTGTTTTTATCTTATAAATAACACACACATACACTTTCATATACACAAGAGCACAAACAAATCCTTTTTTTTACCAGAAGTTTGCTAGTTTTTCCTAGCAGTGTCTTAAGAAGTAGCCCAAGTTGTGCAAGAAGTCCTTCCTGCAAGTAAAACAAGCATAACAATTAGGAAATAGAAGTACATATAGTTATTATTATTATTATTATTATTATTATTATTATTATTATTATTATTATTATTATTAGTAGTAGTAGCTGTAGTAGTAGTAGTAGTAGTAGTAGTAGTAGTATTAGTAGCTGTAGTAGTAGTTGTAGTAGTAGTAGTAGTAGTAGTATTAGTAGCTGTAGTAGTAGTTGAAGTAGTAGTAGTAGTAGTAGTAGTAGTAGTAGCAGTAGTAGTAGTAGTAGTAGTAGCTGTAGTAGTAGTTGTAGTAGTAGTAGTATTAGTATTAGTAGCTGTAATAGTAGTAGTATTAGTAGTAGTAGTAGTAGTAGTAGTAGTAGTAGTAGTAGTAGTATTAGTAGCTGTAGTAGTAGTAGTAGTAGTAGTAGTAGTAGTATTAGTAGCTGTAGTAGTAGTAGTAGTAGTAGTAGTAGTAGTATTAGTAGCTGTAGTAGTAGTAGTAGTTGTAGTAGTAGTAGTTGTAGTAGTAGTAGTATTAGTAGCTGTAGTAGTAGTAGTAGTAGTAGTAGTAGTAGTAGTAGAAGACATTGCTGTGTAAATTAACTAAGATGGCAGTTCCATTGAAGATGGGATATTGCTCATAGCAACCAATGAGATTCTACTTATTTATTTAATACCTTCAAGAAGATAATAAATACAATATGATTTTCTGCTTTGGGTAACATCCCATCTTTAAAAGAACTCCCATCTTAGTAAATTTACCCAGCAATGTCTACTACTACTGCTACTGCAGGAACAATTTTGAATATTGAATGGGCATTTCTTCATACTTATTCAATCCCATTCTTGGCCGGGACTCACAGATTGTCAAATTTATGACTGGACAAATTTAGCTGAGTGCCACTTTTTCAGATGAAAATTACGGCTGCAGCCAAATGTATGAATTAAAAGACCATTGATAGAACTCAGCCTCATTTCTCCATAGACTTCATTAGGATTGGCAAATTTATGACCATTCGTATCTGGCAATTAGACCGCCTTGTGCCATTCATGTTTGCTGAAGCATGCACTTATCAGTTACATCCATGCATGCTTCTACTGTATGTGTAAAAATAAAAGAAGGTGTAATATTTATATATATATCATGGGGTCTCTGCTACAAGTATAACCAGCCCCAGTCCTGGTTCCTGAAATACTGGGAATTTTTTTTATAGATTTCCCCCATATTTCCATGTAACTGATGGAAATCCCACTGATGGAAGCCACAAATGGCTGCCTAGGAACTGTGCCACATAGCCATATGTACCCTGTGTCTCCCCTGTCTCACACACTGCATAGCAACCTAAAACTGTACCGTCCCTGCTTAACTGTTACTTACCTGGCTGTTTGCAATGACCAGTGGCGCCACTGTTGACTGCCTAGGCACTGTGCAAATCAGCGGGTAGGTGTTCCCTGTGTGATAACTGTACTGTCTCTGGTTAAATTGTTACCTACCTGGTTATAGCAGTGACCATTGGTGCCGCTGTTGGCTGCCTAGACGCTGTGCAGCTTAGTGAATATATGTTCCCTGCGTCTACAATCCCCAGGGCACTTTGAGCGTATAACTGTATGTGTTATGTATATCTGTACTGTCACTGTTTAACTGTTACCTAAATGGCTGTTGCACAGCAATCCAAATAAAATTCCTAGTGTACGCAAGTATACCTGGCCAATAAAGCTCATTCTGATGTCAGTCAATTTGTATCCTCTCAGCCAATCAGCTGCAAGTTTCAGAGGAGCTCTGCCAGTGATTATTTGGCCACATCTCATTGAAGTTAATTTTACGAAAACAACATTTATCCTCTATGGTGGTTCATATCATAGGAGTCAATGTTATGAAAAGAACATTGACTCCTATGATGGGAACCAGCAAATCAGTCTAACCGCAAAGTTAATTTGAGGTATCCCCAAGGTTAATAAGCGTCACTCTGGAGCTTGCAGCTGATTAGCTGATGGGATTCCCATTGACTGGTGTTTGTGTGATCCTTTTCAATTAAGCTGAGAAGCAGCATTCTAAATGGATTGGGTCATGTATTTTTTTTAACCCTGTGGATGCCTACATGGAACATTGAGGACTGACTTACTCTGGGTTTTGTGGAGTATATTTTGCAGATCGCTATGGAGACCTATAGGACAAGGGAACTTATCTTTGTGGGAACATAGGTAAGTACAGTGTGTGTGTAAATATGTATGTATGAGTGCATGTATGTAAATAAAACTTTACTTTCACTATGTTTGTGGTTTTTATTATAGACATTACTTAACTTGCTTTTTACACTTTAACCACTATCAACCCAACATCCACCACCCTGGGGTGCTGGGGATAGCTCTGGCCCTTGGGTGCCCTGGGGGGGGGGGTTTAGGTGTTCCCCCCAGGGACCCCAGCCAGGGCTGACCAGTCAGTGGTTTCCCCTGGAACCGCCAGGGGACCTATATAAAAGTGTTCTCTGGCTGTGGCATTAACCTACTGACTGTTGGTGCCCAGGGCAGATTTAAAATTCGCAGGGGACCCCTACTTCTTTTTCACCAGTTTTTTTGGATCCAGGACATGTCCAAGAGTCCGGTTTTGATTTTTAAAATATGTGAATTTTTAAAATATACGTTTTTATAATATACATAATTTTTTCCCTGTATTTTGGAAATCAGAACTGCTTATGCTCAAGATGGTGGACCCCAATCTGCTTTTTTAACCCTTTTATTTTTACCCATAGAAGTATTGAGAAGTTGGGTCCATTTGCCGAATTCTCAGTTTCAAAAAACTGGCAATTCTGTCCAATCCCATTCATAACCATTCGTATTTTGCTGAAAGCTAAACTGCTTTCAGGGATTATGCTTTTGCTGTCTGGAGAAGGTAAAGCAAATCCCTGTTAATCAGCAGCTTGTGCTGGTTTATGGGGGCTATAAGGATAGACCTGGGCATGACTATTACCCCTGTAGTGCTGCGTACACACATAATGCCCCCACTATTGCCGCTTACACACATAATGCCCCCTGTAGTGCTACTTACACATAATGCCCACTGTATATATTTCATGAATACACTGTATTTTTTTACAGTACTTCTATCCATGATTGGAGACCCCTCTATTCAGTTTTGTGGGCTTCAGAAGCATAAACAAATTATGATGGTTGTTTGAGACTGGTAAAATATAAATAATCAGAATGGAACACAATGGACTGGTGGCATGCAAAAGGGTGGGGTTGTCCTAAGGAAATCTGAGCACATATGAACATAATTATGAAGATAATGGAGATATCCTCCATTTGCATTAAGTACAATATCCACAATGGACTAGTGATTGGGGGAGAAGGGGGTGATGGCATTAGGGACCAGCTTACTACAGAGGAAGATAAGTGAGGGAGATGAAAGTCAAATAAACTCAGCAAGTCAATTGTCTACGGAGCAGGACGCAATGTAGCCCAATGGACAACGTTGCAGAGCTGCTCTTGAAACACCCACAGTGTTTCAAGAGCAATTGGTGTTTGAAGTTCAGTGCGGGTGCTAATGGCCGCACTCTCTCCCATAGAGGATTGTATGTGACTGGGGCTTGGAGTTAAGGGGTGGGGACAGTGCAGCTCCTCTGCGGCATCAGATTGGAAGGACCCGCATGTTACAGCACCATGGCATCATGACTCTCAGCAGGATCAAACCAAGTGATGAGTAACCGGGTGGATACTTGGGATATTTATTGTCTGTTCCAACGCTGTGGCAGAGCAGACATAATACAAAGAAAATGAGTTGCAAGTTTTCTTTTGTGCCCATTGATCCTTGGGGCCCCATGACCCTTGGGGCCCGGCTCAGACATTCCCCTTGACCCCCTGTCGCTGACCCTGTCTGCTGCATTCTGTAATACACCTCTAACCTCTCAAATTATTTAGATACAATCACCCTAATCATTTGTTTATTGTCATTGTATATAACTTGTGTTTTGTCATGATCCCTTCAATTGATAGCCCATTATAACCAACAAATTAGCAATATAATTAGATATAATATTATGTGGCATTTGAAAATATAAAAAAAATTGTGGCAGTTATTATTTAGTCTCTAGACCAAAAGAATTGCCATGGGATTCTAGTCAGCATGCTGGTGATTACCCAGCACTATTTAGAGGACCGCCACCGGAACTCCAACACTTCTCACAATTTTGGTACTGGGATTACAAATATCAGCATCCTGATAGTTATAAACTGTGGTGGTAAGGATTAGGGCCTGTGTGTAGGAAGAGGGGGTACATGTAACCATTGTAGTAGGGTTAGGGTTATACTGTAGTGGTGGAAGTTATGGTAAGGCCCTAAGAGGGTATGCTTAAGAATAGGCTGGGGGGGGGGGGGGGTTATAGCCAGGATTAGACACTAATGGGGAAGGGAGATTTAGAGTTAGAATGCAGGTAGGGAGGGTTAGATTGGGTTAATATATATAGGTGTTGGGATCCTGACCAAATGTCATTGTCAGTCTTCTGGTTGATGGCTTTTCAAGCCCTGGGATCTCAATATCCTTTTTAACATACAGTAGTTTCATGTATACTACATGATGTTCATACTGTATAGTCACTAATCATTTTGTGTTTATTTATCAATGCAGCCAATTAAAGGTAAGTTTAAAAAAAACAAAAACATTTCAAATGGTATGGAGCATTGGTTTAATTAGATAGATGATATGATATAATCATTATCTTTAAATGGGGTCTTTAAATAAATCTTTGGTGGCAATTTTTAAATATTAGGCAAACATTGTACCCACTGATTCACCATATTAATATTTAATTTTATAGTCTAATATGGCTTACAGAATTTTTAGGTAAATAATATTTTTCTAAATAAATAACAAACCATGGAAGCTCTCGTTAACCTACTGTATGTGATGTGGTAAAGTTATAGCTACAGTATCATTGTAATGTACAGTAATGAACAGTTAAAACAATTGTACTGTCAACTTACCACCAATGTAGTAACTGTTCCCAAAAGTGAAGAAATTGGTAATTTTTCTAATAGTTGGTCAATTTGGCCATTCTGGAAACACAAATTAAGTTTAGTATACATTGTTATTATTTATTTTATATTGCATCCATTTTATCAGTAATTTATTTCTAATATAACATGGAACTGTAAGTAACTAATGGGAAATAACCTCTGTGAATATATGATACAAGTTACAGTATTTGCTTTAAATGAGAAAAATGAATGCAGAAGCGCCATCAACACTGTTTTTTCCAGTTGCACATTCCAGGAGGTATTCCAGTGACCCTCTATCAACATTGAGGCTGCATGGACTTTTAGACAGTGCCTTGGGACTTTCTAAACCCTTTCTTTGTTTTTTTTGTTTTTTTGTATGGCGGCACTGTGAAGATGGCAGAAGCAGTTGTTGCTCCTTACAGTCATTGTACTTGATTTTTTCATACATACAGTAGTGCATCCCATATTCTGTGTACAGCAGCACTTTGAAACACAATAGAATCATTTTCTACTTTTACTGTATGCTGTTATTTAAATGATGGCTATATTCTGCATGTTAATTATTACTATATCATACAATGCTCAAATTCTAGTAAACTAATAACTGGATTCAGTATTGAATCCCGGCGGTCGGGATCCCGGCGTTCAGAATCCCGACGCCGGAATCCCGACAGCCGAAATGCCGACACACTAATTTATTCTCCCTCCAGGGGTGTCGTGGACACCCACGGAGGGAGAAAGTGTCGGCATTTCGGCGGTCGGGATTCCGGCGTCGGGATTCTGAACGCCGGGATCCCGACCGCCGGGATGGTAACTGCATCCCCTAATAACTCTATATAGCATATTTACATATACTATTTACACAACCCCCTTGATGCAGTGTCTCTTTCTGCTCTTTGCAAAAGCTAGATAGTAACTATGCATAAACCAACATAAGATAACCCCTGGTATAGGAGGACAATATTACATAAACACAGACGTATATATTCTTTAGAGAACAATTCAATAGTCACTTGTCACAATATATGGGATGGCACTGAAAACAAATACTAGACATGCTTTTAATTGAATTACAATATTCTTTAATTTATAGATTGGCCTATAGTATATTGGGCACTTGTAAAATAAATATTTTGTAAATATTTTTTTATTTAGTTTGTTTAAAGATTAGTTCCTTTTTATGTTGAGAGTATGTTCTTTAATTTTTTTTTTATTATTATTATTATTATTATTATTGTTATTATTATTATTATATGTATAACACTTACCAATATAAAACCAATAGCCTCCTCTGGTATTTCCTAAAAAATATAAAAACATGAAAATTATTACATTTGGATAATCTTTTAAAAAATGAATGATTTTTGTTAGCCAATTGTGTCAACGTTTACACAATTTGCACATATTTCTATCAATTTTTGTAGTCACACTAAAATAATTGTAATACAATTAGTAGTATAAAGATAAGACTTCTATGTTGCTTATGGGGACACTTGCAATTTATGTATGGTGTACTAGAGTTATGGCCAATGATAGCTATACTAATGGTAGCTGGTCAATTAAAATCAACATTATAAACAAATCACTAGTTTAGCCATTGAAGGTCAAGTTCTTCCCATATGCAGACTCCTGCCACCAGGCTAGGATCAACAATCATTTCTTAACATCGAGTTCTTACATAGATGGTGTGCCATCATCAATGGCATTGAAAGAATAATGTACATGTTAATGGTTTGAAGAGCCATCAATGGTTATATTTTTTTATAAAAATATAAAAACATATAAAGGTCACACACTCAATACTACTTAAATATAGTAGAAAACTGCTAATACTCATACATGGCACATAAAACACTGGTTGCTGGGGTTCTGTTATTGTAAGTATTAATGGCACCAGCTGCTCCTCATTGCATCTGCCAGGTCTGTAACACTGGGGGCAAGCTGGATTGACTGGCAGGTGCTCCTCTTTGCAGCTTCAAATACAGTAGGAGGATCTCAAGAAATAAAGGGGTCAGGAAGTCCCCTTGAGATGCACAGTATTGCATTATCTTACAGTAAACAACAAGTAGATCTCATTAGATGCTACCATGTCAGGAACATGCTTAAATGCCATCCAGCTTACTTTAGCGTTTTGTTATTTATCAGTCATTTTTTAGACTTCACATGTGCATTATACAAAATAAACAATGCATGTAAAAGTTACTAAATTAATGTTAATTCTAAGCACTCTATGATTTGTAGCATTGGATAATACTGTATATTACCACCAAAGCCAGTGCAAGGTTTTATGGCACTCTAGGCAAAACTTCAGCTTACTGCTCCCACCACCCACACACCAACGTTGACATTTCATAAGTTGGGTGAAAAGTGTGGAGGTGATGTTTTAGAGGTCCCACACCTGCCATTTGCTTTAAGTTTGACAAGGATGTATCTCTGAGTCAGGTATGGTATACGTTACCGACGGTCAGGATTCCGATGTTCGTTTCTCCAACATCAGAGTCCCGACTGTCATAGAGCCTGAGCTGTGGGCTCAGTAGCAAGCTGTGCTTGCTGTCTATTCTATTCTCCCTCTGTGTGGGTCGTGGACCCCCATGTGGGAAAATAGAACGTGGAAGTCAGGGCTATGACTGTCGGCTTACAACATATTGGGATTCCGAGGTCAGAGAAATGACTGTCAGAATCCCGACTGTCAGTCACTCATCCTGCACTCCTCAGAGTCATACTAAATTTTGTGATACTCTGACTCTGGTGCCGCCCAGATTCTAGAGCCCCTAGGCAGTTGCTATCTGCCTAAGTGGCCTTGATTGCCACTAAATAAAGATAACTAGCAAAGACCGTAACAATAGATAAAAATAAACATAACATGTTAGAATCTGTAAAATAACACCATTTAACATTACATTTAAATTCAATATTTTATAGAACTACAGATATTGTTTTCTTGTGTAATTCATGAAAAAAAATGTTTTATATATGTATATAAAAAGAACCTTACCAAGAGACGTAAAAGCTGTGGCAGTGGATATTGCAACTCAAGGGATAATAATTTCTGGTAAAAAAAACAAAAACAAAATATAAAAATGACAATATACTGTACAGTGTTTTTTTAAACTTTTGAGATAAAGTTTAATATGATGATATGTATTTTTTAAGTTTCTTCATGTACTGATTTTATTATTCCAACATAAGTATTACTGTATCTGGGAAAATATAGAATTTATACTTTATATGTTGAAATGACAATATGATCTAATATACAATGTGCATATGACATATTAAATCATACTGTATATGTTGCATTATTTTTTAGGTGTATCTTCTACAAAACATTATACATATATGTTATTCTTTAAATTAAATTAACTAAAGAGTATATTACAATTACCAATAAACGGATCAAATCGAAAGCTATACATTTCTGGATTGCCGGTTTCTCAGCTTCAGCGCTGTTCTGCAAATGTAATAAAACATTCTTTCATTATTGTATGCCATATTTGTTATGCATAAATATCCACTCATACCTTAGGTTATACAAGTAAATCAGGTTTTATATAGTATATGTCTTCTGAACATCAAACACACTCTAACACTAAAGGTACACACTAGTACACACTACACAAACCATATCTAGCAATGGTCCTTTTATTGAGATGATCCCGCATCCTGTCCAGGACCGGCATTATCCCACTATGGGGAAGGGGGTATTTGGGAGTCCCCCCTAATACCCATTGCTCTGGTTAGCAGAGCATCAGGGAAGAGACACTGTGCACATGTGCACAGTGTTTTTTTACTGCATAGGGTTGATGTGGGGCATTGCCAGCAGCTCTCTCAGCACAGGCCATGCCCCAAAAAAGTGCCAAAAATGGTGGGTGGCCTCACAGAAGTGCCAAGGACATAGGTCAGACCCCCTGATCAAGAAGCCATGCCCCTCATTTGGGAGTGCTACAGATATAGGCCACTCCGCCTGACCATGAAGCCATGCCCCTTATGGTGCACTCTCGTGTCCCTCCTCCACTGCCACTAATGTGGGGGGTATGCACAAACTAAACACACTACAATTATGTGGCTGAATAATGGGAAATCAAGGCATTACCCAGATAGTGGGGGGTGTGGATTATTAAGTCAACTGTGTCTAGGTCGACAGTCAATAGGCTGACCACTATTGGATGATAGGCAGTAGGTCCACACATGAAAAAGGTCCATATGGACTAGGTCAGGGGTCCTCAAGTTACTGCAGAAGGTCCTCACATCACATGGTAGTCATCAGACCGCATATTCACAGCAGCATTGTGGAGGCACACAATGATGTGAGGAGTCTAACAGACAATTGAACAGATTTTTAAGACTCCTTAAATCACTGACTGAGATCAGAGAAGTTATCAGCCTGATGGTCAGCTACATGGAGTCGCAACCCCATGCTGAGAAGGTCGGAACCTTCTTTGGTTTCAGGACACACACTTTGAGAACTGCTGGTCTAGATGGACATTGAGAAAAGGTTGAGACAAGAAAAAAGGTTGACATATACTGAAAATAATCAACTAATGAATACATAGTTATTCAGTTTTTTTTTTTAAAATCAGCAATCCCACTTTTGTGTTTATAAATAGCAAATGAAGGGGGTTATTCAATAAGGATATGAAAAGAAAAATCTTTCTCTAAAGGGCAAAATCATGCTTAACTGTTAGACTTGGGTGAGTTATTTTGTTTCAGTGCAGGGAAATACTGGCTGCTTTACTCTTAGGGCTGTTTCACACAGTACGGTTCCTGCCGCACGGTGAAATCCCGTACGGTCAGGGAGCCGCGCCGCACTCAGAATTTTATAATGGCAGGGATGGCCACAGCCCGGCAGCCGTCCCTTCCAGTGGGGGGATCCGGCTGCAGCCGTGCGGCCGGGCCGTGGCCGTCCCGTGTGAATGGACACAATAGTGTCCATTCACAACTGCTGAGTGCGGCACGGCTCCCTGACCGTACGGGATTTCACCGTGCGGCAGGAACCGTACTGTGTGAAACAGCCCTTAGGGGTAAATTTACTATGATGGAAGTGCTATTGAAGATGGGATTTTGCCCATAGCAAACATTCAGATTATACTGTTAATCTTATTTATTTAGCACCTTCTAGAAGATAATAGATATATTCTGATTGGTTGCTAAGGGCAACATCCCATCTTCAATAAAAACTCCCATCTTAGGAAATGTACCCCTTACACTGCAATATACATTTTATTTTGAACACACCTGAAGATTTTGCTTTTAAGATCCTTCCTGAATAACCACTAAGATATTTATAAGCATGCATCTGAATTTCTCTTAGCTGATAAATTGTAAATAGTTATCTCATTTTCAAAATCTCTCTAAAGAATATTATTGTCATCATTTTTGAACCATGTCTTTATAGCAACAAAAACAACAATTGTTCAATACTGAAAACTTATAGAAGCTTATAGAATGAAGACAACTGACGGGATGGATAATAAATGAATTCAGAAATTGAATACTTGGAAAAGGCATATTGAACAGGAGGAGAGCGCCATCTGAGAATGTATAAATAAAGAGTAAGAAATTATTTCTTCCAAATTTTTAATGAGAATGCAATATCCCTTTTAGAAATATATGATATTTATCCTGGAATATGTATGAATGCATATAGGTAGTCAGTTTGTGATGTATGTATAAGTTTTATTTTTTTGTATTGTCTTGTAATAGAAATGTTTTTGATATACAAAACATATCTACTGTATGTCTTAAAAATTATTCAAAATCTATAAATAAGAAGAAATATGATTGTTATAATCACAAAGATGTCAACATATTATGCAATGCCCTTCAGAATATTCTGTGACATTGAGGGGTGGGGGTGAGTTGAACAAAGAATATGACAGAACAGAAAGAGATTATATGACTTGTACCATTTGACTGTGGTTGCTATAGTAATTTAAGACATTTTACAGAATTATAATCATTACTAACAACCTTAAGTAACGAACCATGGAAAATGGTAAGTTCCAAGATTCTACTTCATGGGTTTGCTGATTTAAACTTATTTGACAGCTTTACCAATTTTCTTCATTTTGATATTCTGCAATTGTCTGTGCCCTTGAGCCATCCAGAACCTTCCCAGGTGATAGAATTGCATATGATTTATTTCATACTGTCTTTTTTATGTGCATAATATACTGTAAGTCAAGCCATTATTAAACAGCGAGGCTGCACCAGCACCTACTGTAATTCATACCTTAAAGCAATAATAGCAAAAAGCAATTTATGTCAGTTGTAGGTGTATGATAAATAAATAATCTATTAGATACATTTGCAAAATTATTACAATGAGAACAATGAATAATAATCATTTAGCAAATGTAGTCTGTATTTTAGAAATGTATTTATATTTTAATAGATTTTGTGACATATCTTAGTATTTTAGCTTTCCATGTTAATATTTACCTGCAATGTTTCATATTTTTCTAATACCCCCTGCAATATTACAGCAACACTGGCAGCAGCTTCTTTCTGAAACAACATAAATGATAGTATTTTTTTTTAAATCCCCTGTAACAAAATGGTTATTAAAAATTATCTTTTTTTTCTTGAATAAGCAAATCATATTATCAATTTCTTACAGTATATGTAATATGTTAAAAGTTTACATCACATGTACCAACATTGGCAATCCCCTGATTACTGCTGTAAAATAAATCCTGGTACTTATATGTTAGTTGGGCGGGGGGGAATGAGCATACTAATTAAAGTGGGCGCCCAACTAACATATAAGTACCAAAATCCCTTATTGGAATGTATGAGATATGTTTAAACATTTTTTTATTCAATTCATATAATGATTTAATTATAGTAAAGTGATGCAACTATACAAACAGTCATGCTGGTTATAGTGTTTGTGTCAAGATTTGAAATACTGTAATGTAAACTATTTTAAAAAAGTTTCTTACACTCAAACCACTCAGTTTTATTTGGTTTCCGGGGATGGTGGCTCCTAAAAAATAAAAAATAAATAAGCCAAAAATTGCATTTATACAGTAGATTTGGTTATTCAGTAAAACATTTTTCACTCCGCTGTACATAGAGACGAATATAGGTTTTTAGTCAAGTTGCAAATCAATGTGTAGTAGATATTCAGGATCACGCTATAGTCGTCTTGTCCCTTCAATTGTATACAGTATCTACAGTATGGGAATGCAACAGTGAAATATATGAAAAAGGTTCTCTGAATAATTTATTTCTGATCCACAAAGATATGGTAGTTAGATAATTAGTATGATACATGCACACATACATACACACATACATACATACATACATACATACATACATACATACATACATACATAAGTACATACACATACACTTAAATACATCTTAGTAATAAATCCCCTTAAAAACATATCATTCCAACATCTTATGCATTGGGCCATCCATGGCACCTGCATTGGATAGCATAGCACTGTTTAGGGGCAGTTGAATATTAACTGTACTGCAGTTTTATTGTGTTAACTGTACTGTAGTTGTACTGTAGTTGTATGTTGGAAAACCATCATGTTATGACCTTTGTATTTAATCACACCCTTCTCTTAATCATATTGTTCCACTTATACAAGTGGGACAGTTTGCCTCAGTGATTTCAGCAAAGTAACCTGAGATATGAGGCAGAGTAGCTTAGATGTTTCCACTGACAATAAACTCTAGGATCTATAGGAGATATTGGGTGAAATTTAATAGGATGAGAGATGCAGGAAGTGAGAGACTTGATAAGAAATCCCTAGTATTTTTAAAGCGGCAATCATTTACAGTTCGAAATTAAACTGGTTTTGCAGTGTATATAATTGCAGCTTTAAAAAAAAATGGAGATTTCCTACCAAATCTCTCAGTTTCTGAATCTCTCCCCCTATTAAATTTGTCCCATTATATTTCTCTTTTGAATCTCATAAGAAATGTATTTTAAATAATCTTTTGCTACATATGGCTGAACTTTTCTGTAATCAAATGAGTTTTATAATAATTATATCTCAAATCAGTTATATTTCAAATCAAACATTAATCAATAAGCATACTTACCCAGGGAACTGGTGAGGCCGAGAAAAACAAGAAAGATGACAGCAATCTTCATGGTGAGAATATGGGTTGTCAAGCGCTTATTCACAATAACAAGTGATAGCTCTCTGAAGTAAAGCATTCAGTTCTCACCTTATATACACTCAGGATAGTGCTTGAGGGTGATCTTGTCATTTTCCTTATTTGTTGATTGGCATGGCACAAAACAATGTCATTATAATCTCATTAATGACAAGGATGTGGTACTTTTTGTCAATATTTATCATCATGAATTTAATTAAAAATGTGGAATTTTAATTTCTGAGTAATATAACTATTTATTTAACTAGCTTGGCAAATGAATCACAGTTGTTTTGTCCCCTCATTGTATATCACAGCAGATGATGTTGGTGTGCTAGAAATAAAATATAGCAATCATTTTTGCTGACCACCTTGCAGCCTACTAGCCCTCTTACTGACTAATGAGCATTGCTGTACCTACATCCCCACTGTGATCTGAAGCATTCCCACTGACCACTTCCACTTCACTTCACTGTATTTTCACAGCAACAAAATATGAGATTCAAGGGAGAGTAGAAGGAGATCGATGATGATACACCCTTGGATCATTGATATCGGACTATCCTACAGACCAGGGGTGGGCTTTGGTATATATTGTTAGATTAAAATAGTGTTATTTACTTGACTGTTGTAATTTGTTTTATAACCTGGTATTTATCTATTTCAGGCCTGGCCAACCTGTGGCTCTCCAGATATTGTCAAACTACAAATCCCATCATGCCTCGCCACAGTTTTGCTATAAGGGAGTGTTTAAACTGTGGCAAGGCATGCTGGGATTTGCAGTTTCACAACATCTGGAGAGCCACAGGTTGGCCTGTCCTGATCTATTTAAATTGAATAGACATCCTTTATTACCATGTAGGTTCCCATGTACAATCAACCTGGTACTTTTATTTGATACTACCTCTGCAGTCGTTAACATCATACCCCACTACTGGCTAAGGTGTAGCATGACCAGTGAGGGGCCAGGTCAGTAACCAGAGAGGAGACTCCTGGTGAATAGCTGGTATGATAACGCAGTCTTAGTGCTTAAACAGCAGATACACAGGAGCCGCCAATTGTGGGAGCACTTACTCACTTGGGCTATTCTTGGCTGCAAATAGTTGTTTAATTCACCCTCAGAGGGTTTTGCGTCTATTTAAATATAATAACTTATAACCAGGGCTATTTTTGTGCAGGCTCCAGCAGGAACTGTGGCCCTTATTCTAGCTCACTCTTTCTGACAAAATATTTCTTAGATGGACAAAACCATGAGCACTGCAGGTGAGGCAGGTGTTACTTGTGCAGAGATAATTAGATTTGGGTGGGGTTTTACATCTGCCTCACCTGCAGTGCACATGGTTTTGTCCATCTAAGAAATATTTTGTCAGAAAGAGTGAGCTAGAATAAGGGCAACAGTTCCTGCTAGAGCCTGCACAAAAATAGCCCTGCTTATAACCAATATAGATCATCTAGGTGTTAGATCACATGGGATAGCTGATCCCTAGGAATATTGTGAATGCCAAGGCAATCAATAGTTAATTAAAATAATTGGGATCAGCATTGTACTATTTTCACCACCAAAGAATCATTAGATGTATTAAAAATAAAACAAAATGGCAAAAATGCTGATTTGATATTTCATTTGTTTTTTAAAAATGTATTGAAAGTGCTCTATTCCTTTTAGATAAAAAGCCCAATAAAAGTTATGTTTTAAACAAATACACTTATCATACAATTATTACTGTATAAAAGAGTGTGCCCAAAAAGGCACATTTGTCTTTCCGTTTGCTGCTAGGCAAACAAACCCCCTTGTATTCAATCCTTTATTACCACCATAATGCCATAGCATGCAGCTAAGACACTATTTGGTACAACAACCATGAAGAATAACTGAATATTAGGCTACTTTTAAAATAGATAACTTATCAATGCAAAAATCAAATAATATAAAGCATTTAGCTGTATAATTTAAACACATTTGAACTCTGCAGCAATATACTGTACAAATAAGACAGACTTGTTTTCTTGCAAGTAAATTATATTGAGGTTTTAATATACAAATACAGCAGACAAAATGCCGCCTTGTGAACTTTAATAACAGTTGATAAAAGACATACAAAATAGCCAAGAAATGTCAAGGCAAATATTCTGGAAGATAAAAAAGTCTAAAACATTATATGTTGACAGCGATGACAAAAGGCAATGGTCTAAAAAGGAAACTGACAAGTACTTTAACCATGTATACATGTAAACATGGCTTACTTCAAAAGTAAGTTAAACACAAATCAATTAGAAGAAAAAGTAGAAAAATAGAATGTAAACAACAGACAGATAAGGTAAACATTCATGAGAAGAAGGGGAAGGGATGGGGGCACCAGCAAGGAGCCAAATGATCAAAAGAATCTCGAAGCTCAAATCAGGGGTTTTCAGCAAGCAGCTTGTAGAATTCTTACCAGAAAACCACACCTTTGTGTACTGTAGTCACAAAACTGATCACCGGAGGACATTATAATTTTATTCATTGGATGAAACAGTTATATCCTCTGGAACCAGATGATAAGGTTCAGGTGAGAGTTAAGGTTCCCATAAACCTGTGCAAGTTTTTACATGCTAGCATCGTGTGCAATACCCTGGCAAGTGACCCAACAGCTCCCCGGCAGCTAGATCACATGCGATTCATCATGGCCCTTTTTCATATCTGATAGCATTACAAATTTGTCCTCTAAATGGGCAAAACCATGTTCACTGCAGGTGGGGCAGATGTAACAGGTATAGAGATATAGCGATAGTTAGATTTGTGTGAGTTATTTTGTTTCTGTGCAGGGTAAATACATCTGCTCCACCTGCAGTGCACATGGGTTTGCCCATTTTGAGAAAAAAAATTGTACTTCGATCAGATCTGAATAAGGGCCCATATGTAGTCCATTTACACTTGATATACCAAGGTATCGCTCCTATTTTACACTAAAGTTTGGCAATGGAGAATAATGGCTCACAATCAAAAGTTTATTAATAGTGGAAACTACATGTTTAGAGAGGCTATAGATAACAATAACTGTTCAAAGGGCTGCAAACCACAAATCTCTACAGAAAGAAGAGTTTTTGATTAGAAAAAAATGTTTGATCTGGACATAACAGCAAGTCTCACTATTGATTAAAAGCAATTGCACTTGGATATTAGTAAAGTGCATCACCCTAGAAGAACCAATAAATTGTCTGATTCTAAATATCCCTGACTGTGATCAACATTATGAATTCAACTTGTAAACCATAGGTGGAAATGCTATTTTATCAAACAATAGAGTTAGTCGCGAATGAGCCAGAGAGACAAAACCAGTATACATTTCCCTAAGTTTTCTCCAAGTCCATATTGTGGGCCCAATAGTCAGATATACTGTAGGAGGTTAGGTAATTGAGGCAACCAATGTAAAACAGTCAAGGGAGAATGTAGGAAGGAGTCCTCCAATATTAACTGTACTAAGAATCATGTTTGGTTGAGTTTAAACATGATCTGCATCGCTCTAACATGCTCATGTTTTTTTTTTCAAAATAAACACTGTAATGTACCTAAAATTGTTACGATCCACCTACAGCAGGTCGATGTAACACTGCAGTTAATATGTTCTTTGTGGGTTTTGTATTTCTTCCCTGTATCAACACTCCGAGTTTTGCTGATCCACCTTTCCTGGGTTTGATGCACACCTTAGTCTTTGGTTGTGGCTGAGTATTTAGGCATTCTCCCAGCATTGAGACCCTGCCGGTTATAGCTTTGTTTAAGCCTTGTCTGAGTCTGGTTAAAGAGTTCTGTTATAGTCCTGAGTATTCCAGCAGGCACTCCTCCCGGGTGTCCCTTGAAATCCAGCCAGTACTTGTGTAGTTTCACGGCGCCCGTAGATCGCATGCGATATCACATGCGATTTGACATCCGATATTGCATGTGATATCGCATGCGATTTACTATCTATTTAATTACCCCACTATCCACTAGGGCGTTGAGTTGATGTTATATAGTGTGGCGAGCTCAGCGAGCCACCGAACCTCAAGCATGACGAGCGCAGTGAGCCCCGCGAGGGGACACGAAATGTATTCGACGGAATTGCATGCAAATGGCATGCAATATCGTGAGTCGCTTTGAAACATCAATCCATTAGCCATTAGTCAGGACATGCTGTGTTCACATTCTGCTGTGTATCTGTAGTTACAAGTGTGGGTGTGAGGAATTATTTATTTTTATAACAGCTTCTTGCATTTTTTCAATCCTGGGACTTCAGTGGAGGATTGCTCCCATATTCTTCCACTCAACTCCCTGGTGTTTCTGTCCACTTGTTATAATGTCTACCACTGTCTGTCTGTTTGTTTCCACGAGTTTTAGTGAGTTAGCCTTTTGTCCGTCTCTCAATCTCGGTTGATGCATTGTCCTACATAAGACCTGTGGGCATCTGGATTGGAGCTGGCCAAACTCGCCCCTTCAGATGCGGCTGCTCTAGGTGAGGTCTAGCACTGCATGCATCAATCGACCACTGGGAGAGACAACAAGGTCAGGTGTGGTGCGTGGTCAGTCTCCTTCCGTATTAGCACACGTGGACTCCCCAGAGTCCTTACATCATAGCCGGCCAACAAAAGATTTCTGGAGCTGACTCCAGTCCAGTCTTGTCTAATCCAGGCTTGTCCAGTTCAGTGTTGTCCAGTCCAGTCTTGTCTAGTGCAGTCTTGTCTTAGTCCACTTTTGCCTGGTTTGCCATAGTTTGTTTTGTTTTGTTTTTGTTTGAAGTGCCTGCAGGAGTCTGTGGTGCGCTTAAACATGGTTTTCAATGCCTTAAAACCTGAGCAGTTAGAGGTTCTACAGCAGTCCCTACTGCAGTTGCAAAAACTTTTAACCAAAAATGTTCTTATCCTCCCAGAGGTTGTTGGGGTTCATTCAGCCCAGTCTAAGAAATTATTAGATAGTGAGTTCTCAGAAGGAGACCCGGAAGAGACATAGTGGGTATTTGTGGCCCAAGCTCTCCTTAGAGGAGCGAAAGCGGTGCAGAGACCAAAATCTGTGTCTATATCGTGGGGGTTTAGGCCACTATATTCAGACCTGTGAGTTGCACAGGCCAAAATGTGGTGACAAGTCCTGTTTTCTAGCCAAACTGAATCAGGTTTCAAGACCTACTGTACTCCTGTCTCTACTGTGGCAGAGGTAATTGTCCCAGAACGTACACAAAAAAGCACTCTGAGCTATAATTTGGGTCCAGGGACTAGGGAGCTCCATTATAGATTCAGGAATCAAAGGAGGCTGTTTCCCTTATCTTTCTCCTTTCCTGTAAAATCAGAGCTGCAAATCCCAGTTGGGGAGTCTCAGGTGTCAGTCCCAGAAGGGGTCTCGCATGGCACAGCCCCAAGGGAGGTCCCAGAAGCCATTACCCTTTAATGGATCTCAATAGGCACAGCCCCAGGTGGAGTTCCAGAAGCCATAGCACCTAGTGGGGGCCCAAAGGTCGCAGTCCCGAGTGGTGGCCCAAAGGCCACATCCCCGAGTTGGGGTCCAAAGGCTTACTCCGGCCCAGAAAGTGGTTATGTCTGATCTGACTCAGAGAGGGACTCCAGCCGTGTTGTCTCACAAGGGGACTTCAGTCATGTTACTCCAGAAGGGGTCTCAAATGGCGTTGCGCCAAAATGGGTCCCAGAATCCATATCCCCAGGACGACACTGAGAAGGCCACGGCCTCTGACAAGATCCCAAAGGCCTCAGTCTCAGCTGAGTTCTCGAGGGCCACATCCTCAGCTGAGATCCTGAGGGCCCTAGCCTCAGCTGAGGTCCCAAGGTCCATAGCTTCAGCTGAGGTCCTGAGGGCCACTGCCTCAGCCGAGGTCCCAAATGCCACTGCCTCAGCCGAGGTCCTGAGGGCCACTGCCTCAGGAGGGTTCCTACAGGTCACAGCCCCAAAAGACGTCTCGAAGTCACAGCCCCAGAAGAGGTCTTGAAGCCATAGCCCCAGGAGGTGTCCTCAAGGCCACAACCTCAGAAAGGGACCAAAGACCACTGCCCCAGGAGGGGTCCTGAAGGTCATAGCCCCAGAAGAGGTCTTGAAGGCCAGAACCCCAGAAGGGGTCGTCAAGGCCACAACCTCAGAAAGAGTCCTGAAGACCACTGTACCAGGAAGGGTCCTGAAGATCACAGCCCTAGAAGAGATCTTGAAGGCCATAACCCCTAAGGGGGTCCTAAAAGTCACAGCCTCAGGAGAGGGTTCAAGTGACTTTACCCAAGGGAAGCACTTCAGCCAGTAAGTGTACAACTCCCAGTCCATAGTTATTGCCACTGGATGTGCTTAACTGTCTTCTCTCTACAGGAACTTTCCTAGAGTTTCAATTTCAAGGGGAATGGAACCCATTTATGTTGAGATTCCTAATGTGTCTAGGCATTCAGGTAGGAAAGGGAAGAATCATCTGGTTGCTTGACCTATATATTTTGAAGATTATTTTGAACCAGAGATCTCTTCCCCTTTCCTGGCGGGCACACGGTAAAAAGAAGTATAAAAATAAGCGCTGGCTTTTGCCTTGCCCTGCTTGTAAAAATGTATTTTTATCCGGTCTTATTGTGTCTAGTAGCCACCTTCAAAGGGGGGGGGGGGGGGGGGGGGGGCACTGTTGTTTCTGTTTATCTTGTTTTGGTAAGTACCTGCATGCCAGGGTTTCGGATGTATCCCTGGTGTGGAAACTTGGTATTGGGGTCCCTTTACCCATCTTCAAGAGGGGGTACTGTTATGATCTGCCTCCAGTGTGTCGGTGTAACTCTGCAGTTTATATGTTCTGTGTGGGTTTTGTATTTGTTCCCCAGATCAGCACTCTAGGTTTTGCTGATCCCCCTTTCCTGGGGTTGATGCACACCTTTGTCTTTGGGTGTGGCTGCCCTCATTGAGACCCTGCCGATTATAGCTTTATTTAAGCCTTGTCTGAGTCTGGTTAAAGTCTTGTCAGAGACCTGTTATAGTCTTGAGTATTCCAGAAGGCACTCCTGCCGGGTGTCCTGTGAAATCCTGCCTGTGTCAGGGAACCATTGCTGCAGTCTGAGAGATCCTGTATTAACATGGACCCTGTCTCACAGAGATAAGTGCTGGGTATTCCACCTTCAGTATTTCAGCTGATCCCTGTTAGAGTTTACCTGTGTGGAATTTATATCAATGAGATATTATTACAGGTACTGGAATTGGACTATTTCCAGTAGTAATTTAAGTAAGGATAGTCACTCAATTTTTAAAAGGGGAAGAGTTGAATGGACCATTCAACTCTGCCCATTGTGCTTTCATGAAATTACTTTAGACCACACTGAACATTGGATATAGTTATAAATATAAATATAAATAGACTATATCGCAGTAAATCAGGATGATCTGTTATTAGGGTTGACCACAATAGGGAGCTATGGTACCAGGAATGGAATGGTGAAGTAATTTTAATAAGGCCTCAGATTTCTAAGCTCTAAAATTAGTAAAATGTGTGGTTTCAACCCATGTTTAGGATATTACAGAAATTAAAAATGTCTATTTATATTTTGGAATTGTATGGGAAAAAATCAACATACAGTTTTACAAAATGCATTTATTATATATGAATTACATATGAAAACTAATTGTTTGAAACTACTATATTGAGATTTAACAATGAAATACAGTACAATATACAATTTTGCATTGTGTTGTACATACACTGTGCTTTATATGAAAACTACTCATTTGATATAACATTCCTACTCCTAACATGACACTGAACAATTAAATACTTTGAAATGTTTTCACACCTCTTCTATCTTTCATTAAAAAAATTCTTGAATGTGCTAAATCTGCACTCTACATCACATGAGGAAATGGATGTGAATTTCATGGCTGGTCTTTCTATAGGGTTCAAAAGCAAAGCTCCCTGCACTTCCACTTCACAGAGAACCAGACCCACTTTTTCAATCTCTTTGGAATTGGGATTGCCCGGCAGCACAACCTCAAACTTCTTGGCTATGGATACCCAACTTGTCCAAGACCCACTTTTTTCTTCACCATCTGTATGACCTTTGAGCGATTCCGTCATTGGCAGTGTTACTTTTCCAGCTTTATTGCACATTCCAGGTGGGAAAAGTTAGCTCAACACTTGTAGGGCTGGCACTGAGTTTAAAGTTATCTGTGCATCTAAAATAGTAATAGATGCACACCCATCTAGGGCATCAATAATCTCCTTGTTACTCTCAGAGTTTTCTGCATAATACATTGCAGCTGAGAGCCGGTCATCCACTGTGGCTATCATTACACTGCTGACCGACAGTGGCAAATCTAACATGGCCAACATAAGAATTGTAATGTGTCCCACAAGCTATCTGTACAGTTTGTGCAGCCAAGTAAAGATTCTACCAACAAGGAAACAATTTAACTTAGTATATATACATAAAGTCTTTGTTTAACATTAAACATCCGTGTATTTTCTGCACCCGGAGCATAACATTATTTTGGCTAGATTCACTTTCAGCCTTATTTTGATGTGGTTGGATTTGATGTCACTTTATTGGAAGCAGCAGTGATATCGCTGTTAGGTAATGCAGAAGGATTTATATATTAATTGCAGATGGCTGCTCATGCAGTGGGGTTATTCCACACATAAAATCAACACAGGTAGGGGCATGGCTTGGCTGGCAAACAAGGCAGACGTGTCCCTCAAGAGCTCCAGCAAAGCTCTGAATTGTTATCTTCCCTTACCCATTTTTCAGGCCTCACAAATCCTTCTCTTACCCAGGGGAGGCTTGCCCAAGTCTTCAAAGCAGATGGGCAAGGTGCTGCAGAGTCAGGGTTAGAAGCTCTCCTCTTCCTTGCAGTTACCAGCCTTTCCACACTGCCAATACCTGGATGAGCCTCATTGTTGAACCCACATCGGGGGAGAGTTGAGCCCGGGATGCTCCCCCTCAAGACCGGGCTGTGCATTGATCCCCCCCGCCGATCGCCTGCTGAGCACAGCGGTGACACAATGTCTGGGGTCCTAATGAGGCCTGCTGCAGCGGAGACTCTCGGCTGGTACTGTGGGGCAGTGGCCCTATTAGAGAGTGAGCTGAGCAGCAGATGGAGGGAGGGAGCTATCAATTTCAATAGCAGTATAAGCTCCCCTGCCTTTCTCCCTCACCTTTTCTGACAACCATATACTGTAAATGTGGACCTTTTCTCCCCATTCCCCTCTCCTCCATTCAACTGTGTTGAAGCAAAGAGAATGTTCTGTGCAAAACACATACAGGATATTGAGGTATTTTTTACAGTTTCTATCAGCTGATTGTTAGTCAGTCACTGCTGCTCCCCACATAGCTACCCCCACATCTATTGTTTTTTAACCTATATAAGGGTTGCTATTCATTGCAATTGCTACTGGGTTCTATTAATCTGCAGCTGGATCCATAAGGAACCCATATCTTATTGTGACTGAACTTTACCTTAACGTAAGATAGCTTAACCTAAAATAATTTACACGGACACAAAATAAACCACACAAATGATAAATAAATACAAGGACAACCTAGTGCTAGGTTTCAAAAAGGTCAACAGACATTTATTGATTGGTGACCTTATTTGAGCTAACATTAAATTAAATTTGAGTTCTAATTTTAACTAGATTTGAAATAAACTTTAAAATACATTTGGAGGATGTCAGAGAGAACGTAGCTACCAATGCCAGCCCAGTCAACTTGATCTTATCCAAAAACCAAGGAGGGGCTCACAACACTCCCTGGCCTGCATAACCTGCATTTTGTGGGACCAGTGGCGTAACTAAAAAATCTGCCCCCCCAAGCCAAAAAAGTTTCCTGCGTCCCCCCCCCATAGCATTCTAGTGAAACAAACAGAGCTGTTTCTAGACAACATGGTTTTAACAGTAAAAATAGGCCCACCAATAGATATTTTTTAAAAATAAAATTTCAAAAAAGTATGTGCGGCCTCGCTTTAAGGGTTAATGCCCTTTAGAAAAATGCCACACACTGCAATGCCCATTAACAATATGTCACCCATCTTAATTTCCCTTAAACATTATGCCACACACAGTGATCTCCAATACACATCATGCCACTTATCGCAATGACCATTACATAATATTTGACACACCGCAATGCCATTAAACATTATGCCACATACCGCAATGCCCATTACACAATATGCCACACACCACAATGACCATTACATATGCCACCCACCGCAATGCCTATTACACAATATGTTACACTCCGTAATGCCCATTACACATGGGACACACACATATATATATATATATATATATATATATAGAGAGAGAGAGAGAGAGAGAGAGAGAGAGAGATTCGTGGACTGGCACTCTCCTCAGCTGGTTCTATTGCCCTGGTGCCTACTGGACGTGTAGGTAGATCAATATCATAGCAAGACAGAGGCACTCGTTGGTCTTGTACAAAACTTGTATTAGTCAGGCATTACAGAAAATGCGAAAGTGAACCGACGTTTCGGAGCCTAGCTCCGTTTTCAAGGTGCTGGGAAGATTTACTATCATTCAGCGAGGCTAAGGGAGGGAAGGGCAGGGGGACAGGCGGTAAAACTTTTTACTTACTTTGTCCAAGTCACGGCACTGCTGTACCGCACGCCCCAATCTTAACTCTCAGGACAGCTGCTGTGCTGCCTGCCGGGGAGTCGGAGACCAGGGAGGAGGACAGACTGAGCCGTGAGCCATGGGAGGAGCTGCCCGCGGCACAGCAGCCCACCCACGGCCATCTTGTTTTCTGGCAAAATGCCAGTTTGCCGCAGCTGACAGGTGCTCGCAGCCCACCAGCTGATAGGCGCCCACCACAGCGCTTGTCCTCCAAGCCACCGCGGGGGCTGCCTCACGGTGGCTACGCCACTGTGTGAGACCCACCACCCTTTAACTTGGCAGATCAGAAAGCACTCCCACACAGGAAACGCCCTGTGTCCAACCACATAGAAAAGGACACACTCGCTGACCTACCAAAAGGGGGTGCACCACAATGACCTGTTATGCCATGCTTTGACCGCTGGCTGGTAGAGACTTCCTGCCAATCTTGCTATAAAGAGCCGACAGCAATCGCACCCAAAACTGAAATTAGTGCCAAAATCCCATAAAAATCCATGGTGTGCGGGTGGGGCTTCCAAAAGGCAAAGAGGAAGAGGAAACCACATGACCATGAATATATAAACCTTTAAGCTGAACTCCAATTATCCTTCCCATAGGCTGATTTCTTATCACCCAGCTACCACAGCACAACCCACCTGAAACTGAAACTAGCCTTACACTTGCTTCTCAGTAATTGTCCAAAAAGATAGGGCTCTTATGTGGCATAGTGCTTATGCAGCCGTCAGCCAGTTTTAGCATTACACTGACCTTTGGTGATATTTCTTAATGCAGCTGACACAAGCCTGGTCTGCAGAACCACCTAGTGTCCTACAGAAAATATTAGCAATCTGCTCTAATTATTTCCTGTAAGGCAACTGAATTAAGTATAGCCATGCTTTAAGAAGTCAAATATTTAGCTCGCCAACACCTACTTCTACTATGGAATGTCATAGCAACTATTAACCCAAGTAGTTCCTCCTCCAATTAATATATTAATCAAGTTACATAGTTACATAGTAGGTAAGGCTGAAAAAAGACTTGCGTCCATCTAGTTCAACCTGGTATAGATATCCATTGCTGATTTGGTAGGTTCTGGTATTTTACAGACAAATTATATTTCTTATTTGTACCCATGGATGTTTTTCTCCAGTAAATGTTTGTCCAACTTTGCCTTGAACGCATTTAATGAGCCAGCCGCTACCACCTCTCTGGGAAGAGAGTTCCAGAGTTTGACTGTTCTGACCGTAAAGAAATTCTTTCTACTAACTGAATGAAATCTTTTTTCTTCTAATCTATACTCATGCCCTCGCGTCCTAGATTCCTTTCTAGTAGAAAAGAGGGTGCGTGACAGTTCCTTATATTGGCCCTTGATATACTTGTACATGTTGAGCATGTCCCCCCTTAAACGTCTCTTTTCTAATGTAAATAGTCCCAAATTGCTTAATCTCTCCCCGTAGCTTAAATTCTCCATTTCCCTAATAAGCTTTGTTGCTCGCCTTTGGACTTTTTCTAATTCTATGATGTCCTTTTTATAATGTGGGGCCCAGAACTGTACTCCGTACTCTAGGTGAGGTCTCACCAATGCTTTATATAGTGGCATAATTACCCTCGAGTCCCTAGTTTCCATTCCCCTCTTAATACATGCCAGAATTTTGTTGGATTTTTTTGTAGCTACATTACAATGGGCACTACATCCTAGTTTGCTGTCTATTTGGACTCCTAGATCCTTTTCAAGTATGGAATTACCCAGTTCCTCTCCGCTAAGGTTGTAACTTGCACACTGGTTGTGTCTCCCAAGGTGCATAACCTTACATTTATCTACATTGAACCTCATCTTCCATTTTTTTGCCCACTCATCTAGAATTGCAAGATCATTTTGAAGCATGGTGACATCTTCTGATGATTTGATGACTTTGCTAAGTTTTGTATCGTCCGCAAAGATGGATACATTGCTGAGTAACCCTATCCCAATATTGTTAATAAAAATGTTAAACAAAATGGGCCCCAAAACCGAACCCTGGGGCACTCCACTTAGTACCAGTATCATATCTGATACGGCACCATTCACAACCACTCTTTGTTCTCTATTACATAGCCAATTCCCTACCCATCTGCAGATATTTTCACCCAATCCTAGGTTCTCCATTTTATTAATCAATCTCTTGTGTGGGACAGTATCAAATGCTTTAGCGAAATCTAGGAAAATCACATCTACAGCATTTCCATTATCGAGGTTTTTGCTAACCTCTTCATAGAACCCTAGTAGATTAGTTTGGCATGAACGATTTTTCACGAACCCATGTTGGTTTAGTTTCTTAGTTATTTCTTTTTAGTCGGGATTTATCATCCCCATTTATTTGCTATATACGATATTCACATAGCTCAGAAACAAATCTCTCCAAGCTCTTGGGTAGACAAAGTCTCATTCATCCGGATGCTAATCAAGCCCTTCAATCAGCTATTGATTTTTACTTACTAGAGAACAATCCTGAGGAGACATCCACTTTTCATTTCTATTGCACCCTTAAATCAGTCATATGCAGCTCAGTGATCCAAATCGCTGCTAAACTTAAAAAAAGACTGTAAGAGAAATTTTGGCAGGCTGAATTAGAAGTACTCACATTGGATAGCGCTCACAAGGCTAATCCACAAGATAAATCACTACTTAAAGCTTTGACTGTTGCTAGAGATAAGGTTAATGAATTCTATTGGCAGAAGTACAGCACAAGCTTAATAAACTAAACCAAACATATTGGGGGACATTTACCAAAATGGATTCGTAGAAAAAAGGTGTATTCGTAGGGAGAAATACACCTTTTTTTTTACGAATTTGTATTTTCGGGATTTAAAATCCCAAAAATACAACAATTCGTATTCCTAAAGATGGAACATTCGTATTTACAAATACGAATGTCTACACCATCGATAGGATACGACAGAAATCACCATTCAAAAGAATGGTGGTTCCTGATGTACTAAGCAGCCGTACTGATAATACGGCTGCTAAGTGGTGTAAAACACCCACGCAAATACGACAGGAAAATACACCCTGTTTTCCCTGTCGTATTTGCTTTAAGCCTGCACGGATCAGTCAGATCTGTGCAGGCTTTAGTGTAAAAAAAATAGAAAAAAAAATAAATATAAAAAAAAAAAACGGCGTGGGGTCCCCCCCACAGCTGTAACCAGCACCAGGCTGAAGGAGCCGGGGCCGGTAATTAAAAATCAGGGAACCTGACAAATAGGGGTTCCCCGATTTTTAACAACCAGCCCCAGGCTCCAGGTGCGGGGCTCGTTCCCAAAATATGGGGGACAAAATGACTAGGGGTCCCCCATATTTTAAGAACCAGCCCAAGGCCAAACCAGCCAGCAGGGTAATGTCACAGCCAGGGGACACTTATTATATAAGGTCCCGCGGCCAAAACATTAACCCTACCGACCAGTCAGCCTGGCCAGGGGCCCAGGGGGAATGGGGACCCCCCCAATGAAGGGGTCCCCCCCCTCCAGGACTTACCTGACCAGGCTGAAGCCTGGTGCTGTCCTCGATGCCCCTGGGCGGTGGGCATCGAGCTGATAGTGGTGTAAAAAAAAGATTAAACTATTGTCTAATACTGGGGCACTATGAGTCCCAGCAAGCCTCCCCCGCAAGCTGGGACTTGGAGAACCACAAGTCCCAGCCTGCGGGGCATTAAAGGGCCCGCTGGGTCTTGTAGTGCCACAGTATTAAAAATAGTACAATAAAACACACTGACACATACTTAAAATAAAACTTTAATACATACAAAGCCCACACATACTAATACTTACCTATCTTCTTTCCGTAGGTAGCCCTGGTCCTGATGTCCTGCAGTCCTGTGTCGTCTTCGGGATCCATGTCGACGGTCGCTGTCCATGTCGGCGATGGCGTCCCCGTCCGGATCCGACGAAATCCATGTGGGAACCTATGGAAGGAAACCATACTCACCTGTCCCAGCGCGACGTAGTCCAGGTAAGGGTCTTGGCAGAAAAACAAACCGACACCCGAAACCAGACCGGACAGCAGGAGCCGCACGGTGTTTGTGTACATCGTGCGGCTCCGCCTCCCGAATGCCGATATTGGCCGCCTTGCGGCCTAGCGTCTCATGATTGGCCGCTAGGCCGCAAGGCGCCCAATAGCGGCATTCGGTAGGCGGAGCCGCACAATGTACACAAACACTGTGCGGCTCCTGCTGTCCGGTCTGGTTTCGGGTGTCGGTTTGTTTTTTTGCCAAGACCCTTACCTGGACTACGTCGCGCTGGGACAGGTGAGTATGGTTTCCTTCCATAGGTTCCCACATGGATTTCGTCGGATCCGGACGGGGACGCCATCGCCGACATGGACAGCGACGGTCGACATGGATCCCGAAGACGACACAGGACTGCAGGACATCAGGACCAGGGCTACCTACGGAAAGAAGATAGGTAAGTATTAGTATGTGTGGGCTTTGTATGTATTAAAGTTTTATTTTAAGTATGTATCAGTGTGTTTTATTGTACTATTTTTAATACTGTGGCAATACAAGACCCAGCGGGCCCTTTAATGCCCCGCAGGCTGGGACTTGTGGTTCTCCAAGTCCCAGCTTGCGGGTGAGGCTTGCTGGGACTCATAGTGCCCCAGTATTAGACAATAGTTTAATCTTTTTTTTACACCACTATCAGCTCGATGCCCACCGCCCAGGGGCATCGAGGACAGCACCAGGCTTCAGCCTGGTCAGGTAAGTCCTGGAGGGGGGGGACCCCTTCATTGGGGGGGTCCCCACTCCCCCAGGGCCCCTGGCCAGGCTGACTGGTCGGTAGGGTTAATGTTTTGGCCGTGGGACCTTATATAATAAGTGTCCCCCGGCTGTGGCATTACCCTGCTGGCTGGTTGTGCCTGGGGCTGGTTCTTGAAATACGGGGGACCCCTAGTCATTTTGTCCCCCGTATTTTGGGAACCAGCCCCGGACCTGGAGCCTGGGGCTGGTTGTTAAAAATCGGGGAACCCCTATTTGTCGGGTTCCCTGATTTTTAATTACCGGCCCCTGCTCCTTCAGCCTGGTGCTGGTTACAGCTGTGGGGGGGACCCCTTGCCGATTTTTTTATTTATTTATTTATTTTTCTATTTTTTTTTTTTACACTCTGCAGCCTGCACGGATCTGACTGATCCGTGCAGACTGCCTGTACGAATTCGTATTAGCGGCCGTATATATGGCCAGCTAATACGAATGGTTACACCATCGGAGGGTTACAAAGCAGTCGTATCGGACTGCTTTGTAATTTCCCCTCCGGAACACGACTTTGCATACGACTGAAACAGTTGTATGCAGCCGTAGGGGAAATACCAATACGAAAAACTAGGTTTTTCATATTGGTAAATTTCCCCCATTATTTCTATAGGGAAACGTGTTGGTAGGCTTCTTGCAAGGAAATTAAGGGTTAAAAGGGCCAAATATTTTTTTTTTATGATTTATTCAGAGAATGGATCAAAGATCCTTGACCCCAAATAAATTGCTTATGTCTTTGCAAAGTATTATGCTAAACTTTATAACCTAAAAGACAATCCCATTACCCTCCCAATTTAACTCTTCTGTCTTCCCTCATTGTCCTCAGAGACCTGCTTGTCTCTTATAGAACCTTGGATGCTGGATGAGGTTCACAAGGGTATTGACTCGTGCGTCCCAGTCTAATGGAGTCCCTCTCAGTCACCGCTCTGTTTATTAGACCCTGAAAAATCTTTACCACACCTTCTCTACATACTTCAAGAATATTCAGGTACCTCTTTCTATAAACTGAATACTAATAAGACTTAAACTCTCCCACTTAATATTCCCCCCACATATGTCGCTAATTTAAAGGCACTATATATTTACTCTTGGCTGTCCTGTACATTAAAATACTTAGGGATTAACATGACAATCAAGAAACTTCTAATAGAGTGCAATTACATTCCTCTACTCAAAGCCTTTGTGGGGCTGACTCTTCTCCCAGTACTGTACATCTGTCTGTAGGAGATAAATATTTAATGGATCACATCCTCGCTGCCACTAAGGCCGCTATAGCTAAATTATGGAAATCTGATAAGATTCTTTCTTTAATGTTTATTCAAAACAAGATGCACACCCATTTTGTATATGATACCACTGACGCCAAATACTCCTCCGCAAACTCGCTCCAAATGAAATGGTTTGTTAGCTTTCTATATAGAGAAAAAGTGGGCCCTGCCCACGCTTTCTATATAGAGAAAAAGTGGGCCCTGCCCACTTCTATCTATAGCAATTCCACAAACCTTCTGGCATTAGGCTCCCAATAATCTTTATCTCCCCTGAAATGTGTTTTTTTTTTAGGAGGGGGGCAATTGTCTACTTCTTTTATTTGTATGTAGCGTTTTTTTTTTTATGTGATTTTCTCCTATTATTCCCCCTTTTTCCCCCTATTTTTTCTTTCTGTAACCCCATGTGTGCATAACATTCTAGGGGTTCTGCCATGTGTGCAAAATAATCCCAGGATACTGCCACGTGTGCCAGATAAATCCAGGGATGCCGCTATGTGTTCCTTCTCATTTCAAGAGTGACGCCATGTGTGCCATATAATTCCAGGGGTCCTGTCATGTGTGCCGTTTAATACCAAGGGTGATGGCATGTGGGGGTGCCACCATGTGTGCCTTATAATTCCAGACAGCTATGAGTCATGTAGAATTCCAGGCGTGCCGCCATGTCTGCATAAAATTCTAGGGGTTCTGTTATGTGTGCCATATAATAACAGGGGTACTGCCATGTTTGCCAAATAATCCCAGGATGCTCCCATGTGTGCCAGATCAGTCCAGGGGTGCCGCTATGTGTTCCTTTTCATTTCAAGAGTGTTGACATGTGTGCCTAATAATTCCAGGGGTCCTATTATGTGTGCCATTGAATACCAAGGGTGCTGCCATGTGTGCCATATAATTCCACAGGTGTCGCGATGTTTGCTGTCTACTTTCATATAATTCCAGGGATGATGCTCTATGTTGCTATACAATTCCAGGAGTACTGCCATGTGTGCCATATAGTTCCAGAGGTACTGCCATGTGTGCTAGATCAGTCCAGGGGTTCTGACATATGTCCTGTTAAATTCCATGCATGCTCCCATGTGTGCCAGACATTTTCAGGGTTGCTTCCACTGGGCATATCAGCCCAGGGGTGTGACCATGTGTGCAGGGCTGAAGCACGGGGGGGGGGGGGGTGGCGGGGTGCTGGGTGATGCAGTGCGGGAGGGACCTTGGTTCGGCATGTTGCTCCACTGGGGGGGGTGGTGGTGGGTGCTGGGTGATGCGGTGTGGGAGGGACCTGGGTTTGGCCATGTTGCTCCACTGGGGGGGGGCGGGTGCTGGGTGATGTGGCAAGGGAAGGACTTGGGGATTCTCCTGCTCTACCCACAGACAAAGATACAGAGAGCTGCGGTAAACTTACCCCTGCTGCCGGCATCCTTGCTTCTCTGATCCACAGGCCCGCCGACAGGGGGAGGGGGGTCTGTTTAGTCTGAAGTCCCGGGCCCTGACAGAGAAGAGGGCCTGGACCTGGTCCTACAACTATAAATATTAAATATTACCAGCTATCTATCTGCCCCTGATTTCTGTCCCCGTGGTGTGTCCATCGGCTCTGCTGCAGGCTTCTGCCAGACTCTGCTCTGGTCTCGGACAGCAGGGGCTGCTGGGACATGTAGTTTTTTTAAGTGTCTTGCAGCCAGGCACTTAAAACAAAACTACATGTCCCAGCAGCCCCTCCTGTCCGGGACCAGAGCAGACCAGACTAATGGATACCTGAAGCATTCCTCGGTGAGAGCTGCTGCTCAGGAGGTGTCAGAGTGGTGCTTTGAGAAGGTGCACTGCCTGTGCGGATGAGGGGAGGAGGAGGACCCAGCAAGTCACAGGGATCCAAAGAAAACACTGCAGCAAGGATCTCCCTGTCAGCCCCCACCACAGTGAGTACTTGTATTATGAATTTTTGTTCAGGCTGACCTCTGTTGCTCCCCCCCCCCCTCTCTCTCTCTCCCAATTTCTCCTTTCCCTCTCTCTCTTCTGTTTCTCACTTTTTGCCACCAATTTCCCCATTTCATTCTGTCTCACCCTCCCTCTTCCATTTCCACCTATTCCCTTCTCTCTCTCTCTCTCTCTCTCTCTCTCTCTCTCTCTCTCTCTCTCTCTCTCTATCTCCCACTCACAGTCTGTGACTACAGGCACACTCTGCATGGTTTTAACACTGAGGACTGTACCTGAGCTGGGTCAAACCCAGATAACCTTCCTACTGAGCACCTTACTGTCTGGGATCCCCCACCAACCACTGATCTGGCCCACCTCCCAAGTTTCAAAGCTTCCGGCCACCATGATTGTTACCCATCAGAGGCACTAACCAGCTTTGTCAATATAAAAAACAGTGCCATTAGCACCAGACATTTCAGTCACAGGTTTGGCAGATCCTCTAAATGAAAAGATTGGTTTAAACAAGTGCGCATGTCCTTTTTTTACAAGCTAAGAGTGGGTTGGTGGACCCAGGGACAATTCCATCTTGCATCACCATTCATTAATCCCACTGCTGTGAGTCAGTGTTTCATTCATACAGTATGTAACAAACTACCATCTGTTTGTGCCAAGGCTCTGTCGCCTAGTATAATAACCAGCCAGCTTGCTGCAGACCTTAGCCTAAATTGAAAGAAAACTAAATTGGTTGGTAAAGTGGTTGAGGTGAGAATATAGTCGATTCCTTACAGTTTGCCAGAGGAGGTGGACAGGCAGGTGAACTCTCTGTCAGTGGGGTGCAGAGTTCACCATATGTCTAAAAGCTGCAACCTTGAAGCTAGTGCCATTATACCAAATTTGTGTTGGTGTCTGCCTGAAGGATTTTGAATTTGTCTGTCTAAAGATGGGTAGGCTAGCATATTAAAGTCACCACCAAATCGAATGGGTAAATGCACATGAGGGGATATTAACGATATGAGCTTACACAAAAAAGACTAGAATAAACTTTTGGTGCATAGAAACTCACACATACATACTGTAAACCTTATCAGAGAAAGTTAAATGGCATATCAAATAGCGACCTTCAGGGTCTGAGATAACATTTGAGACTGTCACTGGCAGCAAAGATTTGGTTATAATTACCAAGCTTCTGGCCTTGGAGGTATAAGGGGCAGAGGCCTGTACTTTCCAGCCCAGAGTGGAGAGCTTTAGCGTCTCCGCAGCCGTGAGGTGCGTCTCTTGGAGGAAAGCTACATCAATATGTAATTTTGATAGGTATATCAGAAATTTCTTCCCTTTACAAGGGGAGTTGATGCCCCCTATATTCCACGATCCTAATTTAATAGACATTCTTATACATTAGTAAGTGATACAGTAAACAATATTCACGACCTTGAAATGAAGTAAGATATATCTTTTCATTGCCATGTTCATGTGTGGGGAGAAAGGTATGTGTGGGGGGGGGAGATAGTGAGGAGGAGAAAAAAGCTTGAAAAAAGGGAGAAACATTAGAACAAACAACAAATCTAATGGAACTTCCGTAGTATTAAGTACTCAACTAGCACTAAATGTGCAACATAAAAAAGCGTATTGCTCCTAAGGCATACACCCTAAATTAAATGGTAGACATTATCTATCGTGTATTACAGGCTTTCCCAATCACGGTCCTCAAGGCACACACACAGTGCAGGTTTTAGTGATATCCAGGCTTGAGCAAAGGTGACTTAATTAGTACCTGAGTGATTCTGATTAAACCATCTGTGCTGAAACCTGGAGTTCACTAAAACATGCACTGTTGGTGTGCCTTGAGGACCGTGGTTGGGAAAGCCTGGTGTATTAGGTACAGTGAGACCCAGACAGTGTGGATAGATCATTTGTTGTAGTCACGTCCAATCTGTCAGTTGCCTCTAGTTACACAGCTGGGTTAAGTGTTGGCGGGGCTAAGTGAGGGGGGGGACCAGGGGGGGTGACTGTGATATTTGGAAGAAAAACTCTAGCCGGGTTGGAGAGGTTCATATGTAGACAGCTTCTGATAGGCATCAGATTATGAGAGTAGTATAGTGTCAATGTCTCATGTTCGTAGATGGTAAAGATGTCTGAGCACTGGGGAGAGAAGATGGGAAGCAGCAACAGAGACAAGCAATTTAGTATGACACACATAAGCTTGCCGTTCAGGCAAAGGGTGGAATTCAGTCTCAGTCAGACATCTGGTGAGTGGGGCGTTGCAGTGCTCCTTCCTCCTCCAGTCCTCCAGGATTTTTTTTTAGCATCCAAAGGTGACATTAAGTCGTCAAATGAGGTTCCCGTGAATATACGTAACTTCGCCGGGTATAATAATGCAAACTTTCTATTATCTTTGATCAGAGGGGAGGAAAGGGGAGAGAAATCTTTCCTGGCTTTAGCCAGTTCTTCCGAAAAGTCTTCAATTATTAGAATTTTATTACCTTCCCATACTATGCTTCTGTGCCTGTGGGAGGCACCCAACAACAACTATTTGTGCAAATAGTTGAGAGTTTTGAAAATAATGGCTCTGGGTCTGGCTTCCTCTTGTGGGCTTTGCGGACCCAATCTGTGGGTCCTCTCTATTACCAAGTCGTCACATTGATCTTGGACCTCCAGCAAGGTGGGCAGTGTGATCTTTATAAAATCATATTGCTCCTGGCCTTTAACAGATTCTGGAAGACCTATGATTCTAAGCTCAATGTGCTTTATCTATGTTTTCCAGGTCCTGTAGTTTATTATGAACTTGATGTAGCTCCCTTAGTGTGTCTGTGAGATTCCTGCTTTAACTCTGTAACTGCCATGAAGTTGTCTCCCACCGTATGCTCAGTAACAAGCATTCTTTGATTCAGCTGTGCTATCTGGCGGGATATGTCAACGGCCTGCTCCTTTAACAGGAGACCTATAGCTGCTCTGATGGCCTGTACCATATCTCCATATGTGACAGGATCTGAAGGGGCTATTAGTACCTGTTGTGTGGGGTCCGGTGAAACTGAGGAGGGGATGGGAAGCAGGTCCTCCTCTCTGTGCCCCTGCAAAGGGTCCTGTGGCTTTGTGCTGCTGCGAGAGGGACAAGCTGTCGGCCATGGCGGGTGCCATCTTGGATCTTCGTCCCACTTCTCATGCTCCCACTGAGCGCGACTTTTCATGCTGGGCATGGGGGTGAGGTATTGGTCCATGCAGTGGGTCAGTGCCTGAGTGCCCCTGCGTTGATGTGACAATGGAGGGAGGCGTAAAAACACCATGATTTGAGAGGCTGGGCGGCCTTATAGCGGAGCAGCTCTGCCTAGCTGCCTCTCATTAGGCTGCCGGATCCGGAAGTCCTATTATGTGCAGGGCCGGATTAATAATGGGCCTGATGGAGCTACAGCTCCAGGCCCACTCTACAAATAGGCCCACTTTTTTTAGCTGAGGGCTGGGGCTTTCCAACAAGCCCTGCCCCACGTCGCTAGCCCCCGGAAACTTGAGATACCGTCAGACAAAGCTGGAACGTTTTCCCCATAGGATAACATAGGACCCACTAATTCCGACCCCCACCCAGTTCCAACGGCTGCCAGTTCCCCCTCTGGCATCAAAGAAGCTTGTGGTTGATCTCATTCAAACCCAAATTGCTGGGCCTTCAGTCTGATATCAGGTCCAGTTTCACGGGGCAGTTTCCCAGTTTCACGGGACCAAAATCATTTGAAGCCCATTTAAAAGTCCTTACATTTGATACTGGTCTCATGTAAATGGGCCAGTTGGTTCCAAAGATATAGCTGGTCGGTTAAAGGGGGGGGGGGGGGGTGTATTCTCTCAGCCTCACACCAGAAAATGCAGGGACTAGGCTGGTGTAAAAGGGGCCGGAAATGTCCCTGCATGATCCTGGGACCATATTCCAGGGTAAATCCCTGCATTTTCTGGTGTGAAAGGGGTATTATTTCAAAAAGTGCTGCAGTGCTCTGAATACAGCAGGGCAGCCCCCTGCTCTCTGCTCGGCTGTCAATGGCTGTCATTTGTGCCCGGCTGCGGCTGTCCCCCAGTTACTGCAAGCATGTATTCCCCCTTGGCAATGAGCATGTAATCCCATATGGCAACAAGCATAGAACCCCTGGCAATGAGCATGTAGGTAAGCAGCACTTATGTAGCATATTTTTAATAGGCATTATGGTGTTTGGCATAATACGTAAAGGACATTATGGTGCGTGGCTTAATACGTAATGGACATTATGGTGTAAATTTTTAATGCGCGCCTTTGGCGCACAATGCCCCTGTTTATGAAGCATATTGTACATTATTGCTCAATCTCTTTGGTATACATGGCCGGACTGGGACCAGAAATCGGCCCTGGCATTTTGAGCACACAGGCCCACCGGAAGGAGGCGGGACCCTTGCGCGGCGAAGCTGTGCTGCGAAAAGGGGGCATGGCCTCGTGGAAAGGAGGCGTGTCATCAGAAAATTAAGGCGTTACTCATTACACATTATGGAACACACGTAATGCCTATTACAGAATATTACACCATTTAATATGTCCATTACACATTATGGCATTTGCACACACCATAATGCCCATTCTTCATTATGGAACACACGTAATGCCCATTACAGAATATTACACTATGCAATATGCCGATTCCACATTATGGAACACACCTTCTAATAATAGCCATTAGAATGTGAGTGCTTAGTACCAGTGGGAACACACATATAGGGCAGTATTCAATGAGCATTTTGGCGATGTGCAGCGAATCCTGTTTAGGATTCGCTGCACATTCGCCACTGCTCGCTGCATTCCGGAGCCTTGCCGGCTCCAGTATTCAACGAGTCAGGGGCTCGCTGCACCTGACTGGCGAATTTTAACTCCTGCGGCGATGCCGCAGGGAGCCCGAGGACGGCGGCAGGCAGGGAGATGGAAGTCTCCCTGCCTGCCCCAGAATGTTTGTGGGGGGGGCGGTGGGCTCCCCGGGTGCCAGGCAGCACAGGCTGCCCCCCAGGGGTGCCAGCAGGGTACCGGGTATATTCACTACACCCGACCATGCATATGTAATGATCGGGTGCAGTGAATATATGAATATCTAATGAGCGGCTCGGCTCCGGCCCCCTGCTAGCTGCTCTTGTAAAAAAAAAATATATTTTTTAAATTAAATATATATTCATGTGCTTACAGCACATGAATAAAAATAGCATGCCCCTCCTCAGAATAAAATTCCTGATTTTTTTTACACCAAATGTATAAAACAAAACACTTTATTTTAAAAGTTCACATTCCACTTCACCATAAAAAGATAGCCATTGCTACTCGGTGAAGCATGGCGAAAAAACCTTGAAATGTATTCACCATCTGGTCATTGAATAGGGTGATTCACCGTTTTAGTCAAAAATTCTCCTTACAGCACAAAATCGCCATAAAAACATGGTGAATCAGCCTCATTGAATACTGCCCATATTGTTTTCCTCCCTTAGCAGAAGTCTCAGGGAGGAATGCTCTGCAGAAGTCTGCAGTGCTCTGCAGCCTGCCAGTAAGTGCTTCTTCCCAATGACAAAGGAGAGGATGACACTCACAGTGAAAGGAGTCAGACTCAGGACAAGAGTGTAGGACACTCACCAGTACTCTCGAAGGCAGGCAGCCCAGGACAGATCCACGTTATGACTGCTCTTCTCTGTGCCCTGCCGTACAGCTTCTCCTGCCCAATGTGGTTGTGCTAAGAGCCGGCACTGCTACCCACACAGTGGAGTACGGTACAGCAAGGAGAGGAGGCGCCGCCGGACAGGAGAGGCTCCATTCTCCGCTTCGTCCCCTGCATGTTAGCAGCATGAGGCCTGGTACTGTCTATACACACAGCGGGCGGCGTGCTTCAGACGTTATGACGTTGCTGCATCGTGGCCGGCCTCTCAGCTCCCCCCAAACAGGCTGCTAAGGAGGGAGGTGGTTCAGATGTGCAGCGGTCGTGTCATTAGGTCAATATGCAAATGACAATGCTGCCCGGCGCAGAGCAGCATTTGCCAGAAGTGCCAGATGGCCAGTCCGGCCCTGTTGGCATAGTGTGTATTTTGGCTCAATCCATGTACCAAATTTTGCCTTAATCTGTGTGGCATAATGTGACTTTTGACTCAATCCGTGTGCCATAGTGTGAATTTGGCTCAGTCCGGGTGAATTTTGGCTCATTCCATGTGGCATAATGTGTAAGAGCAATAACAACAAGCGCTTGCATTTGACAATTACAGTAGATCTAAAGGAAAGGGTTTAAGGTTAAAGCGAGGAGGAATAGATTAGGAATAAAGACAAATAAGAAAGGTAAAGAATAAAAATAATAATAAAGATAAAAAATAATAAAATAAAAATAATAACAAAAAATTATGTCTTTTATTCACCTTTACTTTTATCTTGATTTTGTATTATTATTTTTATCTTTATATATATATATATTTTTATATATATATATATATATATATATATATATATATTATTTTTTATCTTTATTATTATTTTTATTCTCTACCTTTCTCATTTGTCTTTTAATCCTTATCTATTCCTCTTCGCTTTAACCTTAAAACCTCTCCTTCCTATCTACTGTAATTGTCAAATACAAGCGTTGGTGTTATTGCTTCTAGCAAAACCTTCCAAATTACTAACACTTTCACAGAGCAGCTCACACATAAGCGCAAATTCTTTTTTTGGGAAAATTTCCCATAAATCCCTCCCTAATGTGTAAGAGGCAAGTACAGTATAATGGGGGTTACTATTGTGTGGCATGAATTGTATAAGGGGTATATGGTGTGGCAAACTTAGGTGACCACATAAAAGGTGCTAAAATGTTGTCTACCAAGTTTTGGCTTTCAGTATTTTTTTTATGACTGGAATGCCGCCTCACCCCACAAGTATATTAGGACATCGGTGTCCTGTGGTTGCACCTTTGGAGGGCACCCACCAATATATCTCCCTGCATTTTTCCTATGCCAGCCCCCTGCCTTTTCCAGGCATATACAATAGGTTGAAAGTATTTACACAAATAGAGACACACCCATGAGCAGACCACCCAACCAGAACACTGGCCACGCCCCCCACATTATTAGGTGCTGGCCACAACCCCTAGTCTTGCGCATAATAGGCCCTTGATCATTTTCAGCTCCAGGCCCATTTAGACCTTAATCTGGCACTGATTATGTGTAGTTTAATGCTGAAAATCATCCACAAAAAAACACTGAATATTGGATTTAAATGGTGGCAAATCTAACTTAGTCTACTCCTGAATTGTAATGTACTGTATCACGCAAGCTACCTGTACAGTTTGTGCAGCCAAGTAAAGATTCTACCAACAAGGAAACCAATTAAATTGAGTATGTATGTATATATATATATATATATATATATCGGAAAAAAAGGGGGGGTTGTGACCTTAACCTGCGCTTTTAGGGCAGCAGCACTACTCTAGGGCCTCGCGGTTAATTGAGGTCCGATAGGAAGAGATGAAGAAAAAAGGTATAGAGGTGCGCTTAGATGTGTTTCACCAACATCAGACTTTTCTTAAAAGCAGAAAATGTTTATTCCAGACAATAAAATTCCATATAAAATACATAAAGTAAAATACAAAATATAACTTTTTTTCAGTAAGTATTTTCACATCGGTGTATGGCTTCCTGATTCGACCTCAGATGTCTAATGGTCTGAGAAAACCTACGCGTTTTGTCCCCTAGGGACTTCTTCAGAGGTAATACACCAGGATCTATAAGGTGAAACAATGTCGTGAATGGATAATGTTTTGATATTTAATGAAGAAATAGGATGGGAGGAAGGAACATGCGAAAGAAGGAAGAGGGAGGGGAGTAGAAATAGTGATCTTTCCCATAGAGGATGGACTTAGACGGAAAGAAAAAGCCTTTAGGACCAGTGGTCTGATGCACCCAAGTGTGACTATCATATGTTAGTGGATCATATACCATTTGGTTTAATCGGTTCTCACTCCTAGATATACTGTGAGAGGAACCTTAGTGATGTACATGCTAAGGTGTGTCCAAAGCCAGTGTTCGTGAGTCACGAAACTGACTCTGTATAACGAATAATAGCGTACTCTGAAATAAGTTAACAAGGTGGCAATAAGTATACTCCTCAAATGGACCCTTATTCACGTCATAGTGGGTATACAATGTTTACAATGATTAACTCGGTACAATGTAATGATATTGAATTTGTTTCAATAAAACTTCCAGTAGTGGTTCAATTTACAAAGAGACATGTTATAACTGGACTAGCATTACCATTCCTCAGATTTAGCCGTAGGGAAGATAACAACATGATAGAACATATAGGGAATTATTCACAATGTGCTACTTTCAATTCATAGTGGTACAGTATGTAACATCAGATGTTTCAGTCATTACGGTACAGAATATAACGTCTAATATTAACCAATTAATATATTTTTGCCTAATCGGATTATTCACAGACTTATGGTGTCGTATCATAATTGGCTACAAATGCACGCTATATTAGAAGCAAAGAAGATTGTACATACCAGAAATGAACAATAACAAAAACACCTCTCCTGCTGTGTTTTTTCCCAATTCGGTAAATTCTAGAAAAATGATGGTAATAAATACTGGTCTATTAGGGTGTACTGTCACTCATTTAACTTATAGTGGGTCTCAGTTAATTTTAGCATATAATGTTTAATAAAAATAAATTTCTCGATCAAACTGTTACATAGAGCCCAATATACTACTGAGAGTATAACACTCAGCAGGTGTGGCTCTTTTCCTTGAGGGCACAAAGCTGCTGAGAGTATCTAGTTTCATGGTTACATTGTAATCCATCACCTGAACTTTTAATTTAGTTACATAGCGATATTCAGCTATATGGAGACATTTCTCATGGTTATTGTACATATTAAGGGTAATTACAAAGGGATGCGGTCATCTATTAGAATGAACTTAGGTCTACAGTCATTAGGTCGACCCCACTAGGTCGACTGGCAGGAAGGTCGACCTGACTTAAGGTCGACATGGGCCAAGGTCGACATGACTTAAGGTCGAATTTGCATAAAGGTCGACATGAGGAAGGTCGACTGGTCATAAGGTCGACATGGGTTTTTCACTGTTTTGCCCTACCATCCACTAGGGTGTGGTGGGAGAATAAAATAGTGTGCCGAGCGCAGCGAGGCACCGGGCCCGAAGCATTGCGAGCGAAGCAAGCGATGCGAGGGTCCGATTCTCATTGCCAACTGTGTCCATGTCGACTGTGTCGACATTCGGATCAAAAAACAGTGAAAAACCCATGTTGACCTTATGACCAGTCGACCTTCCTCATGTCGACCTTTATGCAAATTCGACCTTAAGTCATGTCGACCTTGGCCCATGTCGACCTTAAGTCAGGTCGTCCTTCCTGCCAGTCGACCTAGTGGGGTCGACCTAATGACTGTAGACCTAAATGCAGTCTGACGAATGATCCCAACCCATTACAAAGTGGTATAAAAATGGAATACCTTCCAATATATAAGATCAACCCAGTGCAACCTACCAGTATCTATGTCGAATGTGGTGTCAGTAGTCAAGATGGAGAAATAATCCCCGTCTTATCTGCTGGGTTTAAATACCCTAGAGGGGCTGACATCACTTCCTGTGTAAGGGTAATGTGGATGTGTGGATATCTACCTGTTCCCCTGTGTTAGTGCTCCTATCGTTATCCTGATTAACCGGCTCTGTATAAATAGACTGACCTCATTAATTACCAAGTGTATTATAGTGCAGAGGGGCTAGTAATAACCGTAAACTCGCCGGCGGGGGTAGTTTCCGGGAACGCTATGCGTTCCAAATTGCGTTTCAAGTTTGGAGGCCGGTCATATGATCGGTTTCCTCCAATAGACTCTGCATGTATCATGCACGTATTCGTTTCCCTGAAAAGGGGCAGGGACGTATTACTGAACGTGCCGTGCGTGTCAGTCAGGGGTTTCTCCCCTAAGTCTTGTGGCGATCATGTGACTACAGTATCAGAGCGGTCATGTGAAAATGGTGTATATATTTACACGGGTTGTCATAGCAATGTGGTGATGTGGTAAGGACCTCATCCTGCATGTCAGTTAGATCTACAAGTGGTGGAGCGCACATCATCTGTGGGGGGTTGTGATAAAGTGCCTATATTACGATAATGATAATTCTTCTATTAGGTGATCCTGAATAGTGATCCTATATGATGAGATAAACAATATTTACCTTTATAATGCGATAATGCAAAGGGCGTGATATTACTTCTATTAAGTGATCCTATACGGTGATCCTATATGATGAAATATATGCCTATAGGGCTATATACAATTAATGGTGCTAGTCCTAATCAGTTTTAATAATTTTAATAATATTTAGGGGAGGGTTATATTCTCCTCCCATATTATGAGAAAAATGAATTTACTATATAGGATATTACTTAATTTTATAGGGGGGTGAGTGTATACTAGTGTTGTGAGGGTGGTGAGGGGTCGAAGTCTAATGTGTAGATAGGACCTATTAATGGCCCTTATTCTGATTGACGCGGACTTTACCGCGTACTTACGGATCGCGTCTTTACGGCGTCTGCGCATGCGTGGAGAACGCTACGCGCATGTGCCACGCCTTGACTCGGTACCAGTTCGGCCAAATCCCGTCCAAAACTGTTCACCGCTATCAGTCGGGAAATAGGGGCGTATTATGGGCGTCATGCGGAATGACACATGGGCGTAGTTTCAAAGTGGGCAAAACGGGGCGGAAACATGGGCGGACACGGGGGAGTACACTTATGTTGGGGGGCGTACATTCGGAAACCACTCCGAATGCACGCGAGCAAAAAGGGCAGAAATGTGCGGTGTCCACAAGTGTACTATTGCTTTGCGGACACCACTCGTTCATGCGGTAGGCGAACGTACGCCTAATGACTACAACCATTAACACCTGAACCCAATAGAATCTACTCCTTTACTCATTACTCACTAATAGGCCGCTTGTCAGTGCTTTAATTGAAACCATTGCTGCTTCAAGGAAACCTTAGTAATCCCCCACATATGCTGTACTTGTCCCACACTTAAAAACTGCTAACAATGGACATGACTGAATCTTAATACTATCAATACACATGTGTATTAGACATGTACTCATGAAACCACACACATTGATTCCAATTCCAAATAAGCTGTTTTTTATGAGGATAGGTAATTGAATAAGTGGGTCATGTGATGTATTGCAGAAGATACTTCATAGTGGGTTGTTTGGCGTAAATACTCCGCTTACGGGCGGTAGCACCGCTTGGCTCCCGTTCGGATGCGGTATTTCCGAGCATACTCTGTAATACTCTGTAATACCGTGCAGAATCGGAGTGTTTCTCCCGCACACGCATGGTTTGTATGTCGTCCGTAAACACGCCCTGTTCTTAAAGAGTGAGTCCGTCCGAATGCGGAGGACACGTGGGCGTTTCTACGGACGATGGCCGCATGCGGCAAAACACCGTGGCGTGCGGACCGCTCCGTAAGAATGCGGGAATATCCGCACCGATCAGAATAAGGGCCAATGAGTGGAATTTTGACCGTATATCTAGTGTGTAGATAGAACATGTTTGTGAATATGGTTCTTGGTCTACAATGTGGATGGGGCATAAATCCATATGGGGGATACTAATATCCCTACCTGGAGGTTTTTATACACTTAAGGTGAGGATGGGTGCGTGCTAACGTAATGTTCATTAGTGATAGGGCATGTATGTGAAAAAAGTCATTCTACTACAACCCCGGTATAGAAGGGTACCTCCCAGTTGCAGCCTATATAGTGGGGCATGTTTACTCCATTTGGGGGATTTAAGGTATACATAATGCAGGGTGGGTCGGATTTAAAGTGATGACGACATCAATACAGATAGGCCTCCTTGTGGGTGAGGTAGATGCTGTTTCCAATTTATGTAGTTTCCAATTTATGCATTTATACAGGCGAGACCATCAAAATGATATAGCCTTAACTCATCCGGTTTATAGCTGGGTTGATCTTATATGCACATGTTGTTTTATTTCATGATACACATCTATACATTCCTTTGAGTTTGTTAATACAATGATCTTATACACCAATTCTAACCCGTCTCAGAGTGTATGGAGCAGAGACAAAGAGATTATAGTACAAGAGAAGAATTTTAAGAGCAAAAGGAGGAGAGCAGCATATATGGGCTTATAAAAAGGAGACTATGTCGACATTATTGTTGAGTCCATTTGGGGATAGTGAACCCAGGGTGTATATCCAAAAGGTCTCGCGTTTGGATAGTAATAGCTCTCTATTACCCCCCCTTGGGTTCAAAAGAATATGTTCAAGGGCCGTAAATGAAAAGTTGTTTTTATCTGGATTTGAACAGTGTTTTTCCTGGAAATGGCGTGGTAAATTGTGAGAGGTAAGTTTATTCTTAATTTTCCTCAAATGTTCTTGTATTCGGATCTTAAGCATTCTTTTTGTCTTTCCTATATAGAATAGTTTCTCCATATATTTGCAACAAATGCACTTGGTGCATGGGGTGCACCTGATAATGTCATTTAAAAAATGTTTGCCCAATTTAGATTTTTCTTTCCCAGGTCGAAATTGGCTTGGAGCAATTAAGCTCTTCAGGTTAGGTGCTCTTCAGAATACTACATTGGGACAGTGAGGTAATGTTGGTCCCAAGATAGGGTCTTTCAATAGCAGATGCCAATGTTTATCAAGGACTTTTTTAATAAGATGATTTTCCTTATTGTATTGAGTTATAAAGGGACGATAGTGTGTTTGGGGTGTTTTCTTTTCCTTAGGGCGGAGCATTTCATTCCTATCTGAATGTTCAGCTTTGGATCTTGCTTCTTCAATTTTTTTCTGGTCATACCCCCGTTCGATATATATAATTCCTTTGTTTAACATTAAACATCTGTGTATTTTCAGCACCCAGAGCTTAAGCTGATTTTGGCTAAATTCACTTTCCACCTGATTGTGATGCTGTTGGAGTTGCTGTCACTTCCTTGGAAGCAGCACTGATATCGCTGTAAGGTAATATAGCAGGATTCATAAATTAATTACAGAAGGCTCCTGCTGCAGTGGGGTTATTCCACAAAAAATCAACTCAGGTTTTAGACTGACCTTTTAAGATTGTTAAGAAATTTGGTATAATCAATGCTGCCATGGGTGTAAAGAAAGACCCCAAATCCTTAGAAAATATGTCCAATGATTTTGAAGTTACAGTATATGCCTTAAAAGCTTTATATGCCTTTGAATGATCAGTATTATGGTTTCATAAAATATGTGAAAGGAAAAAAATTATCCCAAAAATGTAAAATATATTAGTCTTAACTAGCGATGAGCAGGTTCGGTTCCTAGACAACCGAACCCCCCTGAACTCATCTGATTAAATGCAGGCTCGTGGACGGCTCACTCCTTCGCGCCGTATTCTGGATCCAGAACGACGCCTAACGTCATCATGCTGCTCTCAGATTCTTGTGAGACCCGTACCCTATATAAGTCCCGGCGATCGGCACAGTTTTCATTCTAGCTGAGATTTCTGACAGCATGAATTTGTCCGTGCTGTCTGATGCAGGGGGAGGTTGCAGTGAAGGCTGTGAAGATCAGCGGGGGGCAACTATGGGTGATCTACTATGTGGGACTACTAATGGGGATCACTATGGGGGACTACTGAAGGGGATAATTATGGGGGATTACTATGGGGGACAACAACAGCGGATTACTATGGGAATGATTACTAATGGGGACATGGATTACTATTGAGGACTACTAAGGGTGCTGCTGTGGGGGATAACTAAGTGGCCTCTTTATAAAAAAAGGGTGTCATCATGTGTGCCATGTATAACTCCAAGGGTGCTGCTTTGTGTGCTTTATAATTCTAGGGGTGCTGCCATGTGTGCTGTTTACTTCCAGGGGTGCTGCCATGTGCCGCATAATTCCAGGGCTGCTGCCATGTATCATGTATAATTCCACGAGTGCTGCCATGTGTACTTAATTGTTCTAGGGGTACCATAACGTGTGCTGTATTATTCCAGGGGTGCTGCCATGTGTCATGTATAATTCTAGGGCTTCGCAATATGTGTTGTATAGTTATAGGGATCCTGCCATGTGTGCTGTATAATTCCAGGTGTGCCGCTATTTGTGTTGTAACAGTCCAGGGTTAAGCCATGTGTACCATATAAATCCAGTGGTGTTGCCATGTGTGCTGTATAATTCCAGGGGTGCCGTGATGTGTGCTGTATGATCTCTGGAGTACTGCCATGAGTCGTGTATAATTGCAGGCATACCGCCATGAATGCATATAATTCTAGGGTTCTGTCATGCATGCCGTATAATTCCAGGGGTACTCCCATGTGTGCCAGATAATCCCAACATGCTTCCATGTGTGCCAGATCAGTCCAGGGGTGCTTTCTGCTGTTCTTCCATCTGCTGAAGCATATAGAGGGTGGAGTTCCACCTTTTTGCCACCTCTTGCTTCAGTTGATGGAAGGGCAGATTAAAGTCCTCTTGCAGCTACCGCAATCGACTGCACGCTGTTGTGGAATGCCGAAAATGCCTCAATTTTTTTTGGGCAACACACAGCATCTCTTGCTGTAAGGCTTTCAGGATATTACTGGCGTTATCAGAAATGACAAATCCTGAGGAGAGTCCAAGTGGGGTCACTATGACATCTCTCAGTTTTTCCAAGAGGTTCTCAGTGGTATGCCTCTTAGTAAAGCCAGTGATACATAGCGTAGCCTGCCTATGAATGAGCTGGTGATGCTTGCTAGATCCTACTGCTGCTGCTGAAGGTGATTCAACCAAGAAGTTGGCTGTCACAGTCATATAATCCTAAATCTGTCCACTGCTGCCTGTCCACATATCCATGGTTAAGTGGACACTGGCTACAATCCCACTTTTCAGGCCATGGATTACTTTTAACTTAATGTACTGGTACAGCTCAGGAATGGCTTTTCAGGAATGGAACCGAGATGGAATCTGGTACCGGGGACACGCAGCCTAGATTAACTGTTTAAAACCTGTACACTACACTGACTGACAGCCTCTGCCATCTGCGCACTACTACTGCACTACGGAGTTACACAGACCCCCAGGAAACATACACACACTCTAAGTTGCAAATATAATAATAATTGCAGTGCACCAGCAACTGTTATGCCTAGGCCCTTAAAATGAAATGGTGCTAGCATAAGACAAGTGCAGAGTTGTTCGCTGTTCGGAAACGTGGCGAGAAATTAATTTAAAGACTGGGTCTTGTGAGATCCTGACGCAGGTAGATAACATTCGGCCGCGCTCGGGTTTCTGAACGGAGTCAAAAACTCGCAGTGTTTGGAGCAGTTTGGATTTCTTGGAATCCAAACAGTTCATCTCTAATTAATATAGTATTTTTGAATGTATCACTGTCTTGAAATTTGCTTAATACAACAATAAACACTATTAAATTACTGTCTTGGCAATGTATAATGCAGCTGGCATACTGTAGGTATTCAGTTCCCTTGTTTAAGATTCACTTTTTATTTATTGTACAGATTTTCTATATGCAAATAGGATAATTGCCAGAAGACATTGAACACACATCCTGGAATATAAACAGAGCAGAATATTATCTTCCCTTTTCATTTATTTATTTAAAAGGTTTGTCACACTTCTATTTCAATGTCTGCTTGTCACTAATATGTAATATATTACATGCATAAATGTCACATGCTCCATTCACTGTGAATAACAGAGAGTATTTCAGTGTAAAATAAAGTTCAATATCCAATTTTCAGCTAAATTAGAGAATTTAACCGTAACTCAAGGGATTGGGCAGTAGTCTAGGAAATTATTAGAGGAATTAAGTAGCCATTTCAGACCCATTTGCTTGGGTTAAAATTTGGCCCCACACCCAATGTTCAGAGTTTGCGGATGCACGATTATGTGCATGCACAGACCCCAGGAGCGAACAGCTTCGGTGAGTCTCATAAATGCTGAGCTATTTTCTTCGAGAAGCAGAGAAGGGGGCGGGCATGCGGCAGCAGTAGGGGAACACCCACCGTTTTATGGGTGTCCCCAAAAAACATTGGGCTCTCCTTTGAGAATGCAGTTATGGCAATGTCTGCTCGGGGAGGCAGCAGACGTGACATGAAATCAGCATCCTCCCTGAATTCTACGGATTATAGCCAGAATGAAAGTCAGTCTAGGCTTTTATTACCAAAGGGGAGAAAAAACAATCGAAGGTCGGCGATTGGTTAATTCCAAATAGCTGAATGGTCTTGTGCATGTGCATATCTACCATAGGTACATGCAGCTTCTATTAGGCCTGGAGCTGATAGGGGCTCACCTTACTGTCAAAGCAACATGTGCTATATACAGTACATGGGTGCATGAACAATTTTAGGTTGGGGGAAGCAAGATAAAGGGGCTATTTTGAAAATTGTGCAGGGTTTTTTTTGTTCAAATATTGGCAAATCACATTATTTCTGCAAATGGCATATGTAATAGAGTGGGATTTCTGGAAAAAAAAATGTCCATTTTGCTGTGACCAAAAAAACTCACTTTAAAAATTACATCACATTGAAAACATAGCAAATCGCAAATGTAATAGGGTCCAAATCGCACACTAAACATGACTAAAAGAAAGAACAATAATACAGTAGATCTGCTTTTGGCAAGTAAATTTGACAGAAGCCTGCAGTGATCTGTGAAATCTACATGATAATATAATTCAGAGATAATTTAGAGATTCAGAGCCCTGGACAACAAACTTGTGGGTGTTCCTAACAAAAAAAATGTTTAAAACAATAAATAAATAAAACAATTCAGCAATTGTCTGCTCCTGGTGGGCTGGACTAACCCCTGTCTGTGGGTGGAGCTGAGAATGTAAAAACAACATTCTAACTTTGGACAAGGGGTATGAGCAACCAAAGAAACACACCTTTCATCACCAAAGACGGTGGGTGAGTATAATTTCCATCCACAGTTAACATTTTTGGATTCTATGCAGCTTTTTTATTTTTACTTTAACACATTTTTTTTTAAATAAATTTTTATTGAAATATTTTAATATAGTGATAACAGAATTATGCACATAGCGTAAGTTGTACACAATGGGTTACAAGAATAAATGGCAATAATGCAATAAATGACAGGGAAACGAATGAATTCCCAAACAAAGATCTTTGTATGTCTATCCATATTCGGGATCATAGTAGAGTAAGATTTTCTTGGTTTATACTCCTCTGTGTGCAAAGTAATACTATGTTCCCTATTATGTAATAAAAACTCTTGCCACTTACTATTAATTTTCCTGTTTTTACTGAACTTTGTTATAACCCATAATGTGTTAGTAAGACTAACGGACACAGACAAACATAAAGACGCAGACTGCATGTAGACTAGGGATGGGGGGGGGGGAGGGGTATAGAGGAGGAATTAGTGGGAGAAAGGTGAAGGGAAGAAGTAGGGGGGGAGGGGAATTTAGAAAAGAGAGACATTTCAGTACTTCTTATACTTATTCTGTTACAAAGAAATCTTGTGACATACAGTACATACATGGATCATACCACAATAATTCATATAGATATACCACTGGTGTTTAGAAGTATGGCTATTCTTCTATTAATAAGGAGATATGGGCCAATGCTTTACAGTATATCAATTATGATCACCTTCTGGGTGACTGGATTTACCATTTTCAAAAGCCTGGACAATATGATCTTTCGTAGGTTTATCTAATGTTTCCATAAATAACATTTATTATTTATTTATTATTTATTTATTAACAGTTTCATATAGTGCATAAACATTCCACAGCACTTTACAGAGAATATTTGAACATTCACATCAGTCCCTGCCCCAGTGGAGCTTACAATCTATATTCCCTACTACATTTACATGCACACACAGACATTCTAGGGTTATTTTTTGTTGGAAGCCAATCAACCTACCTGTATATTTTTGGATTGTGGGAGGAAACCGGAGTACCCGGAGTAAACCCACGCAAGCACGGGGAGAATATACAAACTCCGCACAGTTAGGGCCACGGTGGGGATTGAACCCATGACCTTAGTGCTGTGAGGCAGTAATGCTAACCATTACACCATCCGTGCTGCCCATTTCTTATAAAACTTTTCAGCGCCTTTTTCTATATCTAGCCTCGCGTATTTTCTCTCAAAGTATAAAATTTGAAGCATTTTTTGTTGTAGTAATTTTAGTTGTGGAGCCGATCTTTTCGTCTAGTGTATAAGAATACATTTCCCAGCAATCGCTAGTATTGTAACCAGTAAAGTAAATTTGAATTTATTAAATCCATCTAGATTCCAGGTCGAAAAGTTCAGTCCCATTATTGCCGCTGGAGAGCTGGGTATCAAAAATGTTGTTAATATACGATATCACCTTGTTCCAAAAGTGCCTCAGTTTATAACAGTCCCACATACAGTGTGAGAAGGTGGCCTCCATCACACCACACTTAATGCAATGACCTGATTCGTCTGGAACCATAAATTTTCTCCTGTGTGGGGTAATATACGCTCGGTGCAAAGTTCTTATGTATACCTCCTGCAGGTAAGTTGATTTTAGAGATTTGAGCGTTTTATTATGTAGAGCAAGCATACTTTCAGTGTCTGTGAGCGAGGGTATATCTCTTTTCCATTTCTCTAGTAACACTTTCCATTGTAAAGTTGTGACTGAGGTAACCGACATTAAAAGTGCATATAGATGCTTCAACGTATATGGCTTATCAATCAGATAGTTCAAAAGACTATCTATATTTGAAACATTCAATACCGTAGTTACTTTATCTATACTGTGTTGGGGTGTTTCTAATGACTGTAAGTAGTGTCTTACTTGTAAGTACATATATAGGTGTGAATTTTGCAGGTCATACTTCTGCACCAATTCTGCGAATGACATTAAAATCCCACCTGGATCAAAGACTCTAGAAGAGGAGTCCAGTCCCTTCTCTCTCCACATGAGGAAAGCAGGATTGGTTAGGGAGGGGGGAATGCTGGGTTGCCCCATAAAGGGAGAAACCTTGATACATACAGGTTTCTGTGCATAGTTTTATTAATTCTCACCCAATTGCCGTAAGTATCCTTAAAGAGGATATGTTTCCTAATGTGAAGTGGCATATTGGATTTTTTAGTTTGATTTAATGCCCCTGGTGCATATGGGTGTAGAGCCGCTCTTTCCAAAGAATTATCAGTATATATTGATTTATTTAAGATCCAATCACTGACATATCTAAAAAAGATTGCCTGAGTATAGGTTTTCAGATCCGGGTATCCCAGTCCTCCATCTTTTTTTAACGTTTTTAATTTATTTCTGGCTATTCTGGGCCTTTTGCCCTGCCACAAAAATTTTGAGAAGATAGAATCCAATTTAGACATATCTTTAGTGTTAAGAGCAATAGGGAGCATCTGCATGGTATAATATATTTTGGGGAATACTATATGTTGGATTACTGCTATTCTCCCCATCATTGATAGGGGAAGGTCTTTCCATGCATCTAGCTTTGTCGATATTTGTGTTATTATGGGAGAAAAATTGAAAGCATAAAGGCGTGAGGTATCAGCTGTAACCTGTACCCCCAGATATTTAAAATGCGATGGAGCAAATGTGAAAGGTACCTGTAATCCCTGAGCTTTTATAGGAGCATTTTTCCCCAACAACAAAACTTCAGATTTTGTGAGGTTAACTTTGTAGCCAGCGGTATCCCCGAACGAGCCAATCAGCTGTAAAAGAACTGTGAAAGACTGACCGGGGTTAGATAAGAAAATGAATGTGTCATCTGCAAACAGAGCGATTTTTAATTCCTTTCCACCAATTGCAATCCCCCGTATCAGGGTAGAAGATCTAACTGCCACCGCCATCGGTTCTATTGCAATCGCAAAAAGGAGAGGTGACTATGGACACCCCTGTCTTGTTCCTCTCCCCAATTGAAAGGGTGCAGATAATAGGCCATTACATGCAATTAACGACTTAGGGGAGGTATAGAGTGTATTTATGAACTTAATGAATTGAATGGGAAATCCAATTTTTTTTAATGTTCTAAATAGGTGGGGCCACAGCACCATATCAAATGCCTTCTCCGCGTCCAACGTCAACACTAGGTTAAGGTCAGTCTCTGAAGCGGAGAAGGCATTTGACTGCTCAATCGCTGCCAGAACCCTACGTACGTTCACCACCGAAAGTCTTCCAGTGATGATCCCCGTCTGGTCCCTGTGAATAATATGCGGTCGTAATGGCTTCAATCTTTCCATCATGATTTTAGTGAGCAATTTATGATGAATTAAGCAGGGATATGGGCCTATATGACCCTGGCAATTGTAAATTTCTCCCTGGTTTTGGTAGCACCTTAATAACAGCATCTAAATGGGGGGCGGGGCCACAACGGTGCGGGAGTGAGACACCAGTGCGTGAGCTCCCCAGCAGGGAAAATATGCGGCATCTACACAGGCTCTTAAAACGGACCCTTTTCCCCGGCGGCAGAACCATAGAGGCTAGATCAGAGTGCCAGAGCGGCGACACGTGATAGCGGCGTCCGGAAATACCACGCCGGGACCCTCGACTTCACTGCTGGTAGCCGGACATACCGCTCTCTAGACCCGGTGCCGGTGTCCAGCTGCTGCCCGCTTTGCGAATTGGGAGGTTGTGCGGTGGAGGGGAGTGAGGCGCCACAGCTACAAGCTACAAGGAACACGCAGGAGCTGGGCTTGCGCTCATCCGAGTGCTACACGTACGGCGCCATAAACCCAGGCAGCAGTTCCATTAGAACAAGCAGGCACCACGCTTGCTGCAGGCTCCGGCACACAGGGTCCTGGAACGCACCCCATATAGGTACCGCTGGTTCCTGTGAGAGAGGAACAGGGTACCAGGGTCAAATAAAACAGTGATAATACGGTACCTCAATACCATATAGGGCCAGGTGAGAGCTGTCCCTAACAGAACCCCGGATACCGCACATTAACCCTTGGTGGTTAAATTCCAGTAGCAGGACCAACAAGCAGGCCTACTAAAGAGAAATAACCATGGGCAAAACTGGTAATGCCACGGCCGCAGCTCGGCTTGAGAAATTTGCCAGATCGCAAGCGGGCAATTCCATCCAGACCCCGTCCTCAACCCCTCACGCCACCCCGACGAAGGCTAAAAGTATAACTCCCCATGCCTCCCCGACGAAAGCCACAGCTCCCGAAGTAACAAATGCTCCAACGATTCAGCAGGTCTTAGATGCCATTACTGATTCTGAACAGAGACTTTCTGGGCAAATTAAAGATCTCCAATCGGAAATTTTGTTCTTAAAATCAGATATAAATATAATCACAGTCCATATGGACGAAGCAGAAAAACGAATATCGAATCTGGAGGACATTAATAATCAATGGCTAAATAAGATGAACTATTGTACTCAACAGACCTCTGAATTAAAATCCAAAATGGTGGAGATGGAGGGTAGGCTTTGGCGCAAACACTTACAATTTGTGGGCCTACCAGAGCATGCGGAGGGGCCGGACCCTCAAAAATTTGTAGAGAAGTGGCTGATGGACACTGTAGGAAAAACTGCATTTACAGCACAATTTGCAGCAGAACGAGCACACAGAGTCCCGCCGAGGCCTCCTCCTCCAGGAGCCCCACCACGCACATTTATTGTGACATTCTTAAGTTACGTGGACAGAGACATTGTGATGCGTTCAATTAGGACCAACGGCCCCCTGATGTATAACGGTAACAAGATTGCCGTGTACCCGGACTTTGCATTGGAAGTACAAAAGGAGAGAGCCAAGTTTGGAGAGATAAAGAGAAAACTCCGTGACCTTGATATCAGCTACTCCATGATCTTCCCCTCCAAATTAAGGGTGGTCGACAATAACACGACACACTTCTTTGCTACTCCTAGTGAGGCAGCCCAGTGGCTGGAAAAAAAACCTCCGGGACTTAGGCGCCAGGCGCCTGTGTAGAGTTACGTAACAAGATAGAAATAAGACAGATGCACCCTGCTGGGGGGGCTCCCCAACCCGTTCAGGGGTTGCCCTTTCTTTTTTCTTTTTCATCAGCCCCCACAGCATGACGACGTTTTTTTCTTGGTGGTCTCCATTAAGTAATTTATGTATTTCAAAAATGTTTTTTTTTTATGTGTTGGTTTACCACCATTCTTTTTTTTTTTGGGGGGGGGGGGGGTGGGGTACAGGTATGCCTACTGGGAGCGGGTATACAGGGTGGGGGGTGGGCAGGATCCACTTGGTAATTAATAGAAGAAGAAAGGGCCTTTTCTCTGTGAGGGGTAGATATTCCTGTCCCGGCCTGGGATTGTTCTTTTTCCCTCTTTCTTGGCTACACAGAAAGGGATTTGTCAGATATAAACATGTGGGTGGTGTTAGATCAATATTGGGTACCCATACTTAGAAAATATATAATAACAAATGATTAAGTTGTTAGCATGGAATGCTGCGTTCGTATGGGGTTGACATTGCCTGTGTTTCAGAAATCCATCTGGTGGGTGGTAAGCAGCTCACCCTGAAACAATGCTGGGTAGGCTGGTTATACCAGGCCCCGTTCACGACCTCATCTAGAGGGGTTGCGCTACTTATAAGGAAATCACTGGCCTTTGTGAGTAACAGGGTTGAAATAGATCCAGGAGGCAGGTTTATTTTCTTGGACTGTATTATCAATGCACTTCCCTTGGTATCATTGGCAATATATATCCCCCCTCCTTTCTCATATGAAATACTGGTGAAGGCGGTGGCCTTTGCGGCACGTAACCCCTTAGCAGAGGTGGTATGTGCCAGAGACTTCAATAACATCTTTGAACCTGCACTGGACAGGTGGAGAGGAGGTTCCCCCACTTTTTCAGCATCGCGTAACCCCTTCACAGGGTTCATACGGGATATAGGATGGCGGGACATCTGGCGAGAACATAATCCTACACGTCCTCAATTCTCGTGTTTTTCCTTCTCTAGAATTGATCTAATACTAACATCACAGTCCTTCATTTCCCGTGTTAAAAACATAGAATACAAGCCACGGGGTATATCCGATCAATCCCCCGTAATAATGGAATTTTCGGATAAACTCGCAAGGGGCCAGGGGTTTTGGAAACTCAACCCAGCATGGTTGCACTATTTGGGGCAGGAGGATGAGATGGTCAAGTTATGGAGTGAATTTTGGGAGATGAATCAGGGCTCTGCAGCGGCGGCTACTGAGTGGGATGCGTTCAAAGCGTATATGCGAGGGGTTTATAGGAAGCAATTAACAGAAAGTATGAGGGCTAAGAAACAACACTTGCAGAAATTGGAGGATGTTTGTTTGGAGTTAGAAGCGGAATATTTGCTGAACAAAGATGAAGCAGTAAAACTTAGTTGGCAACAGGCACAAAAATCCTGGCTGGCGGCCATACAGGACGAGAATGTAAAATTGCTGCTGCACCAGTCCTGTCGGGCTTACCAATCAGCGGATAAAACCTGTCGGTACTTGGCCTATTTGGCCTATTTGGCGGAGGGACCACCTCGCTGTATAGGACCAATTGTAGATACCCAGGGCCAGCAGATATACGATACCCCGCAAATAGGGGGGATGTTCTGTAAATACTTCGAGGCTTTATACACCTCCGAGCTTAAGAGAACCCCTGAGGAGATTTTGATTCAGTTAGAAAACTGTAAACTACCTAGCCTCTCCCCATTGGAAAGGCAGGAGCTGGAAGAGCCACTATTGCTGAGTGAGGTCTGCCTGGCCATTAAAGAATTACCTTGCAATAAAGCCCCCGGGTTGGATGGGATTCCAGTGGAGGTCTTTAAAAGACACTCGGATATTATTGCCCCCCCAATTCCACCAGACATTAATGCGTTGCTTTGAAGAAGGTGAGATCCCAGCGTCCATGGTAGAAGCTAAGATAACAGTTATTTTAAAGCAGGGGAAGGACCCATCACATTTAGACTCATACCGCCCCATTTCCTTATTATCAAACGAGGCAAAAATATTAGCAAAAATCTTGGCAAATATATTAAAAAGACATATTTTTAAAATAATCCATTCTAATCAGTCCGGCTTTATGCCAGGCAAGTCAACTTCACCTAATCTACGAAGGCTATTTAGCCACTTGCAGTTGCCCCTGGAACCAGATGCTACAAAAGCATTCGATATGGTGGAATGGCCATATCTATGGTCCACCCTTAAGGCTTTTGGACTAGGGGCAAACTTCATTAAGTGGATACAACTCCTTTACAACCGCCCCACAGCTAGGGTATCCTTAAATGGATGGACCTCACCATCATTTGGGCTCTCAAGAGGTACCAGGCAGGGGTGCCCCCTTTCCCCTTTGTTGTTCGCACTCGCAATCGAACCCCTGGTCTGTAGGTTGAGATCCCAAAATGACATCCATGGCTTGCGAACCGCCAACGGTACAGATGTGGTATCACTATATGCAGACGATGTCCTGATTTACTTGTATGATTACAGGTTGTCGCTCCCTAGGGTCATAGAGCTGATTGCTGACTTTGGTAAGCTCTCTAGCTTAAAAATAAACTGGAACAAATCCCATATTCTGTACCTTGGTGGCGCGCCGCTTCAGATGCTTCCTATACCGTCCCCATTAGTATGAACATCTAAGTTCAAATACCTTGGGATACAAATAACTCGTAACTCAGAGGACTTCGTCCAGCAGAACATCCTTCCAATGATGAGTAAAATAGAAACCAAATTTAAGTCATAGGGTAAGCTCCCGCTATCAGTGACGGGCAGGATAAACCTAATTAAAATGGTGGTCCTTCCTCAGCTGTTGTACCTGTTGCAACAATCGCCAATTCCTCTTCCAAAAAAGCTCTTTTGCAAACTTAACAGTAACCTCTCCTCCTTTATATGGCATAACACGCGACCAAAGGTCCAATTGAATAAACTCATGCTGGATAGGAAGGCAGGTGGACTGGGTCTTCCAGACTTTTTTGCGTATTATCTAGCCGCCCAACTAGCTCTTTTATAGCCCTGGTTTGAGGAGATGGAGGACAGTGACATAGCCCATGCTTTAGTGGAAGTAACCTCTCCAAGAAGCTGCCCCATAAATAGAATTTTACAAACTAACATCATACCCCGGGATCCACCCCTGGTTAAGCAAGCCATAAAAATCTGGCAGGAAGTTAACAGAAGGTGTAAAATTCAGTCCCTCGACCCAATGCACCCAATAGACGATCAAACGATCACTATAGAGTCAAGTGCGACCCAGGTCAGAGTAGTTTGGACTAGATATTCCGTAACAACTCTGGGCCAAATATACCTTCCCGGCCAAATTAAAACGTTTGCCGAATTAAAGGCTGAATTCTCACTACCCAAAGAATATTTCTATCGTTTTTTACAGTTAAAAACGGCACTGGCGGCCCACTTTTGAGACGGCCCCCCGTGCCTAGTAGAAAACCCGATTAAGAGAATAATAAGAACAGGTGGGGCGAAAAAATTGGTCAGTAGACTTTATAAATATATTAACCAGGATAAGGGTCTAGGCAGTATGGAGCTATTGAGGCTCAAATGGACCCAGGATATTTGGCCAATAGAGGAGGAAGACTGGTGCTTTGCAGTTTCAAATATTGCTAGAGCTACTAACGCTCTGAGGGTGCAGTAGGTGCAATACTTTATCCTGCAAAGAGCCTGCATGTCAACAACACGTATGGTAAAATTTAATGGATGTAGAACTCCGCTCTGCCCGAAATGTAAGCAGGAAGAGGGCACCTTTTTCCACCTTCTTTGGCAGTGTCAGGAGCTAACTATGTTCTGGACAGAGGTAATCCAAGTGATGGTGGATACAGGTGTCCCACGGGCAGTGCTTTCGGCCAGAGGTTGTTTGTTGAATATTCTTGATCTTAACCAGCTGGAACCAGGGGATCGACAGTATGTTACAAATCTTTCTGCTCTAGCAAAAGTAATTATTGCTAGAAATTGGATGGCGAAGGATGGCCCTAAGATAGCCTGCTGGAAAGCGTTAGTGAACTACACCGCTAAACATGAAAAATCTCTTGCTATAAGTCGTAACTCGATGCATAAATATTTAAAAAATTGGCACCGCTGGGTCAACTGTTTCCCTATAACGTAAATATACGCAACTCAATCACTATACACAGTGGAGAGAACAATAATAATATTAAGTATATATATATATATATATTATAAATTAAATAAATAATTGACAACAATGAAGGTAACACAGTAGAGCACTACTTATATTTATATAAGTATAATAAATTTATAAATAAAATTAAGTAACACATAGTGGGTAAAAGATACCTCGTAACAATAACACTAAAATTTAACTATTTACCAAAGAAAGCACTAGGTTAAGCACTCTCAAAAGTAAACTGCTTAAAATTGGAATATTGCACAGAAGTTAAGCACGCACTATCAACGAAACTGGGACACACCGTTGCATAAGATAAACTTTGCATCAATTAGCAAAGTAGTGGTGTAGATCATAAATAGCAAGATCGACCGGGACTAGGTCAATGTAACTAGGCAGATAGCTTAAAGGAGATAGAGATAAATCCCTGGTACTCTTTACGGAACTCCTAATATTAGTTCACCGAGCGGGGGAAGGGGGGGGGGGCGGGGGGCTGGTAGGGTTTTTTTGTATATGTTAAGAACACTATCTTGTTTTGGAAATATTATTGTGTATATTTATGTGATATGTGCGCCCTTTTTTGGGCATATTCTGTGTTTTAATATGCAAAAAGGCAAATAAAGAAAACAATAAATAATAATAATAAAAAAAAAATAACAGCATCTGAAAATAGTCTGGTATTTTTCCTTCCTGAAGTATTGTGTTAAAACATGCTGTCAAGGGTTCTATGAGTTGACTGGCCATGAATTTGTAAAATTCTTTCGTGAAGCCATTTGGGCCTGGCGCCTTAGCTAGTTTAAGCTGTCCAATAGCCCACCTAACCTCTAAGTTCGTAATTAGACTTGCCAAAGCCTTGGAAAGTTCCACAGGGACCTGTGGTAAAGGTATTGTTTCCCAGAATTCTTTAGTAAAGGATCTATTCGTATGAATAGGGAGTCGGGTATCGCTATTTGGCTCATCCGGGGTCGCACTAGGTGGGGTGTAAAGTTTTTCATAATAATCTTTTAGCACTTTCGCTATCTGTGCATCTGATGTGGTTAATGTATTGTCTTGTTGTATAAAGGGTGGATTACTATTTGTTGTCTAGAACCTTGCATTAAGTTGGATAATACTTTCCCAACTTTATTTCCAAAGGTGTAAAATTTTTAATTCACATTAAATACATATTTATCTCCCTGTATTTGTAAATGTTCATTATATAATGATTTTTCTGCTTGATATATTGCTTTATTTTCTAAAGTTGGGTCCATTTTAAATTTCTGAAAGGATTCTGTTCATTTATGTTGCAGTTCTGGCTGTCTGCCAGAAGAGAAGGGGATTTGAATGTAAAAATTCCTTATTCTCAGAACAGTAATTGTCCCAAGATTTCTGAATGGTTTCTTGCATACCTCGGGTCTGGGACAAATGAGATGGAAATCTCCACTGTGACTTAGTCTTCTTATCATCTTGAAAAATTATGGATGCAGTTATTAACCCATGATCTGATAGTACTGGGGCCAAAATATCAGCTGAAGCAAGTTTTGGAAAGAGCGGCTCTGCAATAAGTATGTAGTCTATTCTAGACCAAGTATTGTGTGCCATTGAGAGGCAAGTATACTCTCTTTCTTCTGGGTTTAAAGACCTCCATGAATCTATCATATTGAGGGATTTAATCAAGTACGGTACCCCTATTTTTGGGAGAGTAATGACTCATTTTGGAGGGGGTGTATGATCCATAAACGATGAGGAAATTAAATTTAGATCTCCACAAATTATTAGTGAAGTTGGGTTGTACATAACTAATTTAGTCAGCAGCTGGGTGAATTTTTTTTTTTACTATATTGTGTAGGTGCATAAACACTGCAAATTGTCAATTCCTTACCTCTGAAGTTACAGTTTATTAAGACTTGTCTACCTGTAGGATCCGCACACACCGACTTGACTTGAACATCTACTGATGCTTTGGCTAAGATTGCTACCCCACAGCACTTAGATGTATGTGACGCAGAGCCCAACACCTTCCATTGTAAAAAGTTTAGTTTTTTTTCACTTCATTTTGCAGTAGGTGCGTCTCCTGCAGGCAGACAAGGTCGATTTTCTGTCTATCCAAATAAGTTAGAAGTTTGCGCCTTTTCGCTGGAGTATGTATGCCCCTTATGTTGAGTGATCCTATTTCTATAGACATAATAATTCAGGCATAGTAATAAAGCATTTCTGAAATACTCTACAAAGATTCACAGGAGGGAAAGAGGGGGAGGAAAGAACATAAGGGTCACGTAGAACACAAAGACAAGACGTGCATCCATTAAACACTAACTTATCATCAACTGCAACGGACAAAGCATAGATCTTAGATAGTATAACCTTAGTCATAACAGGCATTATTATAAGCATAACGGACTTCCACCTTTTCTCTGATGTAGACATTTCCAGAATGCTGCACAATAGAAATACAAACTATGTAAATTCTAGTATCAGACCAACTCCGACAACCTGCATCTCCCCATATTAAGAATTTGTATATATTTAACCTTCTAATTATTATACAAAAACATATGGATGTGAATTTATGGGTCTTTTGAAATCTCTACACCTTCCACCACTGGCAATCCTATACTGCCACAAAAGCCAACACCCCACAATGCAGACACTGTCAGCACTCCTACACTGATTACACTATTATTTTCTTGGTACTTGTGTAGTACCAGGGCACCAAATTAACATACGTATGCAAGCGTAAGTAAATTGCATCGCACGGCCCATTTTAGTGGCGTGCGATGCAATCTCAGAATTTAATATGGTATGGACGTTTGGTGGTTAGCGTAGCTGTGCTTTCTGAATAAGAGTAGGCTGCGCAAACCGCGTAGTCAGTCAAAACTTGCGTAAGTGTTCCCGGTCCCTGTCAGATTCAGTCTTAGGTGAATAATTGAGAGTGATGGCTGCATCAGGGAGAGCTGAGAACGCGATGGAGGTGACAGTGATTGCTGGTGAACCAATCACCATGTTGACCTTGCCAAACACAGAGGAGGAGGCTAATTTGTTTTTCCAGCACCACCAGTTGCTTCCAGTCATGCAAAATTGTGTGAACGGCCACCCGATGCAGCTATCTCTGAAGGAAAGGATGTGAAAGGTGAGCCTCAGAGCGGCGCACTGGTTCCCGGGGTGACGATTACCCTTCTTCACCCTTGTCCACTTTATCTACTCATGGGCGGAGGAGATGACAAGTATGGCATGTTGTGACCGGGAGCTGCACATGTCAAATAAAACCGCAGTGCAGTACAATGGCTTGATGCGGGAGGCATGCACTATGGACTTAATTTCTCTGCCCCATAGTCAAATTGGCGGTCCTGGCATGGTGGTCAAAGTGGACAAAAGTCTATTTGTCAAGCGCAAAAGTCATGTGGGAAGGATGCTTCCTCAGCAGTGGATTTTTGGAGGGATCTGCAGGGAGACTGGTGCCTGCTTTGTCAGTGCAGTGGAGAAGCGAGATGCCACTATGTTGATGGCCACCATCAACGAATTTGTAGCTCCTGGATCGATGATCTATTTGGATTGTTGGAAGGCCTACAACACGGACCAGCTTCAGCAGGCCGGATATGAGCAAGCGCGTGTGAACCATCGATATAACTTTGTTGACCCGGACTCAGGGGTTCACACGCAGAATATAGAGCGGCTGTGGAGGACATGTAAATGGCGAAACAAGCGTCAAAGAGGCACCTCCTGCAAACATTTGGATTCATACCTGGAGGAATTTATGTGGAGAAAGACTCTGGGTGCTAGTTATCCATTTTTTCGCAATCTACATGCTCTGACGCTGCTGCCGAAGGCAAATGCACTGTCTTCATAGTGACTCTATTTTTCTTAATTAATTGTTGTTTAATTTGATTTCTCTTTATAAATGTTATTAATTAATATGTTATATTTATCATTCATTATTAAGTAAATTTAAAGTTAATCATTAACACATGTTGTCATTACTGTGTTAGATGTATGATATGGCCGGTGTGAATGTGCTCCTAAAACACCCCCACTATTTTCGCCACCCTGAAGCGTGGTGAGTGCAGCGAGACCCGCGAAGGGTGGCGGAACGTGTCCTCCTGACCTTTTCATACCCCCACTATCCACGTCGGGGTCGAGTTGATTTGATATAGTGTGGCTAGCACAGAGAGCCACTGAGCCCGAAGAGTGGCGAGCGTAGTGAGCCCCATGAGGGGACACTGAATACTGTACTTGTAAAGTAATCAGCGTCCCCTCGTGGGGCTCGCTGCGCTCACTACGCTTTGGGCTTCACACTATGTAACATCGACTCCACGCCGACGTGGATAGTGGGGGTTTGAAAAGGTCGGGAGGACGCGTTCCGCCGCCGATCGCCACGCTTCGGGGTGGGGAGGATAGTGGGGGATACCTAAAAATCTCATTGCATGTCATTGCAGTGCATTGCGATTTTGCATGAGGTGCGATAAGCCCGTGGTCAGAGAGCAGTGAATAAATTACTTAGGAACATCGCATCGCACAGCACTAAAACGGGACATGCCCTGGTACTACACAAGTACCATTTTCTTAACCATCACCATTGAATTGAGCACACCACAAGCACATCTGTACTGATGTCACAGCCAGAACTCTTGTTCTGCCATCACCCCGTTCTGAGGACAACACCAGCACCCATGCACTGCCAACACCATCCAACCTGCACTGTATCCATCTCACAATATATTATGCACTGACTGTCACAAGTGTTCTTAGCCCCACCTACCGTATGGATCGCTCACACCGTCCGAATGCGGTAAGATGCAGAGCAAATGGACCACGAGTGGATGTTTCATGCAAACACCTCCCCCATCTGTGGGAACCTCCCCCATTCTCCGATGGTCGCCGACCATTGAATAATGGAATGATGGACCGAGCGGCAGCACCGAGTGCTCCAGACCACTCGGACATTTTTCCATATGAAAGCAGGGATATGGCCGGATTACCATACGTACGCATATGGTAATGAGCCCCAACATCCCTTCATGTCCCTCTCCACCCCCTGCTTTGATGGTTCTGACCTATCATTTTCTGCACAGAACTCACGCCATGTTCGGACGTGCGAGGCGTTCGCACATGTACAGAAACGCCTATGCACAAGCGCAAACATCGGATGTCCGACCGCACACGCAGCCGTCTGACTCAATCAGAATAAGGGCCTATATCCAACCCACTCCGTATCCAGCACTGTTTCTAATCCACACTATTTCCATTTTGTATACAAACTGCAATGTATCCAACACACAGTATGGGGGTCATTCTGGTTCTATAGCTCCCACATGTGAATGATGTTATGTTTTTGCACATGTGCATAATTATTTATGCGAATGTGCAGGCTCTCTTGGCAAATGGACTCAGGACCTTGCATAGTTTCCAGTCTTTCGCAAGGAGCAGTGCAGGTGGGAACGAGTTGCACCCATGGGAACGCACAGAGTTTCATGGGCATCCCCCATGAAAACTCTAGGTGTTGCCATTGGATTGCAGGTGGGAGGAGGTGTGCCATGGATGGGCAGCTGAACATAACATAATGTCTGCTGCCTGCCCTGTCTTTGGCCGAAAGCCCACAAATACAGATGGAGCCTGCTCCATCTTTGCAGGGGCTGGCGATTCTATGCACTGCCAACACTGCCAGCGGCCGGCTCTTACCAGGGGCGCACGGGCACAAGATGCTAGCGCGTGCCCCGTGGCTATGGAGCTGGATCCGCTGCCCGCCGCCTCCCCCACCATCGCCCCCTGTGCCCTTCGCCGCCTCGCCATCCCCCTATCCTTGCCCATCTCCCTGAAGATTAGACGTGCAGGATGCTGCCGTGTCGCCATCCTGAAACTGGGACACATGTGCGTATGAGACGCACATGCGTCCCAGTCACATGGAGTGCCTCTGCGCTGGCGAACGCGACAGGGCACCTCTTGACTTATACAGTAGATGGACAACCTCACTGGACTTATCCTGCAGACAGGGTAGATCTCCTTGATGTATATGGCAGACTGGGCAGCACTACTGGATTTATACTGCACCAATAGACTTATATGACAGGGCAACCCTGGTATGGTAGAGAGGGCACCCCTTTACGAATATGGAAGACTGTGAAGCACCACTCGACTTATATGGCATACAGGGCAGAACCCCTTGACTTATAAAAAAAACAGGGCACCCCTTGATTTATATAGTAAATAAGGCACCTTTGACTCAGACAGGGCAGCACCACAGTTCTTATGTGGCAGAAAGGGCAGCACCACTGGACTTATACAGCTCACAGGGCACCCCATGACTTATATGGAAGACAGGGCACCCCTTGATTAATACAGCAGGTAGGGAAGCACCACTGGACATACACAGCAGACAGGTTACCCCTTGACTGATACGGTAGACAAGGAAGCACCATTGAACTTATACAATATGTCAGACAGGGCAGCACACCTTGACTTTTACAGCAGACAGGGCAGCACCTGACTTATACAGCAGACAGGGTAGAACCACTGGATTTATACTTCAGACGGGTTAGCTCTCCTTGACTTATAAGGCAGACAGGGCACCCTTGACTTATATGGCAGGTGGGGCAGCAACACTGGCTTAAACATCATACAGGTGCAGCCAGTGCTCGAAGTGGAATTTTAGAAGTTGGGGTATGGAAATTTAACCCCTCCAGGACCCTCACTCACCAACTCCCCCCTCCCCCCCCCCCCCGGAGCCTCACTTTCCTATCCCTCCTGGGACATTCACTTCCCTATCACTCCTGGAACCCTCACTTCCCTATCCCTCCTGGGACCCTCACTTCCCTATCCCTCCAAAGGCCAGATAGCATCTCACCTGATCCCTACTTCTCCCAAGCCATACAGTAGCAGCTCACTTGCTGTGAATGCAGTTCCTTGGCAGCTGGGCTTAGGCTATTGAATGCTGTAGTGTGGATCTGTGATGGGTGCAGCTGCTGGAGGATCCAGCAGATTCCTGATCTTCTGTGTGGCCACTGAGTATATATTACAGACTGGGGGCCAGACTGCGCTGCGCTCGCCACCAGCAGCAGTCCTCCTGCAGGCCAGACCCCCAGACTAGCTCCCACCTCAGCCTTCAGCGCACGCTGTTGCCTCACTCACGCTCCGGGGTCCAGTGACTGCTGCAGCTTCCTTGCCCCGCTGGTCCAGCACCAGCTCCAACCTCCATCCCCTGAGTCTGGCGGCCATTGCATGTAGCTACCATGCCTCCCGCTTAGCAACTTCTCATTGGCTGGTGGCCGTGAGACGTGATTGGCTAATGCCAGTAGTCGGAAAAATCTGCCCTTCTTTTGATTGGCAGCCAGACCGTGAGAGCCAGGATTGGCTGGCAGCCGGTGCCGACTTCTTCATGCTGCAGGGGGAACCAGGTACGGCCATCCTGACTCCCGTCGCAGCGGGTTGCTGCCACCAATGGAGAGGTTACCTAGATTGACACCTCTCCTAACAATGCTGCTACTGTTTAGTGCTGGGATCCCTTTTTTAATCCTAGCGTTGGTACAGTCTAGAAACGGACAAAAATGAAGTGGCATCGGGAAGTGGTGGTATATCATACCGCCGTATACCGCCCCACTTCGAGCACTGGGTGCAGCACCGCTGGAATAATACACAGAAAAGGCAGCCCCTTTTGATGTATATGGCAGACTAGGCAGCACTGGACTTTTCACATATCTGGCAACAACATTGAACTTATACCACAGACAAGGCAGCACCAATGGATAGATACAGCAGACAGGGCACACTTGTCCTATTCGGCACATACAGTAGTCCACCCTTTGAGTTATACAGCAGAAAATGCAGCACCACTTGACTCATATGACAACAGCCATTTCAAATGCTCAGTGCAGATTTCCTCATGCGCGCCGAGGAAAACTGCACTGAGCAGTCGAAACGGCTGTTTGGCCGTGCTTGTGTTTCACTACATGTCCTAATAAAACTATGCTGGACCATTCAATTTGAGTGCCGGTTCTAAATAACTTTTTGCAGGATAATAATAGTAGACGGCCACTATAACACAAAGTTCCCAGAGGGCTGGGCAACACAAAACGACATACACTTCCCAATAGTGGTTCAGCGCCTTTAACTTATTCCATAGTCCATATGTGTTCATCCAACTTGAAATGAAGCAAAGATTTTTCCAAGGTAAAAGTTTATTTTGATCTTCAATGAATAGTCAATGATGTTACAGCAGTACAATAAAGTCCAACTCATTTTGTCTAAATCGACTTCATCAGGGGAGCAAATAACATTAAATATTTATTGATTACCAATCAAGATGATTGATAAATATAGTTCCGGTGGATAAATATTAAAACCATAAACATTTATAATGCGTCTCCTACCCCTCTCATGCTAGTCCCATAAACAACCAATTGTAAAGATGACAATCAATTTGTACAGAATGGACCACATCAATTTATAATCTCTCTATGGGACCTCTATCTCCTACATAAAAGGAAATATATATATATAGCACACACACGCAAGGAATGTTTGCTTTTGGGGGGGGGCGCAGATGATCTGGGCTGTCTCGGGCCCAACAATTTCTAGTGGCAGCCCTACCTGGACTAATACAGTAAAGCAGACAGGACACCCCTGAACCGATACAGCAGAGCAGACTCTACATCACTGGACAGATACAGCAGAGCATACAAGGCACCCCTGGACTGAGACAGGTCTATCCTCCACACACTTCAATGCCGGAAAGGGGGGACATGCTGTATAGAATAACAAAAAACATGTGAATCCGGCAGCGGGATTAGGTTGTTTTGTCGAGTGTTTTGGGTTTGAACTCGTGGGAAAACCCAAACCAGACTTGGATCCCTGGGAGTCCGATTCACATAGAACCAGATCTGCTCACCCAAGCAAAAACCAGTGATTTTGGAGTATGGGCCTGGTTTTCGTTCACTTGCAAAAGCAAATTCTCGCTCTAATGGACAAAACCATGTGGACTGCAGGTTGGGCAGATGTACCATGTGCAGAGATTGTTAGATTTAGATGTTATTTTGTTTCCTTGCAGAGTAAATACTGGCTGCTTTATTTTTACACTGCAATATAGATATTCATTTGAAGTACAAACCCCACCCAAATCTAACTCTCTCTGCACATATTACATCTGCCCCACCTGCAGTGCACATGGTTTTGTCCATTAGAGAGAGAATTTGCTTTTGCAAGTGAACCAGAATTAGGCCTTATGGAGTTCATTTTGATTGACTCACAAAGCTGGAAATTACATATATATAAATATAAAGTCAATCAGAATGACCTTCATAGGTTCTGGTTCTGGTTCAATTAAACGCTGCCCTCGGCCCGCATGAATGCACGGTCACTCGCTGGTTTGCGGTGACCTAGTATGGAAACAGGGCAAACAGATGACATCTGTTGACGTCAGCTGACCGATACCAACACCCGCATTATGAGCCAATTTAAATGGGAACACCTAGCATTTTCATTGGAACGCAAGTGAAATGCAAGGCATTCTCATGGGCGCTACCCATGGCCACCGCACAATGCCCCTCACCTATACTTCTACATGCAAATGGGCTGGAAAATAATTAGTTTGCCAGGCCCACTCGCACAAAGCAGCTGCACATGTGCATCAATGCTTATGCGCATGCGCAATAGCTAAACATTGCTACCCTGTGCAAATGTGCAGGGGAGCATACAAATCAGAATGACCTCTAGGGTGACATTCTATGCTATGCGCTAAATGCGCATGTTTAATTCGCACACTATATCGCCGCAAATCGCATTTTTATAACTCACACTTTTCAGTCAAAATTCGATTATTTAATGTGATGCGCATTTGAGGCTGAAAAGTGCGAAGAGTTGCGATTTGCGGCGAATTTTAGTCATAAAAAAGTGCGATTTTTAGTATGAAAGAAGTGCGATTTTTAGTCCGAAAAACGCGCCATTTCTTCCTCTGGTCATGTGCGAGTTTTGGACCAACCGGAGTGCGATTTACAAACCTGTCTCCGCATGACTAAGAACCCCCAAACCTATTGGCCCACCTATGTCCCCTCCATTATGCATCACACCCCCTATATAAAGGGGCATTGGCGCCATTTCACTCTTTGATAGGAAGTAAGGAGCATGGAGAGGAGCAGTGGAAGCGTTTGTGCAGGAAGAGGAGTTGGTGGCAGAGGAACCAGTGGCAGAGGGAGCACTGGCAGAGGAACCAGTGGCAGAGGGAGCACTGGCAGAGGGAGCACTGGCAGAGGGAGCACTTGCAGAGGGAGCAGTGGCAGCAGCCAGACAAGTGGGAGAGGCAGCAGTGTGGCAGGCAGCATGGCCACAGCAAGGCCAGCCTCAGCTCAGACCCTGGCCGTCCAGCCCCAGCAGGAGGAGGTGGAGGATCCGCTGGCATCCCCATCCTACAGCCAAGCCCTAGACCATACCCCACACCAGCTGCAGGAGGGCCACATGTCAGAGGTGGAGGAAGATGCTGGTGAGGAGGAGGAAGACACTGCTATGGAGGAGGAGGAGGGTGACATGGCTGGTGCAGAAAATGAGGAGGAGGAGGAGGAGGAGGTGGTAGCTGGTCGCACCAAAAGTGGCCGCATGGTCAGGTTTTCCTTTGAGGAAAATGTGGCACTTGTGAGGGCTATCCTGCCAGTGTACGAGAGGCTGCTTGGCAAAAGCAACTAAAAAACCACTGCCCAGCGCAAGCGCGCTATATGGAAGGACATCACCCAGGCGGTGAACGCTGTGAGTAATCACAAGCGCCTGGTGCGCAATGTGAAGAAGCGCTTTAATGATATAAAACGCCAGTTAAAGCATAAAATGGCCCTGGAGATGGAGGAGGCCACCAGGACTGGAGGAGGAAGCCCCACCACTGTCAGCTACAATGCGTATGAGGTGAAGCTGAAGCGCATCATCCCCCCTGAGGTCCTGCCTGGGATGCATGTGGTGGATACCGACAGGGCCCAAACGCCACCGCGAGCTGGTAAGTGTGACCCCATGCAAACTGTAACATACATGCCAATGTATTATACCTGTAATGTGCACTTGTATTGTTATGCTTTGTAAAGTGCTGCTGTGGAACTACATAGCCCAGCAAGGTCATGCACAAGAAAATGGCTGCTCCTGCTTTGAAATTGCTGATAATGCTGGCCCTTGTAGTTCCACAACTAATCTGATTGATTAACAGTGTACCATTCTTTGCAGCAGACTAACATGTATGTGTACAAAAACCCTGTGGTGTAATGGAGGTTTAGCTGGCATGCCTACATACCACCGAATATCCTATAGTTGTCATGTGTACACTAGTTTACTACTAAGTCTGAAATGAAAGATTGGCCTGAAAACTAAACAAAGGGTGGTCCAGATATAATGCTGCCCTTTTCTATTGGGTATTGTCCATTATTGTGAATTCACTGCATGTTTTCTGAAAATGCATATCCATTGCAAGGTCCATAATGCCTGGCCATCTTTCCTTGTACAGATTGTCCGTCCCGAAGTGCTGCAGCATCTAAGAGAAGAAGGCCCGTTGCTGCAGAATCTGTGGAAGCAGGTAAATGACTAAACAACACCCCATTACACATACAGTACACACACCTATGTCACATCAACAAGATCTCACACTACATTCTGCTCCTGCTGCTACATTGCAACGGAAATGAGTGTAATCTGAGCTAGGCATGTGACATATTAATAATGTCATTGTTGCATGCAGTATCGGGGTACATGTGTAAGTGCATAACACCCCTAGGTATGGGCGTCAGCCATCTATAGGCCTATGCAAAACAGTATAGAGGACAGTGTGGCCTATATATGCATGAGTACTTACCTCTTCTCTGTATCCACAGGTGCTATACAACTAGGGTCAAACCAAACAGATTCTTCAATACTGGTGCTAGACGAAATGGACATCATTCTTGATCCGGTCGACACCTTTGCGGCAGAGGAAGAAATGCCGGGCTCATCCCAGAGTGATCTTCCCCCAAGTGGGGTGCCTCCCAACCCACCCCCAACCACCCAGCAACCCCATACACCAGCTACTGCTTCCCAAGTAGCTAACTCCTTGGTGAATTTCAAGGACAAGCAGCTTGAATTCATGGCCTCCCAAAGCCTCCAAATGGGAAATATACAGGGGTACATGCGTGACACCTTCCTGCAGTTGCGCAAAATGGCCCGTAGTGTAAGGGTAGCTGTAGGCACTCAAGTGCGCATTGCCAACAGTCTTGACAGCCGTTTTGCAGAACTAACTTCTGCAATACGTGAGCAGAATAGCCATATTGGGAGCCTGGCACAAAGTCTTACAGCCCTAACCCACACATGCACAGCGCAGACCAATGCCCTCCTAGCTATGCAGGCACAAATACAGCAGCAGCAGTAAGGCAATGTGGGAGGTGGCACTACCTCAACCCTCAGCAGTGTCTCCAGCACCCCAATAAGTGTCTCCCCCACTTCCCCACCCCGTCGTAGTGTGAGGACCCGTGGTGGGCTTAGTTCCGCCTCGAAAAGTGGTGTAGGGCTGCCTGATGCTGGGCGAAGGTAGCTGCTACATCAGTGTTTCTACATTAAAAAAGGCCAACTATCTGTCTACATGGCCCCACAGTTTGTATTTTGCACATGTTACATTGCAGAATGGTTTACTTCAAAACAAGTAAAATTTGCAAACCGCATTCCATTGTGTTTGTGTCTTTTTCTCTATATAAATTAATGTGTGATTTATAACATATTGTAATGGTATATGACTATGGGATTGCAGTAAAGTAGTGTGGTATAACTCCTTGGCTGGCAAAGGTTATGGATGTACATTTTCCAGCAGGCTCTGACACTCATGGTTTGGACTGTAATGGTTGTAGTGTGTCAGGGCATGCTGGAACATGTAGTTCCACAACACCAGTGAGCCATGTTTCACAGAAAACTTAATTGTTTCATGGACCAAGAGTACTTAGAAGGTAGATATCAGCAAGGGATAGGTCAGCACCACCATGTGCATCTGTTGTGGACTGGTGTTAGGTTAAATATGGGTGGAAAGCGGTGGTACTGGTCAATAATTTGTTAATGAGTACACTTCCAACACTGGTACATTTTGGAGTACAGGCCACATGTGCTTACCAGAAAAGCTACGCCTGCTGATGTATGTCTGCAACAACTTCTTTATAGCAAGTAACAGTACAGTACAATTCTTAGACAAAGTGGCCTGTGATAGCACCAAGGCCCATGAGGTCACAGACTGAGTGGAGGCTGTGGACAAATAGTAGAGGGCACACATTCATTAGTGCTGGACAGACACTACATAGTTGGCACCCACAAAATGGGCACAAGCATCTCTCACCTGCTCATCTAACTCCGACAGGGTAATTGGGTTCAGCGTAACCATCCCCACAACCTGTTGGTCCGACAGGTAGTCCAGGTACAGGTGAGCACCATACATACGTGGGGTACCCAGTAGTGGGGGGGCAACCAGCATCTTTTGCCCACCTTCCTCCCTCCTGCGTTTGCCCTCCAATTGGGACACATCACAGATAAGCAATTTTAAAATAGTCATACAAATCTACATGAATTAACCCTCACAGGTGTCCTTATTAATGTTGGGGTTAAGGTAGGGGGGTTTGGGATTGATAATGAAGGCACCTGTGTTGAAATTAACCATGTGCGCACTTGACCAAAATGAGGTGTGTGCAAATGCGCCAAACAGAACCAGGTCTGAAAAAAGTGCGATAAATAGACACCGCAAAAGTGCGATTTGCAAATGCGCATAGCATTAAATAAGCGGTTTGTATAGTTTTGCATTGGAAAACATCTGGATGCGATAAAAGTGCGAATTAATCTCGCACTTTTGTTCCGCATAACTTTACGCACAAAATATGCGATTTCTGTCCCTTAACGCATCACGTTAAATTGGCGATTTCGCAGAAAAATGCGATATCGCCATTTTGTGGTCTAAATAACGCCAAAAACAGAAAATCGCATAGCATAGAATGTCACCCCTTATGTCTGAAAGAGGTATGATTCATAAAAGACAATAATAGAGATTTCAGAAGAATAATACTCAATTTGACACCAGCAGTGCTGGTTCTGGCTAACTTTGGGTAACTGTAGCAAATAACTATTTTTCATTTAAGCCAGTATTTTCTTTTTCTCGCATACAGTACAGTAATTCATCTTACATGGCACCTGTATAGTCCAGGTTTTAAGAAATGTACAGTATGACTTAAATAGTACCACAGCCAGTATGATTATACCACCTGTGCACAAGAATTAATATCCTTAAAACCTTGACTGTTATGCCCCGTACACATTGGGAGAGTCAGCCTCCATGCTGAATGATATAGTGTCTCTCAGATCGCTCAGCACACATCGGTCAGCACACAGCGATGCACCAGTGATATGTGCTGAGAGATCTGTCACTGCCAGTATTCTATGGTGACAGAAAACTGGCAATGACTAGATGTATTCTGCATGCAGTATAAATCTAGTGGAGCGATAGCAAAGTGCGGCACCGAGCATCGACAATGACGGGTGTACACATGGAGCGATCCGTGTTTGTTTTAAGCGATCTTATCAGATCGCTTAAAATTGGGCTGTAGTCTCCCCATGTGTATGCCCCATTAGGCTACTTATAGGCATCAGTTTGAGAGACTCTTGCCTAGAATTTTACAATAATTTTGGAAACACTAGCAAAGTTTTGCTTAGAATAAAATTTATTAAGAAAAAGAAAGTCTCAAAATCAAATACAGAAGTTACATTTCCTCTATTATTATATGATTCAAAGACATTATTTTGATTAATATGATAGATAAACAGGTTCCCTTGTATGACCATAAATCATAATTCTGCCATGAAACAGGATTTCATTGGGGTTCAGCACCTAAAAAAGAATATAAAAACCGTAGTATTAGCATTTGAATATTGCAATATTACAGACATTTTTACAGATATATGACCAGATTCAGGCATAATCGCTCATCTGCAAATTTACAGATGTTTGTGAGTACATAGCGCACCCCAGACTGCGTAAATCTCACAATCCACTCCCCCATCTCAGATCCATATGCAATTCACTCCCCACTAAATGATTTTCTCAGTCTGTGCAAATGAGATAGAATGGCACTGGCACTGACATCACACACCCTTCCTTAAAACACCTGAGCACACCTGTGCTTTTCAGACACTCCAAGAACATTGCAGATTTACGCCCCTAAAAGCTGACTTTCTGTCTGTAAAATTGCCATGGGGTTTGTGAATAGATATTTTTGCTAGATAGACTTTGAATCGCGCATACACGCACTGATCCATACATATGGCGCAGTCATTTGATAATCAAACAGATTTTGAATTTGCACATCAGCAATCAGGTCTAAATAACCCACAGATTGTGTTTCTTGTAATGATGGAACAGCCAGCACCTGTGATATGGAGGATAATGTCATATTAACCACTTCAGTGGTATGCACGGAAATTTTCCAGATTGAGATGCGCTGCCAGAGTGGGTTCTCCTGGAAATTTTGAGGCATGCCATTGATATTTAGGGGTGTGGCAGTGGTATCGCCAGCGGCACAACACTGGTGCACTACAATCTGGCACCAACACTCCACCCCCCATTGCCTGACCCCCCCTGCCATATGTCATTCACCTTCAATCCTTTCTGTAGCACCTCACAGATGTTTGGGGCCGTTCAAGCACCTGTTTGTTTGGGTACCCTAACACACGAATGACTGAATGCTATGAGCGGTGGCTACAAGTAATAAGCGGCAGGAGCAGCCCCAGGGGAGAAGGGGCTGCTGCAGAAGAACAGCTGACAGCCCTTTCACTGGTGAATATTTCTGGGGCAGAACAACCCTGCCCTGGTAGGCTTGTCCTTCCCCAGGAAAACCCACCACTTAAGGGATTAATCTTCACAACTTTGTGTTAGAGCAACATGGTTTGGAGCTAACACAATTACAGTCTTCCAATACTTTTGTTTATCCAAAGTGAAACAAAAAGCTCTATTGGTATTTTCAAGTATATTATACACATATATGTACATTTTAGATAAGAATATAAATGTTATTCTGCTGATTTAGTTGTGATTTTGTTTGTCATCACAGATCTAAAATGAATACAATTTCAGAAGCGAGCTTTATTATAGTATTTAAGCCATGTACCCCAAAAACTTTTACATTGTTATTTCAGACCCAAAGCAAATGAATAGACTTTGTGGATATTAAGACTAATATTTTACACATACTCTCAGATGAGTTTTATTTCATAAATAGTATTATATTGTAGTTCTGCCTTCAACTACCATCTAGGACAAGTCTTTATTTTGGTGTCCTATATTTAGGGCATTCTCAGTTGCAATGGTTATAACAAAGCAGTTTTGGGATCAATCCAATAGAATAAATATTTTTTCTAATCCATTTTATTTTCCAGCGGTAAGCTCATTTATGTCACTACCCTAAGCTGGCTATTTTACCTTCATCAATTCAAAGGAGTAAATTTACTATGATGGGAGTTCTATTGAAGATGGAATGTTGCCCATAGTAACCAAACAGATTATATCTATTATCTTCTAGAAGGTGCTAAATAAATAAGAAGTAGAATCTGATTGGTGGCTATGGGCTCCATCCCATCTTCAATGGTAATCAGTAAATGTATCACATATTGATTATATGAAATGATAAAGCAGGTCTTTCTCATAGAAAACATTAGATGTGCATTTTTATAATGTGCATTTTTATAGATTAGTTACCTCAATTTGCCAGGCCTCCAACCACCGGGAGATTTTGTACCAGACCTCCAACCACTGGGAGATTTTGTACCAGACCTCCAACCACTGGGAGATTTTTTAATAGGCCTCCACTCAACAGGCCTCCACCGGATCCACCCAACACACCACCCAAAAGGCCTCCACCGGATCCACCCAACACACCACCCAAAAGGCCTCCACCGGATTTTCCACCCAATATGCCATCCAACAGGCCTCCACTGGATTTTCCACCCAACAGTCCAGTGACTAGGTTTAATACAACATCAACAAGATTCAGTACAGGTCCCAATGCAGTTTTTCCGATTACTTCAATTACTTGATTGATAGTATCATGTACAAAACTTATAGAATCCAAATTAAGAGTAGAGCCCTAAAAAAGAAACATGTGTTAAAGAATAAATACATTAGAATGTAATCAGATATTATACAAATTATTTTTTCAGTGATGGAAATCCTCCTGTCAACCTCTTTGTGGCTGATAGCTCAGTGGGACAGATGCATTAAGCCAAGAGAAGAGATAAACTGGAGATAAAGTATAGATAAAGTGAAGGAGATAAAACACCAGCCAATGAACTATGGTTGAAAATGACAGTTGGGAGATGATTGGCTGGTGCTTTAACTCCTTTCACCTTATCTCCACTTTATTTTCAGTTTATCTCTTCTCCAGGCTTAATACACCTGCCCAAGTCTGAATGGTATTACAAAGGTACCTTGGTGCGGCAGCATGCACACTACGGTTACAATGCATGCACAGTCAACCGATAATCACTCAGTTGTGACACCATAAAAGTTCTGACTGCACCAGAATACGGCCCATTGTAATCAACAAGTGTTACAATAACAAATATTACATGGTTAGTCTTGCATTATTTATTACAGTCTTTGGTTTTGAATTTTTGTTCTTTTGCCTAATTATTAGACCAAATGTTAATAATATTTTAATGTAAACTAAATGAAATTATTTTATCTTAGATTCCCTATTTCCCTTTTTACATTTACTGAAGTATTCAGTTCATTACTTCAATTTCTATGTTTCATATCGTATCGTATTATTGCAGCCTTGTTTGAATTTGTTTTTTTTTCCAATGTTCATAATTTCTTCTATTTCTCTCATGTTGTTGCTTAAGGTGCCTACACACGGGGGGAGATATATTGCTAGCAACCTGTTGCTTGCAATAAATTGCTGAGCAATATATTGCTCAGTGTCTCCTTTTCATCAGCGACCAGAGATGGTCGCTGATGAAAAAGAACCTTTGCTGGGGGAGCCGCAGAGGTAATTAGCTGGTTGCAGGAGCAAGCTCCTGCGAACAGCGATTACAATGGTGCAGAAAACGGGAGCGCGCACCCGGCTATTTATCGCCGGGGCACACTTCCATCACTGGCAATATGGTCGCCTGCGACCATATTCCCAGCGATTATAGCCCCTATCGCCCCCGTGTGTACACAACATTATTGTTACATTGGTAAGGTTTTTTTAATAGAGATTATCTGTTCGTATAACCTGACATCCGATTGTGCCCAAATTTCAATCCGATATGCGGCTAATTTTTTTCTTGACTAGCTCGGATGCCATATTGAGGCAAAACATAATCCCAGCATTAAATTCTCATGGGTTTTGGATTGCATGGAAAGATTCCATGGTGGCGCCATTTCACTCCAGTTGAGGCATACTGCACTGTGCTCTGCTGTCTATCCACAACTTAGTGGCTGCGCTGTGAGGAAGTGGCATATTTATAATGGGTACAATGTGCACATGTATCATAATACAAATAAATCTACATAGCGTTCGTAATGTTCTATATAATCACAATAACAGAAAGGAAAAATAAAATAAGTTTGACCGTTTGAAGAAACATACTGCATAAAATTCTGTAAATGGAATAAAAAAATCAATATATGAAGCTTCTCATCACACATGGGTTATGAAAAGCCCCATATAGTACAGCATATCAGCACATACCACATTGATGTACTGTAGCATTGCTTTGTCCTCAAGCCACTGCTCATTCTGTGCTCTAACCACCATCATCACACCATATGGTGCTCACTAATAGATCTGGTAAATACAGTTATTCTGTGGCTATTAAATTACATTTTTAAAAGGGGGTTGTAGCACAACAAATATACATGTGAGGTTTTGATGGTAGACAATACCTGTAATATACTGTACTCTCCCATTGCATAGTGTGAATAGTAAAAAAAAGGAAGTAATTAAAAAATATATATATTGTTTTTATCTTATAAATAACACACACATACACTTTCATATACACAAGAGCACAAAAAAATCCTTTTTTTTTTACCAGAAGTTTGCTAGTTTTTCCTAGCAGTGTCTTAAGAAGTAGCCCAAGTTGTGCAAGAAGTCCTTCCTGCAAGTAAAACAAGCATAACAATTAGGAAATAGAAGTACATATAGTTATTATTATTATTATTATTATTATTATTATTATTATTATTATTATTATTATTATTGTTATTATTATTAGTAGTAGTAGCTGTAGTAGTAGTAGTAGTAGTAGTAGTATTAGTAGCTGTAGTAGTAGTTGTAGTAGTAGTAGTAGTGTTAGTAGCTGTAGTAGTAGTAGTAGTAGTAGTAGTAGAAGACATTGCTGTGTAAATTAACTTAGATGGCAGTTCCATTGAAGATGGGATATTGCTCATAGCAACCAATGAGATTCTACTTATTTAATGAATACCTTCAAGAAGATAATAAATACAATATGATTTTCTGCTTTGGGTAACATCCCATCTTCAAAAGAACTCCCATCTTAGTAAATTTACCCAGCAATGTCTACTACTACTGCTACTGCAGGAACAATTTTGAATATTGAATGGGCATTTCTTCATACTTATACAATCCCATTCTTGGCCGGGACTCACAGATTGTCAAATTTATGAATGGACAAATTTAGCTGAGTGCCACTTTTTCAGATGAAAATTACGGCTGCAGCCAAATGTATGAATTAAAAGACCATTGATAGAACTCAGCCTCATTTCTCCATAGACTTCATTAGGATTGGCAAATTTATGACCATTCGTATCTGGCAATTAGACCGCCTTGTGCCATTCATGTTTGCTGAAGCATGCACTTATCAGTTACATCCATGCATGCTTCTACTGTATGTGTAAAAATAAAAGAAGGTGTAATATATATATATATATATATATATATATATATATATATATATATATATATATATATATATATATATATATATATATATATATATAGCATGGGGTCTCTGCTACAAGTATAACCAGCCCCAGTCCTGGTTCCTGAAATACTGGGAATTTTTTTTATAGATTTCCCCCATATTTCCATGTAACTGATGGAAATCCCACTGATGGAAGCCACAAATGGCTGCCTAGGAACTGTGCCACATAGCCATATGTACCCTGTGTCTCCCCTGTCTCACACACTGCATAGCAACCTAAAACTGTACCGTCCCTGCTTAACTGTTACTTACCTGGCTGTTTGCAATGACCAGTGGCGCCACTGTTGACTGCCTAGACACTGTGCAAATCAGCGGGTAGGTGTTCCCTGTGTGATAACTGTACTCTCTCTGGTTAAATTGTTACCTACCTGGCTATAGCAGTGACCAGTGGTGCCACTGTTGGCTGCCTAGACGCTGTGCAGCTCAGTGAATATATGTTCCCTGCGTCTACAATCCCCAGGGCACTTTGAGCGTATAACTGTATGTGTTATGTATATCTGTACTGTCACTGTTTAACTGTTACCTAAATGGCTGTTGCACAGCAATCCAAATAAAATTCCTAGTGTACGCAAGTATACCTGGCCAATAAAGCTGATTCTGATGTCAGTCAATTTGTATCCTCTCAGCCAATCAGCTGCAAGTTTCAGAGGAGCTCTGCCAGTGATTATTTGGCCACATCTCATTGAAGTTAATTTAACGAAAACAACATTTATCCTCTATGGTGGTTCATATCATAGGAGTCAATGTTATGAAAAGAACATTGACTCCTATGATGGGAACCAGCAAATCAGTCTAACCGCAAAGTTAATTTGAGGTATCCCCAAGGTTAATAAGCGTCACTCTGGAGCTTGCAGCTGATTAGCTGATGGGATTCCCATTGACTGGTGTTTGTGTGATCCTTTTCAATTAAGCTGAGAAGCAGCATTCTAAATGGATTGGGTCATGTATTTTTTTTAACCCTGTGGATGCCTACATGGAACATTGAGGACTGACTTACTCTGGGTTTTGTTGAGTATATTTTGCAGATCGCTATGGAGACCTATAGGACAAGGGAACTTATCTTTGTGGGAACATAGGTAAGTACAGTATGTGTGTAAATATGTATGTATGAGTGCATGTATGTAAATAAAACTTTACTTTCACTATGTTTGTGGTTTTTATTATAGACATTACTTAACTTGCTTTTTACACTTTAACCACTATCAACCCAACATCCACCACCCTGGGGTGCTGGGGATAGCTCTGGCCCTTGGGTGCCCTGTGGGGGGGGGTTTAGGTGTTCCCCCCAGGGACCCCAGCCAGGGCTGACCAGTCAGTGGTTTCCCCTGGAACTGCCAGGGGACCTATATAAAAGTGTTCTCTGGCTGTGGCATTAACCTACTGACTGTTGGTGCCCAGGGCAGATTTAAAATTTGCAGGGGACCCCTACTTCTTTTTCACCAGTTTTTTTGGAACCAGGACATGTCCAAGAGTCCGGTTTTGATTTTTAAAATATGTGAATTTTTAAAATATACGTTTTTATAATATACATAATTTTTTCCCTGTATTTTGGAAATCAGAACTGCTTATGCTCAAGATGGTGGACCCCAATCTGCTTTTTTAACCCTTTTATTTTTACCCATAGAAGTATTGAGAAGTTGGGTCCATTTGCCGAATTCTCAGTTTAAAAAAACTGGCAATTCGGGGGCGTGGCCTGGCTGCAGAAGGAGCAAGACGTGGGGTGCCTGAGCTCCGTCCTTGCTGACGCCTAATCTGGACGAAATCCCCGGTTCCCGAAGCCATCCAGCCCTACAATTCGATACCCCACTTGGGGAGACCCCAATAAAGGAGTGGGAACGGCCGCGGAGTCGGGGGACCTCTCTGAGAGGTCCCCGCGGATTGTGGCCTAGTACCCCCTTGAAGCCGGGGGCTCGCGTGGCACCGCCGCCCGCCGGAAGCACGGAGCGGAGTGGGAGACCGCCCAGAGCCGCTTAATCAGTCACCTACCCGGCGGAGGGAGCCTTCAGCTCAGCGGCACCTGAGAGAGGAGCAGCGCTTGCCTGAACGAGGTGAGGGGTGGCGCAGCAGCCGGCTCTGTGCGAGTCGCGGCCGCCATATTTGATCCCCGCGACGCGCGCCTGAGCTCCAGGAACAGCGGGGAGGCTGAAGGTGAGCGGCAGTTAGCCTCATCCCCTATTCTAGTAGTGTCCCCAGGGCTCCGCTGGACTCTCTAAAGGCGCTGACAACACTAACTGCCACACTGCTACGCCTGGCACAGTGGATTGTATATGGGACTAGGTGCACACAATACATAGATGGTGGGTGCAGGAACCAGAGGGTGACCCATAACCCCTCAGGACCCCCACAAGGAAATAGCAACAAGGTTCCAGGCTCCATGTAGATTTTCCAGGACAAGTGAAGAGGCTGTGAAAGACTCTGTGTTTACAAGCACAAAAACCCTGTAATCTCCTATATACTGTCATTCAAACTGAGCTCAAAGCCCTACTTCTACATATTGAAAGGCTTTAATTAATGCAACAAAGGACCCTCTATTACTACAAAGTTCTAAGCTGACAGGCCAGCTGTTTCAATTCATATTTATTGCTTTCTGATAATATAGAATACACTGTCGGAACTGTGCATATCCAGACTGTGCTTATACAGCCATACGGTGTAGCCCAGCCCAATAGCGCCATCTAGTGTCATAGGTGGAGAACAACATCCACTTTCCTTTCTCCTGGCTTTACACTTGTGTTAATTTGAAGCAATAAAGTAAACAGGCCTCCTTATACCTGGGGGTGATGTGCACAGAGCCGTGGGATCCCGCCGCCCACAGGAATACTCCCAAAGACATCGTTTGATGGTAAAAATGCCTCAGGAATAAAAATGCGGCGCTAACAGGCCACGTGGGGGAGGACATGCGTGAAGCTGCCCACCAGTTATGACTACATTGCCGAAACTCCATCATATGAGTACCCAGTCTCAACACACATGACAAAACGCCGCCACAACAGGCTCAAAGAAAAAAAGCCGTCTAAAACAACACAAGCTCAAGCTTTTTGCTCTCTGTTCGGGGCTTCAGCACGCGACTCCCTCTCATCGACGTCGAGTATACACACCCCCAACCCGCGCCCAGAAGATCACACTACCCAAAGCCCTCCTCATCCAGCCTCATCGGAGGAAATAGAGATGGCCTCACAGGACCTGACCACCATACTCTCTAAACTTAAAGAGATCCCTACTCGGCAGGAGATACAGGAAGATCTTCTCTCCTCTGAAAGGAGGATCCAGGAATCAATGCAGACTCAAATCGCCTCTATTAAAACAGATTTCAAACACCTTGCAAACCGAGTAGTACTGCTGGAGGAACAGGCGGAGGAGGTGGACACTCGGATGTCAGATATACATGACCTAGTGTCCCGGCAGTCCAGGGCCTTGACGGAATTGGGCCGCAGGCTTGATGATATGGACAATCGTGGGAGGAGAAATAATCTACGGATTAGAGGTATACCGGAAGACATTCAACCTCAAAATGTAGAGGGCGCTCTGTCCAAAATTTTCAAAAGCCTCACTGAGGCAGATGCAGAGCACCGAATAGTCTTCGATAGGGCACACAGAGCCCTGAAGCCCAAAGGGGCTCCCTCGGAGAAACCCAGAGACATAATTTGTCGGCTCCACTACTTCCAAGAAAAGGAGGAAATCCTGAAGGCAGCACGTCTTTCGCCCGGTCTTACTTTCAATGGACACGACATCCAGATCTACCAAGACCTGTCATGGACAACTTTACAGCAAAGACGCTTACTACGCCCCATCACAGATGAACTAAAGAAGAGAAATATTAAGTTCAGATGGGGATTCCCAATAAGCATCCAGGTTGTCCATAAGGGTAAAACTTGCATCCTTAAAGACCCCGAAGGTGTGGACTCTTTCTGCAATGCTCTGGACCTGCCACCTCCAGTTTTGTCCAACTGGCTGGATCCAATGGAGCTGTCGGTTAGATCGAGACCGCACAGGGAGCACTGGCAAGAGGTTCATCACAATAAGAAAAAGAAGCCCGGGAACCCACCACCAACGACGCCGAGTGGCGGATCAAGAGATCAGCTATCAGGCCAGCAGAGATCCTCGGGGTCTCTCACACCAGACACGTAAATATCTGCTGAAGCTGGCAAAGACTGTCTAGTTTGTTTTTCGGTTAAAAATCTTTTTCTAGTTTGGTGAGAATAAGACCGTTCGCTTTAAAAATGTATGGTATATGATTGCTCGCTTATAGTTTATATATGGCATCGAAATAAGTTGGATGGCACTCTGGGCTGGCCGTGCAGCGCATGATCAGATGTTTTACCTGGTCTTACAGGAACATGACCAAATGCATGACCGAAGTAATTTTTCTTGACAATGCACCGTACAGGGTCATGAGGATTCCAGGAAGTACTCTTGACAAGTATAAATGTGGCCGTTTTTCTTGGTGGAATGTGCGGCCCGGCTAGTCCAGAGGAAACGCCTAGTTTGGGCCCTGTTATAGGCCATTGTTACATAAAGCTAATATTAACAATAATTTGATTCTTGAGTAGACTGCTCAATAGGAGACTGAGGTACTTTATTGTTTGATATTTTATTGTTCCATTTATGCTTTATATTAAGGGCGGCCCACCCTGTTCTCCCCCATACCCCTCACGCTCTGCTGTAGACCCGTAGACCATGGGACGAATTGAGCTTCCCTTGGCTAAAAATGCAGAGTTTCCCATACTCGTTGTATGGGCCTATTGCTTAGGCAATAACAGTTCTTCCCCTATAGTTATAGTATGTCCTCGTATGTTCACCCTCCCCACTCCTAACCCTTCACCTAAACTTTGGAAAGGGGGCCCTAATCTATTGATTTGTTCTAGGATCAGACATGGTGGTTAACCTAAAGATAGTGTCCTTGAATGCGAGAGGTCTCAATATCCCTGAAAAAAGATCTAAATTACTGCACTTAATGCACACTGAAAAAGCAGACGTTATATTTTTTCAGGAAACACATTTTAAAGGAGACGCGGCTCCTAGGCTGTCATCCCGACATTACCTGACAGGTTATTTTAACAACTTTTCCGATTCCAAAACTAAAGGTGTTGCCATATTGTTCTCTAAAAACATTCCCCTTTCAGACGTTGTAGTGCAGCCTATAGGGAATGGTAGAGGACTATTGGTTAAGACTAATATATCTAACCAGACTTTCTCATTCATAAACTTGTACTTACCAAATAAGGGACAGCTGCGCTTCTTCAAAGAGGCTATGGAGTTAGTAGAAGGCCAGCTGGAGGGTGTCGTGGTAACTGGGGGCGATTTCAATTGGGCCATAGACCCCGAGTTGGACACAACTACATCCACTACCAATACCCCTCAAAAAGACACAAGACGTTTTAAAGCCATATTACACGACTTTCAAATGATTGACACGTGGAGACTATTACATCCCAAGGACAGGGATTTTACTTTTTATTCCCACCCACACAAGTCATACACTAGAATAGACTATTTGTGTCTGGGACAAAGCTCACTGGAACTGATTAAAGATGCGTCAATAGGACAGATGGTAGTATCTGATCACGCACCTATTTCCCTTACCCTGTCCCTGCAGAATCTCTCTTCCCGACAGTGGAACTGGAAATTTAATGAACAGTTCCTTAGGGAAGACGACTGCAGGACACAGATTGGAATAGCTATAAGTGACTACATCGAAACCAACGAGACTGAAGGGGTGTCACCAGTCACTATCTGGGAGGCACACAAGTGTGTAATACGGGGTAAATGTATTCAACTAGGCTCATGGTTGAAAAAAAAGAGGGCAGAATGTAGGGAGGCCTTGTTAGGAAAGATAAAGTCCCTGGAATTGGCACATAAGTCTTCCCTGACATCTGACACCTTCTTGGAATTACAAGAAGCTCGTACGGCACTGAATAGTCTACTCAATGACAGCACGCGCAGAGCGTTTAGACGGTGCAGACACAAATTCCACAGATGGGGCAATAAACCTGGCAAACAACTGGCGAGGGCATTGAGGGCGCAAAGGTCCCAGACCTATATAAAGGAAATGAGAGACTCTGAGGGCCGAACACACTCAAGTAACTCGCAAATAGCACAGATATTTCACAAATATTATACTGCCCTATACAATCTAACCGGAGAAGGCCAGGTGGGAGGGAGGTCGACCATAGAAAGGGACATTCAGGAATACCTTTCAGAAATACAATATCCCGTCCTTCCCCAAGATTTAACAACCTCTCTTAATGAACCGTTTACGGAAGAAGAACTCAAACTAGCATTAAAAAGTACTCCGTCGGGCAAAAGCCCAGGGCCAGACGGCTTCCCAGTGACTTACTATAAAACTTTCCAGGAGAAGCTCCTCCCCCTCTTGTTGCGGGCATGCAACGCGGTATCCACAAAGCAACCTTTGTCGCATCAGTCACTTGCTGCCCATATTACAATATTACCAAAAGAGGGGAAGGACCCTTCGCTCCCTGCAAGCTACCGCCCCATTTCCCTTCTTAATATAGACACCAAGTTATTTGCGAAATTGTTGGCGAATCGCCTGGCGACCTTAGTCCCCATGGTAGTGCACGAAGATCAGGTGGGCTTTGTGAGGGGCAGAGAAGCGAGGGAAAACACTATCAGGGTATTCGACTTAGTTGCACATGCCCAGACAACACATACCCCAATTATGTTTCTATCCACCGACGCTGAAAAAGCGTTTGATAGGGTGGACTGGAAGTTTATGGAAATGACTTTGAGGCACATAGGTTTAAATGGTCAATTTCTGCAAAAGATTATGGCACTATATAACGCACCTACTGCACAGATAAGAATTAACGGCACACTATCCCCTCCGGTCGCTATCGCAAATGGGACAAGACAGGGTTGTCCCTTATCACCTCTAATTTACGTACTCTGTATGGAAGCCCTGGCTAGGGCAATCAGGAATAACTTCAGTATTAGAGGTCTAAGGGTAGGGAAGACAGATCACAGACTGGCATTATTTGCCGACGACCTCTTGGCGATAATCTCGAATCCAGTGGTATCGTTACCGAATCTTATGGGGGAATTCTCAAGATATGGGAAATTATCTAACTTTAAAATAAATTACTCAAAATCCGTAGCACTGAACATATCACTTCCTGCCCACACAGTTGAGTCTCTCAAGCCCAGATTCCCCTTCCAGTGGGCTACCTCCCATATTAAATATCTGGGTATACAAATCCCTAGCTCCCTGTCCTCTGCGGTCTCTCTTAACTACACTCCCTTACTCCGGGCTATTCGCCGGGAACTATCACAATGGGCGACACAGAGATTCTCCTGGCTGGGGAGGATGAACATTATCAAAATGAATATTCTCCCAAGATTCTTATATCTCTTCCAAGCAATCCCTTTAAGGGTCCCGGCGCAGTACCTCGGAGAGGCACAGAGAGTTATCAGTCAATTTGTATGGGGGGGCAAAAAGCCCAGATTTAAACATGCCTATCTATATTATAGCAGAGATAGAGGGGGACAACGTTTGCCTATGTTACTAGCCTACTACCAGGCAGCAGTTTTACACAGGGTACTGAACTGGGCTAGAGCAGATGTTAACCCCAAGCAATGGGTTGAATTGGAGATTCAATCTTCCTCATTAAATTTACAGCACATCCCCTGGCTGGCTAAAATACCCTCGACTAAGCTCCCCACAATTGAGGCCACTTTATCAATGTGGAAAAATCTTAGATACAAGCTTGGTCTCTCAACTCCCAACACCCTTCTACTACCTTTTGTGGACAATCCAGAATTCCTCCCTGGAACTTCTGGGGCGCAAGCAATTAGGTGGAAACAGCGGGGCCTTACTAAAATTATTCATTTAGTGTCGGGTGGGAAAATTGCTACTTTTACAGACTTGAGGGTTGGAAAGGAACTGGCCCAATCAGATGCTTGGTTTTATTTTCAAATTAGACACTTTATCCACTCGAAAAGACCAGAAGATACCCTTAAAAAAGAACCAACGCAATTTGAAATGCTATGCTATCGAGCCTCTGAGCCCACACATACATTATCAACAATATATCATTTATTGCTAGGGGGTCATTTTCCTGATAATCCCTCTTTCTGTGAGAAATGGGATAGGGACCTACTACACTGGGGCATAACGATAGAATGGGAAAAACAATTCGAAGTCATGGCGAGATGCTCAACAAGCTTAGAGGTGATAGACACTCAATATAAATTGCTAACCCGTTGGTACAGGTGCCCAGATTTTCTTCATAAAATATTTCCTTCGGTGTCTCATCTGTGTTGGAGGTGCGGGTCCTCAAGTGGTACTCTGATTCATATTTGGTGGGAGTGTGCTAGGATCAGACCCTTCTGGGACAAAGTAATACAAATATCCTCAAAGATGTTGGGTTCCCAAGTACCGGAGGGTCCTGACTTCTGGCTTCTCTCCCATTCCAAAATTCCGTTATATAAATATAAAAAGTCCTTATTAAAACACTTGAACAATGCCGGCAGGGCAGTAATACCGACACACTGGAGAGATACAGAGCCCCCAACAATATGGGAATGGTTTTGTAGAGTTGACTTTTATTGCAATATGGAAGATATCTATTACGATGCATTAGATAAACAGGCAGACTATATGGCGACATGGGCATCATGGATAGACTTTAAATCATCGGCAATATATAAAGAACAGGTTCCGTGAATTAAGACGCCCTGAGACTCTCTCAGCAATGAGTCCACATAGACTCGAGTCCCACTTGACAAGATACACCTTTTGGTCTCAATAGATATGAGTTATATAAAGGCCCCCTGACCCCCCCTTTCAACCCTCTTCATCCCCTCCCCTAAGTTTAATCTCCCCGGTTCCTTTGGTCCCCACCGTACCACCCTGAGATGTTACGGTGCTCCCTTTTTCCTAGGCATACGCGCTATATCATTTATTCTTAATATTACTCTTGACGGAGAACCCCGACACAGAGGCTCTAATCTTTTTTCTTGAAAAGGTACTCTACTTCTCCACAGACTTAGGCCAGACTTTTCTAGGTAGAAATGTTTAATTGTAACTGACTTTGGTCTAGGAATGTTTCATTAGATACTGACCATGTATGTTCTTCGGAATAGTGTACCTGTTTACTCTCCTGTAAAGACTGTATTACCTGTATGCCTGTATCTATGTTTCTATTTGAAAATTAAATAAAGTATACATAAAAAAAAAAAAAAAACTGGCAATTCTGTCCAATCCCATTCATAACCATTCGTATTTTGCTGAAAGCTAAACTGCTTTCAGGGATTATGCTTCTGCTGTCTGGAGAAGGTAAAGCAAATCCCTGTTAATCAGCAGCTTGTGCTGGTTTATGGGGGCTATAAGGATAGACCTGGGCATGACTATTACCCCTGTAGTGCTGCGTACACACATAATGCCCCCACTATTGCCGCTTACACACATAATGCCCCCTGTAGTGCTACTTACACATAATGCCCACTGTATATATTTCATGAATACACTGTATTTTTTTACAGTACTTCTATCCATGATTGTAGACCCCTCTATTCAGTTTTGTGGGCTCCAGAAGCATAAACAAATTATGATGGTTGTTTGAGACTGGTAAAATAAAAATAATCAGAATGGAACACAATGGACTGGTGGCATGCAAAAGGGTGGGGTTGTCCTAAGGAAATCTGAGCCCATATGAACATAATTATGAAGACAATGGAGATATCCCCCATTTGCATTAAGTACAATATCCACAATGGACTGGTGATTGGGGGAGAAGGGGGTGATAGCATTAGGGACCAGCTTACTACAGAGGAAGATAAGTGAGGGAGATGAAAGTCAAATAAACTCAGCAAGTCAATTGTCTACGGAGCAGGACGCAATGTAGCCCAATGGACAACGTTGCAGAGCTGCTCTTGAAACACCCACAGTGTTTCAAGAGCAATTGGTGTTTGAAGTTCAGTGCGGGTGCTAATGGCCGCACTCTCTCCCATAGAGGATTGTATGTGACTGGGGCTTGGAGTTAAGGGGTGGGGACAGTGCAGCTCCTCTGCGGCATCAGATTGGAAGGACCCGCATGGTACAGCACCATGGCATCATGACTCTCAGCAGGATCAAACCAAGTGATTAGTAACCGGGTGGATACTTGGGATATTTATTGTCTGTTCCATCGCTGTGGCAGAGCAGACATAATACAAAGAAAATGAGTTGCATGTTTTCTTTTGTGCCCATTGATCCTTGGGGCCCCATGACCCTCGGGGCCCGGCTCAGACATTCCCCTTGACCCCATGTCGCTGACCCTGTCTGCTGCATTCTGTAATACACCTCTAACCTCTCAAATTATTTAGATACAATCACCCTAATCATTTGTTTATTTTTCATTGTATATAACTTGTGTTTTGTCATGATCCCTTCAATTGATAGCCCATTATAACCAACAAATTAGCAATATAATTAGATATAATATTATGTGGCATTTGAAAATATAAAAACAATTGTGGCAGTTATTATTTAGTCTCTAGACCAAAAGAATTGCCATGGGATTCTAGTCAGCATGCTGGTGGTTACCCAGCACTATTTAGAGGACCGCCACCGGAACTCCAACACTTCTCACAATTTTGGTACTGGGATTACAAATATCAGCATCCTGATAGTTGTAAACTGGGGTGGTAAGGGTTAGGGCCTGTGTGTAGGAAGAGGGGGTACATGTAACCATTGTAGTAGGGTTAGGGTTAGACTGCAGTGGTGAAAGTTATGGTAAGGCCCTAAGATGGTATGCTTAAGAATAGGCTGGGGGGGGGGGTTATAGCCAGGATTAGACACTAATGGGGAAGAGAGATTTAGAGTTAGTATGCAGGTAGGGAGGGTTAGATTGGTTTAATATATATAGGTGTTGGGATCCCGACCAGATGTCATTGTCAGTCTTCTGGTTGATGGCTTTCCAAGCCCTGGGATCTCAATATCCTTTTTAACATACAGTAGTTTCATGTATACTACATGATGTTCATACTGTATAGTCACTAATCGTTTTGTGTTTATTTATCAATGCATCCAATTAAAGGTAAGTTAAAAAAAAACAAAAACATTTCAAATGGTATGGAGCATTGGTTTAATTAGATAGATGATATGATATAATCATTATCTTTAAATGCGGTCTTTAAATAAATCTTTGGTGGCAATTTTTAAATATTAGGCAAACATTGTACCCACTGATTCACCATATTAATAGTTAATTTTATAGTTTAATATGGCTTACAGAATTTTTAGGTAAATAATATTTTTCTAAATAAATAACAAACCATGGAAGCTCTAGTTAACCTACTGTATGTGATGTGGTAAAGTTATAGCTACAGTATCATTGTAATGAACAGTAATGAACAGTTAAAACAATTGTACTGTCAACTTACCACCAATGTAGTAACTGTTCCCAAAAGTGAAGAAATTGGTAATTTTTCTAATAGTTGGTCAATTTGGCCATTCTGGAAACACAAATTAAGTTTAGTATACATTGTTATTATTTATTTTATATTGCATCCATTTTATCAGTAATTTATTTCTAATATAACATGGAACTGTAAGTAACTAATGGGAAATAACCTCTGTGAATATATGATACAAGTTACAGTATTTGCTTTAAATGAGAAAAATGAATGCAGAAGCGCCATCAACACTGTTTTTTCCAGTTGCACATTCCAGGAGGTATTCCAGTGACCCTCTATCAACATTGAGGCTGCATGGAGTTTTAGACAGTGCCTTGGAACTTTCTAAACCCTTTCTTTGTTTTTTTGTTTTTTTTGTATGGCAGCACTGTGAAGATGGCGGAAGCAGTTGTTGCTCCTTACAGTCATTGTACTTGATTTTTTCATACATACAGTAGTGCATCCCATATTCTGTGTACAGCAGCACTTTGAAATACAATAGAATCATTTTCTACTTTTACTGTATGTTGTTATTTAAATGATGGCTATATTCTGCATGTTAATTACTATATCATACAATGCTCAAATTCTAGTAAACTAATAACTGGATTCAGTATTGAATCCCGGCGGTCGGGATCCCGGCGTTCAGAATCCCGACGCCGGAATCCCGACAGCCGAAATGCCGACAAGGGGGGGACGTGGATCGCCCCCCCTTGCGGGCCCGGTGCCTCGCTACGCTCTGCACACTAATTTATTCTCCCTCCAGGGGTGTCGTGGACACCCACGGAGGGAGAAAGTGTCGGCATTTCGGCGGTCGGGATTCCGGCGTCGGGATTCTGAACGCCGGGATCCCGACCGCCGGGATGGTAACTGCATCCCCTAATAACTCTATATAGCATATTTACATATACTATTTACACAACCCCCTTGATGCAGTGTCTCTTTCTGCTCTTTGCAAAAGCTAGATAGTAACTATGCATAAACCAACATAAGATAACCCCAGGTATAGGAGGACAATATTACATAAACACAGACGTCTATATTCTTTGGAGAACAATTCAATAGTCACTTGTCACAATATATGGGATGGCACTGAAAACAAATACTAGACATGCTTTTAATTTAATTACAATATTCTTTAATTTATAGATTGGCCTATCGTATATTGGGCACTTGTAAAATAAATATTTTGTAAATATTTTTTTATTTAGTTTGTTTAAAGATTAGTTCCTTTTTATGTTGAGAGTATGTTCTTTAATTTTTTTATCATTATTATATGTATAACACTTACCAATATAAAACCAATAGCCTCCTCTGGTATTTCCTAAAAAATATAAAAACATGAAAATTATTACATTTGGATAATCTTTTAAAAAATGAATAATTTTTGTTAGCCAATTGTGTCAACGTTTACACAATTTGCACATATTTCTATCAATTTTGTAGTCACACTAAAATAATTGTAATACAATTAGTAGTATAAAGATAAGACTTCTATATTGCTTATGGGGACACTTGCAATTTATGTATGGTGTACTAGAGTTATGGCCAATGATAGCTATACTAATGGTAGCTGGTCAATTAAAATCAACATTATAAACAAATCACTAGTTTAGCCATTGAAGGTCAAGTTCTTCCCATATGCAGACTCCTGCCACCAGGCTAGGATCAACAATCATTTCTTAACATCGAGTTCTTACATAGATGGTGTGCCATCATCAATGGCATTGAAAGAATAATGTACATGTTAATGGTTTGAAGAGCCATCAATGGTTATATTTTTTTATAAAAATATAAAAACATATAAAGGTCACACACTCAATACTACTTAAATATAGTAGAAAACTGCTAATACTCATACATGGCACATAAAACACTGGTTGCTGGGGTTCTGTTATTGTAAGTATTAATGGCACCAGCTGCTCCTCATTGCATCTGCCAGGTCTGTAACACTGGGGGCAAGCTGGATTGACTGGCATGTGCTCCTCTTTGCAGCTGCAAATACAGTAGGAGGATCTCAAGAAATAGAGGGGTCAGGAAGTCCCCTTGAGATGCAAAGTATTGCATTATCTTATAGTAAACAACAAGTAGATCTCATTAGATGCAACCATGTCAGGAACATGCTTAAATGCCATCCAGCTTTCTTTAGCGTTTTGTTATTTATCAGTCATTTTTTAGACTTCACATGTGCATTATGCAAAATAAACAATGCATGTAAAAGTTACTAAATTAATGTTAATTCTAAGCATTCTATGATTTGTAGCATTGGATAATACTGTATATTACCACCAAAGCCAGTGCAAGGTTTTATGGCACTCTAGGCAAAACTTCAGCTTACTGCTCCCACCACCCACACACCAACGTGGACATTTCATAAGTTGGGTGAAAAGTGTGGAGGTGATGTTTTAGAGGTCCCACACCTGCCATTTGCTTTAAGTTTGACAAGGATGTATCTCTGAGTCAGGTATGGTATACGTTACCGACGGTCAGGATTCCGATGTTCGTTTCTCCAACATCAGAATCCCGACTGTCATAGAGCCTGAGCTGTGGGCTCAGTAGCAAGCTGTGCTTGCTGTCTATTCTATTCTCCCTCTGTGTGGGTCGTGGACCCCCATGTGGGAAAATAGAACGTGAAAGTCAGGGCTATGACTGTCGGCTTACAACCTATTGGGATTCCGAGGTCAGAGAAATGACTGTCAGAATCCCGACTGTCAGTCACTCATCCTGCACTCCTCAGCAGGGCCGTCTTTTCGTATGGGCTTAATGGGCTCTTGCCCAGGGGCCCCAGGTGTATAAGGGCCCTATGCTGATAGCTGAGGGTCCCCTTTTTCCAGGGATACCAGAATTTTTAAAATCGGCACTGGGGAACTGGAGATATCCAACTTCAAAGCAGCAGTCCACATCCGACCTGTTAATTGCAATTCCCAGTCATATTTCTCAGGTTCTCTCTGACATAGAGTTTTTCTGAGAATATATTCCAAAATCTGGGACTCTCCCCTTTCTGTCGACACTAGAGGCTTGTCTCTATCATGCCCAGAACCAGAGATAGCAGCCTTCCAGCAGCCAGTCCCTGCTCCAGCTCCAAACGTCTGGTGTACAGTTTTATATTTTTGTCAATGGAATGGTCTGGCTCCTAATCTCTGATCCCCAAGTTCCCAGCACCACCTGAAAGTTGGTACTCTAGGTTTTTATACTATTAAAGGCTAAGAAATCTATTTCCAGATAATGGCGATATCTGCAGTCATACAAGCTGCCCTTCCACCGGAAAATTACGAATATTAAGCCCACTCCATTATCCAACCCTCCCCTGCGTATAAAACACCCCCTACCTCCCTGGAAGTCATTTACAAGGGACCCTTCATTCAGCTCAGTGCCCCCTTCCACACGTTAGTGTTCTCCCACCCACCACCTGTGCAGTAAAGGAGTAATTAGCAGAAGTTACTGCTCCAGGTCCTACATGTTGAATGGAAGATAGAGCACCCCCTGCCACCCATGGGACATCAAAGCTGCTGCTGATAGCACCCCCCACCCCTAGGAGGGGAGAATGAGTAAGGGCCCCAGTGCATTGCTTTGCCCAGGGGCCCACACTGCTGTTAAGATGGCCCTGCTCCTCAGAGTCATACTTAATTTTGTGATACTCTGACTCTGGTGCCGCCCAGATTCTAGAGCCCCTAGGCAGTTGCTATCTGCCTAAGTGGCCTTGATTGCCACTAAATAAAGATAACTAGCAAAGACAGTAACAATAGATAAAAATAAACATAACATGTTAGAATCTGTAAAATAACACCATTTAACATTACATTTAAATTCAATATTTTATAGAAATACAGACATTGTTTTCTTGTGTAATTCATGAAAAAAAATGTTTTATATATGTATATAAAAAGAACCTTACCAAGAGACGTAAAAGCTGTGGCAGTGGAAATTGCAACTCAAGGGATAATAATTTCTGGTGAAAAAACAAAAACAAAATATAAAAATGACAATATACTGTACAGTGTTTTTTTAAACTTTTGAGATAAAGTTTAATATGATGATATGTATTTTTTAAGTTTCTTCATGTACTGATTTTATTATTCCAACAAAAGTATTACTGTATCTGGGAAAATATAGAATTTATACTTTATATGTTGAAATGACAATATGATCTAATATACAATGTGCATATGACATATTAAATCATACTGTATATGTTGCATTATTTTTTAGGTGTATCTTCTACAAAACATTATACATATATGTTATTCTTTAAATTAAATTAACTAAAGAGTATATTACAATTACCAATAAACGGATCAAATCGAAAGCTATACATTTCTGGATTGCCGGTTTCTCAGCTTCAGCGCTGTTCTGCAAATGTAATAAAACATTCTTTCATTATTGTATGCCATATTTGTTATGCATAAATATCCACTCATACCTTAGGTTATACAAGTAAATCAGGTTTTATATAGTATATGTCTTCTGAACATCAAACACACTCTAACACTAAAGGTACACACTAGTACACACTACACAAACCATATCTAGCAACGGTCCTTTTATTGAGATGATCCCGCATCCTGTCCAGGACCGGCATTATCCCACTATGGGGAAGGGGGTATTTGGGAGTCCCCCCTAATACCCATTGCTCTAGTTAGCAGAGCATCAGGGAAGAGACACTGTGCACATGCGCACAGTGTTTTTTTACTGCATAGGGTTGATGTGGGGCATTGCCAGCAGCTCTCTCAGCACAGGCCATGCCCCAAAAAAGTGCCAAAAATGGTGGGTGGCCTCACAGAAGTGCCAAGGACATAGGTCAGACCCCCTGATCAAGAAGCCATGCCCCTCATTTGGGAGTGCTACAGATATAGGCCACTCCGCCTGACCATGAAGCCATGCCCCTTATGGTGCACTCTCGTGTCCCTCCTCCACTGCCACTAATGTGGGGGGTATGCACAAACTAAACACACTACAATTATGTGGCTGAACAATGGGAAATCAAGGCATTACCCAGATAGTGGGGGGTGTGGATTATTAAGTCAACTGTGTCTAGGTCGACAGTCAATAGGCTGACCACTATTGGATGATAGGCAGTAGGTCCACACATGAAAAAGGTCCATATGGACTTGGTCAGGGGTCCTCAAGTTACTGCAGAAGGTCCTCGCATCACATGGTAGTCATCAGACCGCACATTCACAGCAGTATTGTGGAGGCACACAATGATATGAGGAGTCTAACAGACAATTGAACAGATTTTTAAGACTCCTTAAATCACTGACTGAGATCAGAGAAGTTATCAGCCTGATGGTCAGCTTCATGGAGTCGCAACCCCATGCTGAGAAGGTCGGAACCTTCTTTGGTTTCAGGACACACACTTTGAGAACTGCTGGTCTAGATGGACATTGAGAAAAGGTTGAGACAAGCAAAAGGTTGACATATACTAAAAATAATCAACTAATGAATACATAGTTATTCAGTTTTTTTTAAAATCAGCAATCCCACTTTTGTGTTTATAAATAGCAAATGAAGGGGGTTATTCAATAAGGATATGAAAAGAAAAATCTTTCTCTAAAGGGCAAAACCATGCTTAACTGTTAGACTTAAGTGAGTTATTTTGTTTCAGTGCAGGGAAATACTGGCTGCTTTACTCTTAGGGGTAAATTTACTATGATGGAAGTGCTATTGAAGATGGGATTTTGCCCATAGCAAACATTCAGATTATACTGTTAATCTTATTTATTTAGCACCTTCTAGAAGATAATAGATATATTCTGATTGGTTGCTAAGGGCAACATCCCATCTTCAATAGACCTCCCATCTTAGGAAATGTACCCCTTACACTGCAATATACATTTAATTTTGAACACACCTGAAGATTTTGCTTTTAAGATCCTTCCTGAATAACCACTAAGATATTTATAAGCATGCATCTGAATTTCTCTTAGCTGATAAATTGTAAATAGTTATCTCATTTTCAAAATCTCTCTAAAGAATATTATTGTCATCATTTTTGAACCATGTCTTTATAGCAACAAAAACAACAATTGTTCAATACTGAAAACTTATAGAAGCTTATAGAATGAAGACAACTGACGGGATGGATAATAAATGAATTCAGAAATTGAATACTTGGAAAAGGCATATTGAACAGGAGGAGAGTGCCATCTGAGAATGTATAAATAAAGAGTAAGAAATTATTTCTTCCAAATTTTTAATGAGAATGCAATATCCCTTTTAGAAATATATAATATTTATCCTGGAATATGTATGAATGCATATAGGTAGTCAGTTTGTGATGTATGTATAAGTTTTATTTTTTTGTATTGTCTTGTAATAGAAATGTTTTCGATATACAAAACATATCTACTGTATGTCTTAAAAATTAATCAAAATCTATAAATAAGAAGAAATATGATTGTCATAATCACAAAGATGTCAACATATTATGCAATGCCCTTCAGAATATTATGTGACATTGAGGGGTGGGGGTGAGTTGAACAAAGAATATGACAGAACAGAAAGAGATTATATGACTTGTACCATTTGACTGTGGTTGCTATAGTAATTTAAGACATTTTACAGAATTATAATCATTACTAACAACCTTAAGTAACGAACCATGGAAAATAGTAAGTTCCAAGATTCTACTTCATGGGTTTGCTGATTTAAACTTATTTGACAGCTTTACCAATTTTCTTCATTTTGATATTCTGCAATTGTCTGTTCCGTTGAGCCATTCAGAACCTTCCCAGGTGATAGAATTGCATATGATTTATTTCATACTGTCTTTTTTATGTGCATAATATACTGTAAGTCAAGCCATTATTAAACAGCGAGGCTGCACCAGCACCTACTGTAATTCATACCTTAAAGCAATAATAGCAAAAAGCAATTTATGTCAGTTGTAGGTGTATGATAAATAAATAATCTATTAGATACATTTGCAAAATTATTACAATGAGAACAATGAATAATAATCATTTAGCAAATATAGTCTGTATTTTAGAAATGTATTTATATTTTAATAGATTTTGTGACATATCTTAGTATTTTAGCTTTCCATGTTAATATTTACCTGCAACGTTTCATATGTTTCTAATATCCCCTGCAATATTACAGCAACACTGGCAGCAGCTTCTTTCTGAAACAACATAAATGATAGTATTTTTTTTAAATCCCCTGTAACAAAATGGTTATTAAAAATTATCTTTTTTTTCTTGAATAAGCAAATCATATTATCAATTTCTTACAGTATATGTAATATGTTAAAAGTTTACATCACATGTACCAACATTGGCAATCCCCTGATTACTGCTGTAAAATAAATCCTGGTACTTATATGTTAGTTGGGCGTGGGGGTATGAGCGTACTAATTAAAGTGGGTGCCCAACTAACATATAAGTACCAAAATCCCTTATTGGAATGTATGAGATATGTTTAAAAAAAATTTTATTCAATTCATATAATGATTTAATTATAGTAAAGTGATGCAACTATACAAACAGTCGTGCTGGTTATAGTGTTTGTGAACAATTATGGTGTCAAGATTTAAAATACTGTAATGTAAACTATTTTAAAAAAGTTTCTTACACTCAAACCACTCAGTTTTATTTGGTTTCCGGGGATGGTGGCTCCTAAAAAAGAAAAAATAAATAAGCCAAAAATTGCATTTATACAGTAGATTTGGTTATTCAGTAAAACATTTTTCACTCTGCTGTACATAGAGACGAATATAGGTTTTTTAGTCAAGTTGCAAATCAATGTGTAGTAGATATGCAGGATCACACTATAGTCGTCTTGTCCCTTCAATTGTATACAGTATCTACAGTATGGGAATGCAACAGTGAAATATATGAAAAAGGTTCTCTGAATAATTTATTTCTGATCCACAAAGATATGGTAGTTAGATAATTAGTATGATACATGCACACATACATACATACATACATACATACATACATACATACATAAGTACATACACATACACTTAAATACATCTTAGTAATAAATCCCCTTAAAAACATATCATTCCAACATCTTATGCATTGGGCCATTCATGGCACCTGCATTGGATAGCATAGCACTGTTTAGGGGCAGTTGAATATTAACTGTACTGCAGTTTTATTGTGTTAACTGTACTGTAGTCTTACTGTAGTTGTATGTTGGAAAACCATCATGTTATGACCTTTGTATTTAATCACACCCTTCTCTTAATCATATTGTTCCACTTATACAAGTGGGACAGTTTGCCTCAGTGATTTCAGCAAAGTAACCTGAGATATGAGGCAGAGTAGCTTAGATGTTTCCACTGACAATAAACTCTAGGATCTATAGGAGATATTGGGTGAAATTTAATAGGATGAGAGATGCAGGAAGTGAGAGGCTTGATAAGAAATCCCTAGTATTTTTAAAGCGGCAATCATTTACAGTTCGAAATTAAACTGGTTTTGCAGTGTATATAATTGCAGCTTTAAAAAAAATGGAGATTTCCTACCAAATCTCTCAGTTTCTGAATCTCTCCCCCTATTAAATTTGTCCCATTATATTTCTCTTTTGAATCTCATAAGAAATGTATTTTAAATAATCTTTTGCTACATATGGCTGAACTTTTCTGTAATCAAATGAGTTTTATAATAATTATATCTCAAATCAGTTATATTTCAAATCAAACATTAATCAATAAGCATACTTACCCAGGGAACTGGTGAGGCCGAGAAAAACAAGAAAGATGACAGCAATCTTCATGGTGAGAATATGGGTTGTCAAGCGCTTATTCACAATAACAAGTGATAGCTCTCTGAAGTAAAGCATTCAGTTCTCACCTTATATACACTCAGGATAGTGCTTGAGGGTGATCTTGTCATTTTCCTTATTTGTTGATTGGCATGGCACAAAACAATGTCATTATAATCTCATTAATGACAAGGATGTGGTACTTTTTGTCAATATTTATCATCATGAATTTAATTAAAAATGTTGAATTTTAATTTCTGAGTTATATAACTATTTATTTAACTAGCTTGGCAAATGAATCACAGTTGTTTTGTCCCCTCATTGTATATCACAGCAGATGATGTTGGTGTGCTAGAAATAAAATATAGCAATAATTTTTGCTGACCACCTTGCAGCCTACTAGCCCTCTTACTGACTAATGAGCATTGCTGTACCTACATCCCCACTGTGATCTGAAGCATTCCCACTGACCACTTCCACTTCACTTTACTGTATTTTTATAGCAACAAAATATGAGATTCAAGGGAGAGTAGAAGGAGATCGATGATGATACACCCTTGGATCATTGATATCGGACTATCCTACAGACCAGGGGTGGGCTTTGGTATATATTGTTAGATTAAAATAGTGTTATTTACTTGACTGTTGTAATTTGTTTTATAACCTGGTATTTATCTATTTCAGGCCTGGCCAACCTGTGGCTCTCCAGATGTTGTCAAACTACAAATCCCATCATGCCTCGCCACAGTTTTGCTATAAGGGAGTGTTTAAACTGTGGCAAGGCATGCTGGGATTTGCAGTTTCACAACATCTGGAGAGCCACAGGTTGGCCTGTCCTGATCTATTTAAATTGAATAGACATCCTTTATTACCATGTAGGTTCCCATGTACAATCAACCTGGTACTTTTATTTGATACTACCTCTGCAGTCGTTAACATCATACCCCACTACTGGCTAAGGTGTAGCATGACCAGTGAGGGGCCAGGTCAGTAACCAGAGAGGAGACTCCTGGTGAATAGCTGGTATGATAACGCAGTCTTAGTGCTTAAACAGCAGATACACAGGAGCCGCCAATTGTGGGAGCACTTACTCACTTGGGCTATTCTTGGCTGCAAATAGTTGAGTTTAATTCACCCTCAGAGGGTTTTGCGTCTATTTAAATATAATAACTTATAACCAGGGCTATTTTTGTGCAGGCTCCAGCAGGAACTGTGGCCCTTATTCTAGCTCACTCTTTCTGACAAAATATTTCTTAGATGGACAAAACCATGAGCACTGCAGGTGAGGCAGGTGTTACTTGTGCAGAGATAATTAGATTTGGGTGGGGTTTTACATCTGCCTCACCTGCAGTGCACATGGTTTTGTCCATCTAAGAAATATTTTGTCAGAAAGAGTGAGCTAGAATAAGGGCAACAGTTCCTGCTAGAGCCTGCACAAAAATAGCCCTGCTTATAACCAACATAGATCATCTAGGTGTTAGACCACATGGGATACCTGATCCCTAGGAATATTGTGAATGCCAAGGCAATCAATAGTTAATTAAAATAATTGGGATCAGCATTGTACTATTTTCACCACCAAAGAATCATTAGATGTATTAAAAAATAAAACAAAATGGCAAAAATGCTGATTTGATATTTCATTTGTTTTTTAAAAATGTATTGAAAGTGCTCTATTCCTTTTAGATAAAAAGCCCAATAAAAGTTATGTTTTAAACAAATACACTTATCATACAATTATTACTGTATAAAAGAGTGTGCCCAAAAAGGCACATTTGTCTTTCCGTTTGCTGCTAGGCAAACAAACCCCCTTGTATTCAATCCTTTATTACCACCATAATGCCATAGCATGCAGCTAAGACACTATTTGGTACAACAACCATGAAGAATAACTGAATATTAGGCTACTTTTAAAATAGATAACTTATCAATGCAAAAATCAAATAATATAAAGCATTTAGCTGTATATTTTAAACACATTTGAACTCTGCAGCAATATACTGTACAAATAAGACAGACTTGTTTTCTTGCAAGTAAATTATATTGAGGTTTTAATATACAAATACAGCAGACAAAATGCCGCCTTGTGAACTTTAATAACAGTTGATAAAAGACATACAAAATAGCCAAGAAATGTCAAGGCAAATATTCTGGAAGATAAAAAAAGTCTAAAACATTATATGTTGACAGCGATGACAAAAGGCAATGGTCTAAAAAGGAAACTGACAAGTACTTTAACCATGTATACATGTAAACATGGCTTACTTCAAAAGTAAGTTAAACACAAATCAATTAGAAGAAAAAGTAGAAAAATAGAATGTAAACAACAGACAGATAAGGTACACATTCATGAGAAGAAGGGGAAGGGATGGGGGCACCAGCAAGGAGCCAAATGATCAAAAGAATCTTGAAGCTCAAATCAGGGGTTTTTAGCAAGCAGGCTTGTAGCATTCTTACCAGAAAACCACACCTTTGTGTACTGTAGTCACAAAACTGATCACCGGAGGACATTATAATTTTATCCATTGGATGAAACAGTTATATCCTCTGGAACCAGATGATAAGGTTCAGGTGAGAGTTAAGGTTCCCATAAACCTGTGCAAGTTTTTACATGCTAGCATCGTGTGCAATACCCTGGCAAGTGACCCAACAGCTCCCCGGCAGCTAGATCACATGCGATTCATCATGGCCCTTTTTCAGATCTTATAGCATTACAAATTTGTCCTCTAAATGGGCAAAACCATGTTCACTGCAGGTTGGGCAGATGTAACAGGTATAGAGAGATAGCGATAGTTAGATTTGTGTGAGTTATTTTGTTTCTGTGCAGGGTAAATACATCTGCTCCACCTGCAGTGCACATGGGTTTGCCCATTTTGAGAAAAAAATTGTACTTCGATCAGATCTGAATAAGGGCCCATATGTAGTCCATTTACACTTGATATACCAAGGTATCGCTCCTATTTTACACTAAAGTTTGGCAATGGAGAATAATGGCTCACAATCAAAAGTTTATTAATAGTGGAAACTACATGTTTAGAGAGGCTATAGATAACAATAACTGTTCAAAGGGCTGCAAACCACAAATCAACATAACAGCAAGTCTCACTATTGATTAAAAGCAATTGCACTTGGATATTAGTAAAGCGCATCACCCTAGAAGAACCAATAAATTGTCTGATTCTAAATATCCCTGACTGTGATCAGCATTATGAATTCAACTTGTAAACCATAGGTGGAAATGCTATTTTATCAAACAATAGAGTGAGTCGCGAATGAGCCAGAGAGACAAAACCAGTATACATTTCCCTAAGTTTTCTCCAAGTCCATATTGTGGGCCCAATAGTCAGATATACTGTAGGAGGTTAGGTAATTGAGGCAACCAATGTAAAACAGTCAAGGGAGAATGTAGGAAGGAGTCCTCCAATATTAACTGTACTAAGAATCATGTTTGGTTGAGTTTAAACATGATCTGCATCGCTCTAACATGCTCATGTTTTTTTTTTTTCAAAATGAACACTGTAATGTACCTAAAATTGTTACGATCCACCTCCAGCAGGTCGATGTAACACTGCAGTTAATATGTTCTTTGTGGGTTTTGTATTTCTTCCCTGTATCAGCACTCCGGGTTTTGCTGATCCACCTTTCCTGGGTTTGATGCACACCTTAGTCTTTGGTTGTGTCTGCCTGCTAGGCATCTGAGTATTTAGGCATTCTCCCAGCATTGAGACCCTGCCGGTTATAGCTTTGTTTAAGCCTTGTCTGAGTCTGGTTAAAGTCTTGTCAGAGTCCTGTTATAGTCCTGAGTATTCCAGCAGGCACTCCTCCTGGGTGTCCCTTGAAATCCAGCCAGTACTTGTGTAGTTTCACGGCGCCCGTAGATCGCATGCGATATCACATGTGATTTGACATCCGATATCGCATGTGATATCGCATGCGATTTACTATCTATTTAATTACCCCACTATCCACTAGGGCGTTGAGTTGATGTTATGTAGTGTGGCGAGCTCAGCGAGCCACCGAGCCTCAAGCATGACGAGCGCAGTGAGGCCCGTGAGAGGACACGAAATGTATTCGACGGAATTGCATGCAAATGGCATGCAATATCGTGAGTCGCTTTGAAACATCAATCCATTAGCCATTAGTCAGGACATGCTGTGTTCACATTCTGCTTTGTATCTGTAGTTACAAGTGTGGGTGTGAGGAATTATTTATTTTTATAACAGCTTCTTGCATTTTTTCAATCCTGGGACTTCAGTGGAGGATTGCTCCCATATTCTTCCACTCAACTCCCTGGTGTTTCTGTCCACTTGTTATAATGTCTACCACTGTCTGTCTGTTTGTTTCCACGAGTTTTAGTGAGTTAGCCTTTTGTCCGTCTCTCAATCTCGGTTGATGCATTATCCTACATAAGACCTGGGGGCATCTGGATTGGAGCTGGCCAAACTCGCCCCTTTGGATGCGGCTGCTCTAGGTGAGGTCTAGCACTGCATGCATCAATCGACCACTGGGAGAGACAACAAGGTCAGGTGTGGTGCGTGGTCAGTCTCCTTCAGTATTAGCACACGGGGACTCCCCAGAGTCCTTACATCATAGCCGGCCAACAAAAGATTTCTGGAGCTGACTCCAGTCCAGTCTTGTCTAATCCAGGCTTGTCCAGTTCAGTGTTGTCCAGTCCAGTCTTGTCTAGTGCAGTCTTGTCTTAGTCCACTTTTGCCTGGTTTGCCATAGTTTGTTTTGTTTTGTTTTTGTTTGAAGTGCCTGCAGGAGTCTGTGGTGGGCTTAAACATGGTTTTCAATGCCTTAAAACCTGAGCAGTTAGAGGTTCTACAGCAGTCCCTACTGCAGTTGCAAAAACTTTTAACCAAAAATGTTCTTATCCTCCCAGAGGTCGTTGGGGTTCATTCAGCCCAGTCTAAGAAATTATTAGATAGTGAGTTCTCAGAAGGAGACCCGGAAGAGGCATAGTGGGTATTTTTGGCCCAAGCTCTCCTTAGAGGAGCGAAAGCGGTGCAGAGACCAAAATCTGTGTCTATATCGTGGGGGTTTAGGCCACTATATTCAGACCTGTGAGTTGCACAGGCCAAAATGTGGTGACAAGTCCTGTTTTCAAGCCAAACTGAATCAGGTTTCAAGACCTACTGTACTCCTGTCTCTACTGTGGCAGAGGTAATTGTCCCAGAACGTACACAAAAAAGCTCTCAGAGCTATAATTTGGGTCCAGGGACTAGGGAGCTCCATTATAGATTCAGGAATCAAAGGAGGCTGTTTCCCTTATCTTTCTCCTTTCCTGTAAAATCAGAGCTTCAAATCCCAGTTGGGGAGTCTCAGGTGTCAGTCCCAGAAGGGGTCTCGCATGGCACAGCCCCAAGGGAGGTCCCAGAAGCCATTACCCTTTAATGGATCTCAATAGGCACAGCCCCAGGTGGGGTTCCAGAAGCCATAGCCCCTAGTGGGGGCCCAAAGGTCACAGTCCCGAGTGGTGGCCCAAAGGCCACATCCCCGAGTTGGGGTCCAAAGGCTTACTCCGGCCCAGAAAGTGGTTATGTCTGATCGGACTCAGAGAGGGACTCCAGCCATGTTGTCTCACAAGGGGACTTCAGTCATGTTACTCCAGAAGGGGTCTCAAATGGCGTTGCGCCAAAATGGGTCCCAGAATCCATATCCCCAGGACGACACTGAGAAGGCCACGGCCTCTGACAAGATCCCGAAGGCCTCAGTCTCAGCTGAGTTCCCGAGGGCCACATCCTCAGCTGAGATCCCGAGGGCCCTAGCCTCAGCTGAGGTCCCAAGGTCCATAGCTTCAGCTGAGGTCCTGAGGGCCACTGCCTCAGCCGAGGTCCCAAATGCCACTGCCTCAGCCGAGGTCCTGAGGGCCACTGCCTCAGGAGGGTTCCTACAGGTCACAGCCCCAAAAGACGTCTCGAAGTCACAGCCCCAGAAGAGGTCTTGAAGCCATAGCCCCAGGAGGTGTCCTCAAGGCCACAACCTCAGAAAGGGACCAAAGACCACTGCCCCAGGAGGGGTCCTGAAGGTCATAGCCCCAGAAGAGGTCTTGAAGGCCAGAACCCCAGAAGGGGTCGTCAAGGCCACAACCTCAGAAAGAGTCCTGAAGACCACTGTACCAGGAAGGGTCCTGAAGATCACAGCCCTAGAAGAGATCTTGAAGGCCATAACCCCTAAGGGGGTCCTAAAAGTCACAGCCTCAGGAGAGGGTTCAAGTGACTTTACCCAAGGGAAGCACTTCAGCCAGTAAGTGTACAACTTCCAGTCCATAGTTATTGCCACTGGATGTGCTTAACTGTCTTCTCTCTACAGGAACTTTCCTAGAGTTTCAATTTCAAGGGGAATGGAACCAATTTATGTTAGGATTCCTAATGTGTCTAGGCATTCAGGTAGGAAAGGGAAAAATCATCTGGTTGCTTGACCTATATTTTTTGAAGATTATTTTGAACCAGAGATCTCTTCCCCTTTCCTGGTGTCTCCAAGCGGGCACACGGTAAAAAGAAGTATATAAATAAGCGCTGGCTTTTGCCTTGCCCTGCTTGTAAAAATGTATTTTTATCCGGTCTTATTGTGTTTAGTAGCCATCTTCAAGGGGGGGGGGGGGGGCACTGTTGTTTCTGTTTATCTTGTTTTGGGAAGTACCTGAATGCCAGGGTTTCGGATGTATCCCTGGTGTGGAAACTTGGTATTGGGGTCCCTTTACCCATCTTCAAGAGGGGGTACTGTTATGATCTGCCTCCAGTGTGTCGGTGTAACTCTGCAGTTAATATGTTCTGTGTGGGTTTTGTATTTGTTCCCCAGATCAGCACTCTAGGTTTTGCTGATCCCCCTTTCCTGGGGTTGATGCACACCTTTGTCTTTGGGTGTGGCTGCCCTCATTGAGACCCTGCCGATTATAGCTTTATTTAAGCCTTGTCTGAGTCTGGTTAAAGTCTTGTCAGAGACCTGTTATAGTCTTGAGTATTCCAGAAGGCACTCCTGCCGGGTGTCCTGTGAAATCCTGCCTGTGTCAGGGAACCATTGCTGCAGTCTGAGAGATCCTGTATTAACATGGACCCTGTCTCACAGAGATAAGTGCTGGGTATTCCACCTTCAGTATTTCAGCTGATCCCTGTTAGAGTTTACCTGTGTGGAATTTATATCAATGAGATATTATTACAGGTACTGGAATTGGACTATTTCCAGTAGTAATTTAAGTAAGGATAGTCACTCAATTTTTAAAAGGGGAAGAGTTGAATGGACCATTCAACTCTGCCCATTGTGCTTTCATGAAATTACTTTAGACCACACTGAACATTGGATATAGTTATAAATATAAATATAAATAGACTATATCGCAGTAAATCAGGATGATCTGTTATTAGGGTTGACCACAATAGGGAGCTATGGTACCAGGAATGGAATGGTGAAGTAATTTTAATAAGGCCTCAGATTTCTAAGCTCTAAAACTAGTAAAATGTGTGGTTTCAACCCATGTTTAGGATATTACAGAAATTAAAAATGTCTATTTATATTTTGGAATTGTATGGGAAAAAATCAACATACAATTTTACAAAATGCATTTATTATATATGAATTACATATGAAAACTAATTGTTTGAAACTACTATATTGAGATTTAACAATGAAATACAGTACAATATACAATTTTGCATTGTGTTGTACATACACTGTGCTTTATATGAAAACTACTCATTTGATATAACATTCCTACTCCTAACATGACACTGAACAATTAAATACTTTGAAATGTTTTCACACCTCTTCTATCTTTCATTAAAAAAATTCTTGAATGTGCTAAATCTGCACTCTACATCACATGAGGAAATGGATGTGAATTTCATGGCTGGTCTTTCTATAGGGTTCAAAAGCAAAGCTCCCTGCACTTCCTCTTCACAGAGAACCAGACCCACTTTTTCAATCTCTTTGGAATTGGGATTGCCCAGCAGCACAACCTCAAACTTCTTAGCTATGGATACCCCAACTTGTCCAAGAGCCACTTTTTTCTTCACCATCTGTATGACCTTTGAGCGATTCCGTCATTGGCAGTGTTACTTTTCCAGCTTCTTTATTGCACATTCCAGGTGGGAAAAGTTAGCTCAACACTTGTAGGGCTGGCACTGAGTTTAAAGTTATCTGTGCATCTAAAATAGTAATAGATGCACACCCATCTAGGGCATCAGTAATCTCCTTGTTACTCTCAGAGTTTTCTGCATAATACATTGCAGCTGAGAGACGGTCCTCCACTGTGGCTATCATTACACTGCTGACCGACAGTGGCAAATCTAACATGGCCAACATAAGAATTGTAATGTGTCCCACAAGCTATCTGTACAGTTTGTGCAGCCAAGTAAAGATTCTACCAACAAGGAAACAATTTAACTTAGTATATATACATAAAGTCTTTGTTTAACATTAAACATCCGTGTATTTTCTGCACCCGGAGCATAACATTATTTTGGCTAGATTCACTTTCAGCCTTATTTTGATGTGGTTGGATTTGATGTCACTTTCTTGGAAGCAGCAGTGATATCGCTGTTAGGTAATGCAGAAGGATTTATATATTAATTGCAGATGGCTGCTCATGCAGTGGGGTTATTCCACAAAAAAATCAACTCAGGTAGGGGCATGGCTTGGCTGGCAAACAAGGCAGACGTGTCCCTCAAGAGCTCCAGCAAAGCTCTGAATTGTTATCTTCCCTTACCCATTTTTCAGGCCTCACAAATCCTTCTCTTACCCAGGGGAGGCTTGCCCAAGTCTTCAAAGCAGATGGGCAAGGTGCTGCAGAGTCAGGGTTAGAAGCTCTCCTCTTCCCTGCAGTTTCCGGCCTTCCCACACTGCCAATACCAGGATGAGCCTCATTGTTGAAGCCACATCGGGGGAGATTTGAGCACGGGATGCTCCCCCTCAAGACCAGGCTGTGCATTGATTCCCCCCACAGATCGCCTGCTGAGCACAGCGACGCCGCAATGTCTGGGGTCCCGATGTGGCCTGCTGCAGCCGAGACTCTCGGTTGGTACTGTGGGGCAGTGGCCATATTAGAGAGTGAGCTGAGCAGCAGATGGAGGGAGGGAAGAAAAAGGTACTCGCACAAGGCGTGTTGAGGCAGCGCTTGTATCAATGAATAAACCAATGTTTATAAAGGTATAAATTTTACTGTTTAAAAATGCATATGTATACAATTGTACAATAATAAAATAAAACAATAATTACAACTTAATAAAATTGAGAAGGTGGGGAATAAAAGTAAACTGGAATTAATGAAAATCAAGTGAAAAAGGGATATCCCGCCTCAAAGGACATTATATTGTGAACATACTTTTGTGATCACTCAATTTGTGGAAAACAGGTAAGTGCACTTTACCAATAGGAAGGTTTGGATCTGTCTGAAGAAAAGGAATTTGTAGTTGGAAAATCCTCACGATGTGTGCGGCTACTTTTTATGCCGCTGGAGGGGTCAGGGATCGCTGGGTGGAATCAGTACTCTGTAGTGTGGTGTGAGACAGATGGAAATTGTCTCAAACACCGGAGGGATGTTACTGTGGCGATATGACCAGGAGAGTTTCCAGCAATGGATGAGATGTGGCTTCCGTGTCCAGGAGTGTAGCCTCACCGGTATGGATGTTGTTACCGGCGGTGTCTGGGAGCACGGTGTCCGCCTTCAATTAGGTGTCCAGATGAGCATAAATAAATGGATGTCCACAATGGAGTTGATCTCACGGCTTTGTCCTGAGGCAAGGATGGGGGTGAACTTCTACCCCCATCCTTGCCTCAGGACAAAGCCGTGAGATCAACTCCATTGTGGACATCCATTCATTTATGCTCATCTGGACACCTAATTGAAGGCGGACACCGTGCTCCCAGACACCGCCGGTAACAACATCCATACCGGTGAGGCTACACTCCTGGACACGGAAGCCACATCTCATCCATTGCTGGAAACTCTCCTGGTCATATCGCCACAGTAACATCCCTCCGGTGTTTGAGACAATTTCCATCTGTCTCACACCACACTACAGAGGACTGATTCCACCCAGCGATCCCTGACCCCTCCAGCGGCATAAAAAGTAGCCGCACACATCGTGAGGATTTTCCAACTACAAATTCCTTTTCTTCAGACAGATCCAGAACTTCCTATTGGTAAAGTGCACTTACCTGTTTTCCACAAATTGAGTGATCACAAAAGTATGTTCACAATATAATGTCCTTTGAGGCGGGATATCCCTTTTTCACTTGATTTTCATTAATTCCAGTTTACTTTTATTCCCCACCTTCTCAATTTTATTAAGTTGTAATTATTGTTTTATTTTATTATTGTACAATTGTATACATATGCATTTTTAAACAGTAAAATTTATACCTTTATAAACATTGGTTTATTCATTGATACAAGCGCTGCCTCAACACGCCTTGTGCGAGTACCTTTTTCTTTTCTACCAGTGAGGAGTGACTACCCTCACACCCAGGCAGCTGCTTACATTGCAGGATCAGCTCATTGTCAAAGCGCCTTATTATTCCTAGTGAATATTTCCTTCAGATGGAGGGAGGGAGCTATCAATTTCAATAGCAGTATAAGCTCCCCTGCCTTTCTCCCTCACCTTTTCTGACAACCATATACTGTAAATGTGGACCTTTTCTCCCCATTCCCCTCTCCTATATTCAACTGTGTTGAAGCAAAGAGGATGTTCTGTGCAAAACACAGACAGGATATTGAAGTATTTTTTAAAGTTTCTATCAGCTGATTGTTAGTCAGTCACTGCTGCTCCACACATAGCTACCCCCACATCTATTGTTTTTTAACCTATATAAGGGTTGCTATTCATTGCAATTGCTACTGGGTTCTATTAATCTGCAGCTGGATCCATAAGGAACCCATATCTTATTGTGACTGAACTTTACCTTAACGTAAGATAGCTTAACCTAAAATAATTCACACGGACACAAAATAAACCACACAAATGATAAATAAATACAAGGACAACCTAGTGCTAGGTTTCAAAAAGGTCAACAGACATTTATTGATTGGTGACCTTATTTGAGCTAATATTAAATTTGAGTTGTAATTTTAACTAGATTTGAAATAAAAAATAAATTTGGAGGATGTCAGAGAGAACGTAGCTACCAATGCCAGCCCAGTCAACTTGATCTTATCCAAAAACCAAGGAGGGGCTCACAACACTCCCTGGCCTGCATAACCTGCATTTTGTGGGACCAGTGGCGTAACTAAAAAATCTGCCCCCCCAAGCCAAAAAAGTTTCCTGCGTCCCCCCCCCATAGCATTCTAGTGAAACAAACAGAGCTGTTTCTAGACAACATGGTTTTAACAGTAAAAATAGGCCCACCAATAGATATTTTAAAAAAAATAAAATTTCGCACATTTCAAAAAAGTATGTGCGGCCTCGCTTTAAGGGTTAATGCCCTTTAGAAAAATGCCACACACTGCAATGCCCATTAACAATATGTCACCCATCTTAATTTCCCTTAAACATTATGCCACACACAGTGATCTCCAATACGCATCATGCCACTTATCGCAATGACCATTACATAATATTTGACACACCGCAATGCCATTAAACATTATGCCACATACCGCAATGCCCATTACACAATATGCCACACACCACAATGACCATTACATATGCCACCCACCGCAATGCCTATTACACAATATGTTACACTCCATAATGCCCATTACACATGGGACACATATATATATATATATATATATATATATATATATATATATATAGAGAGAGAGAGAGAGAGAGAGAGAGAGAGAGAGAGAAAGAGATTCGTCGACTGGCACTCTCCTCGGCTGGTTCTATTGCCCTGGTGCCTACTGGACGTGTAGGTAGATCAATATCAAAGCAAGACAGTGGCACTCGTGGGTCTTGTACAAAACTTGTATTAGTCAGGCATTACAGAAAATGCGAAAGTGAACCGACGTTTCGGAGCCTAGCTCCGTTTTCAAGGTGCTGGGAAGATTTACTATCATTCAGCGAGGCTAAGGGAGGGAAGGGCAGGGGCACAGGCGGTAAAACTTTTTACTTACTTTGTCCAAGTCACGGCACTGCTGTCCCGCACGCCCCAATCCTAACTCTCAGGACAGCTGCTGTGCTGCCTGCCGGGGAGTCGGAGACCAGGGAGGAGGACAGACTGAGCCGTGAGCCATGGGAGGAGCTGCCCGCGGCACAGCAGCCCACCCGCGGCCATCTTGTTTTCTGGCAAAATGCCAGTTTGCCGCAGCTGACAGGTGCTCGCAGCCCACCAGCTGATAGGCGCCCACCACAGCGCTTGTCCTCCAAGCCACCGCGGGGGCTGCCTCACGGTGGCTACGCCACTGTGTGAGACCCACCACCCTTTAACTTGGCAGATCAGAAAGCACTCCCACACAGGAAACGCCCTGTGTCCAACCACATAGAAAAGGACACACTCGCTGACCTACCAAAAGGGGGTGCACCACAATGACCTGTTATGCCATGCTTTGACCGCTGGCTGGTAGAGACTTCCTGCCAATCTTGCTATAAAGAGCCGACAGCAATCGCACCCAAAACTGAAATTAGTGCCAAAATCCCATAAAAATCCATGGTGTGCGGGTGGGGCTTCCAAAAGGCAAAGAGGAAGAGGAAACCACATGACCATGAATATATAAACCTTTAAGCTGAACTCCAATTATCCTTCCCATAGGCTGATTTCTTATCACCCAGCTACCACAGCACAACCCACCTGAAACTGAAACTAGCCTTACACTTGCTTTTCAGTAATTGTCCAAAAAGATAGGGCTCTTATGTGGCATAGTGCTTATGCAGCCGTCAGCCAGTTTTAGCATTACACTGACCTTTGGTGATATTTCTTAATGCAGCTGACACAAGCCTGGTCTGCAGAACCACCTAGTGTCCTACAGAAAATATTAGCAATCTGCTCTAATTATTTCCTGTAAGGCAACTGAATTAAGTATAGCCATGCTTTAAGAAGTCAAATATTTAGCTCGCCAACACCTACTTCTACTATGGAATGTCATAGCAACTATTAACCCAAGTAGTTCCTCCTCCAATTAATATATTCATCAAGTTATTTCTTTTTAGTCGGGATTTATCATCCCCATTTATTTGCTATATACGATATTCACATAGCTCAGAAACAAATCTCTCCAAGCTCTTGGGTAGACAAAGTCTCATTCATCGGGAGGCTAATCAAGCCCTTCAATCAGCTATTGATTTTTACTTACTAGAGAACAATCCTGAGGAGACATCCACTTTTCATTTCTATTGCACCCTTAAATCAGTCATATGCAGCTCAGCGATCCAAATCGCTGCTAAACTTAAAAAAAAGACTGTAAGAGAAATTTTGGCAGGCTGAATTAGAAGTACTCACATTGGATAGCGCTCACAAGGCTAATCCACAAGATAAATCACTACTTAAAGCTTTGACTGTTGCTAGAGATAAGGTTAATGAATTCTATTGGCAGAAGTACAGCACAAGCTTAATAAACTAAACCAAACATATTGGGGGACATTTACCAAAATGGATTCGTAGAAAAAAAGGTGTATTCGTAGGGAGAAATACACCTTTTTTTTTACGAATTTGTATTTTCGGGATTTACAATCCCAAAAATACAACAATTCGTATTCCTAAAGATGGAACATTCGTATTTACAAATACGAATGTCTACACCATCGATAGGATACGACAGAAATCACCATTCAAAAGAATGGTGGTTCCTGATGTACTAAGCAGCCGTACTGATAATACGGCTGCTAAGTGGTGTAAAACACCCACGCAAATACGACAGGAAAATACACCCTGTTTTCCCTGTCGTATTTGCTTTAAGCCTGCACGGATCAGTCAGATCTGTGCAGGCTTTAGTGTAAAAAAAAATAGAAAAAAAATAAATATAAAAAAAAAAACGGCGTGGGGTCCACCCCACATCTGTAACCAGCACCAGGCTGAAGTAGCCGGGGCCGGTAATTAAAAATCAGGGAACCTGACAAATAGGGGTTCCCCGATTTTTAACAACCAGCCACAGGCTCCAGGTCCGGGGCTCGTTCCCAAAATATGGGGGACAAAATGACTAGGGGTCCCCCATATTTTAGGAACCAGCCCAAGGCCAAACCAGCCAGCAGGGTAATGTCACAGCCGGGGGACACTTATTATATAAGGTCCCGCGGCCAAAACATTAACCCTACCGACCAGTCAGCCTGGCCAGGGGCCCTGGGGGAGTGGGGACCCCCCCCAATGAAGGGGTCCCCCCCTCCAGGACTTACCTGACCAGGCTGAAGCCTGGTGCTGTCCTCGATGCCCCTGGGCGGTGGGCATCGAGCTGATAGTGGTGTAAAAAAAAGATTAAACTATTGTCTAATACTGGGACACTATGAGTCTCAGCAAGCCTCCCCCGCAAGCTGGGACTTGGAGAACCACAAGTCCCAGCCTGCGGGGCATTAAAGGGCCCGCTGGGTCTTGTAGTGCCACAGTATAAAAAATAGTACAATAAAACACACTGACACATACTTAAAATAAAACTTTAATACATACAAAGCCCACACATACTAATACTTACCTATCTTCTTTCCGTAGGTAGCCCTGGTCCTGATGTCCTGCAGTCCTGTGTCGTCTTCGGGATCCATGTCGACCGTCGCTGTCCATGTCGACGATGGCGTCCCCGTCCGGATCCGACGAAATCCATGTGGGAACCTATGGAAGGAAACCATACTCACCTGTCCCAGCGTGACGTAGTCCAGGTAAGGGTCTTGGCAAAAAAACAAACCGACACCCGAAACCAGACCGGACAGCAGGAGCCGCACGGTGTTTGTGTACATCGTGCGGCTCCGCCTCCCGAATGCCGCTATTGGCCGCCTTGCGGCCTAGCGGCTCCTGATTGGCCGCTAGGCCGCAAGGCGGCCAATAGCGGCATTCGGGAGGCGGAGCCGCACGATGTACACAAACACCGTGCGGCTCCTGCTGTCCGGTCTGGTTTCGGGTGTCGGTTTGTTTTTTTGCCAAGACCCTTACCTGGACTACGTCGCGCTGGGACAGGTGAGTATGGTTTCCTTCCATAGGTTCCCACATGGATTTCGTTGGATCCGGACGGGGACGCCATCGCCGACATGGACAGCGACGGTCGACATGGATCCCGAAGACGACACAGGACTTCAGGACATCAGGACCAGGGCTACCTACGGAAAGAAGATAGGTAAGTATTAGTATGTGTGGGCTTTGTATGTATTAAAGTTTTATTTTAAGTATGTGTCAGTGTGTTTTATTGTACTATTTTTAATACTGTGGCAATACAAGACCCAGCGGGCCCTTTAATGCCCCGCAGGCTGGGACTTGTGGTTCTCCAAGTCCCAGCTTGCGGGGGAGGCTTGCTGGGACTCATAGTGCCCCAGTATTAGACAATAGTTTAATCTTTATTTTACACCACTATCAGCTCGATGCCCACCGCCCAGGGGCATCGAGGACAGCACCAGGCTTCAGCCTGGTCAGGTAAGTCCTGGAGGGGGGGACCCCTTCATTGGGGGGGTCCCCGCTCCCCCAGGGCCCCTGGCCAGGCTGACTGGTCGGTAGGGTTAATGTTTTGGCCGCGGGACCTTATATAATAAGTGTCCCCCGGCTGTGGCATTACCCTGCTGGCTGGTTGTGCCTGGGGCTGGTTCTTGAAATACGGGGGACCCCTAGTCATTTTGTCCCCCGTATTTTGGGAACCAGCCCCGGACCTGGAGCCTGGGGCTGGTTGTTAAAAATCGGGGAACCCCTATTTGTCGGGTTCCCTGATTTTTAATTACCGGCCCCTGCTCCTTCAGCCTGGTGCTGGTTACAGCTGTGGGGGGGACCCCTTGCCGATTTTTTTATTTATTTTTCTATTTTTTTTTACACTCTGCAGCTTGCACGGATCTGACTGATCCGTGCAGACTGCCTGTACGAATTCGTATTAGCGGCCGTATATATGGCCAACTAATACGAATGGTTACACCATCGGAGGATTACAAAGCAGTCGTATCTGACTGCTTTGTAATTTCCCCTCCGGAACACGACTTTGCATACGACTGAAACAGTTGTATGCAGCCGTAGGGGAAATACCAATACGAAAAACTAGGTTTTTCATATTGGTAAATTTCCCCCATTATTTCTATAGGGAAACGTGTTGGTAGGCTTCTTGCAAGGAAATTAAGGGTTAAAAGGGCCAAATATTTTTTTTTTTTAGGATTTATTCAGAGAATGGATCAAAGATCCTTGACCCCAAAGAAATTGCTTATGTCTTTGCAAAGTATTATGCTAAACTTTATAACCTAAAAGACAATCCCATTACCCTCCCAATTTAACTCTTCTGTCTTCCCTCATTGTCCTCAGAGACCTGCTTGTCTCTTATAGAACCTTGGATGCTGAATGAGGTTCACAAGGGTATTGACTCGTGCGTCCCAGTCTAATGGAGTCCCTCTCAGCCACCGCTCTGTTTATTAGACCCTGAAAAATCTTTACCACACCTTCTCTACATACTTCAAGAATATTCAGGTACCTCTTTCTATAAACTGAATACTAATAAGACTTAAACTCTCCCACTTAATATTCCCCCCACATATGTCGCTAATTTAAAGGCACTATATATTTACTCTTGGCAGTCCTGTACATTAAAATACTTAGGGATTAACATGACAATCAAGAAACTTCTAATAGAGTGCAATTACATTCCTCTACTCTTTGTGGGGCTGACTCTTCTCCCAGTACTGTACATCTGTCTGTAGGAGATAAATATTTAACGGATCACATCCTCGCTGCCACTAAGGCCGCTATAGCTCAATTATGGAAATCTGATAAGATTCTTTCTTTAATGTTTATTCAAAATAAGATGCACACCCATTTTGTATATGATACCACTGACGCCAAATACTCCTCCGCAAACTCGCTCCAAATGAAATGGTTTGTTAGCTTTCTATATAAAGAAAAAGTGGGCCCTGCCCACGCTTTCTATATAGAGAAAAAGTGGGCCCTGCCCACTTCTATCTATAGCAATTCCACAAACCTTCTGGCATTACGCTCCCAATAATCTTTATCTCCCCTGAAATGTGTTTTTTTTTGAGGAGGGGGGCAATTGTCTACTTCTTTTATTTGTATGTAGCGTTGTTTTTTAATGTGATTTTCTCCTATCATTCCCCCTTTTTCCCCCTATTTTTTCTTTCTGTAACCCCATGTGTGCATAACATTCTAGGGGTTCTGCCATGTGTGCAAAATAATCCCAGGATACTGCCACGTGTGCCAGATAAATCCAGGGATGCCGCTATGTGTTCCTTCTCATTTCAAGAGTGACGCCATGTGTGCCATATAATTCCAGGGGTCCTGTCATGTGTGCCGTTTAATACCAAGGGTGATGGCATGTGGGGGTGCCACCATGTGTGCCTTATAATTCCAGACAGCTATGAGTCATGTAGAATTCCAGGCGTGCCGCCATGTCTGCATAAAATTCTAGGGGTTCTGTTATGTGTGCCATATAATAACAGGGGTACTGCCATGTTTGCCAAATAATCCCAGGATGCTCCCATGTGTGCCAGATCAGTCCAGGGGTGCCGCTATGTGTTCCTTTTCATTTCAAGAGTGTTGACATGTGCGCCTAATAATTCCAGGGGTCCTTTTATGTGTGCCATTGAATACCAAGGGTGCTGCCATGTGTGCCATATAATTCCACAGGTGTCGCGATGTTTGCTGTCTACTTTCATATAATTCCAGGGATGATGCTCTATGTTGCAATACAATTCCAGGAGTACTGCCATGTGTGCCATATAGTTCCAGAGGTACTGCCATGTGTGCTAGATCAGTCCAGGGGTTCTGACATATGTCCTGTTAAATTCCATGCATGCACCCATGTGTGCCAGACATTTTCAGGGTTGCTTCCACTGGGCATATCAGCCCAGGGGTGTGACCATGTGTGCAGGGCTGAAGCACGGGGGGGGGGGGTGGCGGGGTGCTGGGTGATGCAGTGCGGGAGGGACCTGGGTTCGGCATGTTGCTCCACTGGGGGGGGGGGTGGCGGGTGCTGGGTGATGCGGTGTGGGAGGGACCTGGGTTTGGACATGTTGCTCCACTGGGGGGGGGGGGGGGGCGGGTGCTGGGTGATGTGGCAAGGGAAGGACTTGGGGATTCTCCTGCTCTACCCACAGACAAAGATACAGAGAGCTGCGGTAAACTTACCCCTGCTGCCGGCATCCTTGCTTCTCTGATCCACAGGCCCGCCGACAGGGGGAGGGGGGTCTGTTTAGTCTGAATTCCCGGGCCCTGACAGAGAAGAGGGCCTGGACCTGGTCCTACAACTACATGTCCCAGCAGCCCCTCCTGTCCGGGACCAGAGCAGACCAGACTAATGGATACCTGAAGCATTCCTCGGTGAGAGCTGCTGCTCAGGAGGTGTCAGAGTGGTGCTTTGAGAAGGTGCACTGCCTGTGCGGATGAGGGGAGGAGGAGGACCCAGCAAGTCACAGGGATCCAAAGAAAACACTGCAGCAAGGATCTCCCTGTCAGCCCCCACCACAGTGAGTACTTGTATTATGAATTTTTGTTCAGGCTGACCTCTGTTGCTCCCCCTCCCCTCTCTCTCTCTCTCTCAATTTCTCCTTTCCCTCTCTCTCTTCTGTTTCTCACTTTTTGTCACACACTCACCAATTTCCCCATTTCATTCTGTCTCACCCTCCCTCTTCCATTTCCACCTATTCCCTTCTCTTTCTCTCTCTCTCTCTATCTCTCTCTATCTCCCACTCACAGTCTGTGACTACAGGCACACTCTGCATGGTTTTAACACTGAGGACTGTACCTGAGCTGGGTCAAACCCAGATAACCTTCCTACTGAGCACCTTACTGTCTGGGATCCCCCACCAACCACTGATCTGGCCCACCTCCCAAGTTTCAAAGCTTCCGGCCACCATGATTGTTACCCATCAGAGGCACTGACCAACTTTGTCAATATAAGAAACAGTGCCATTAGCACCAGACATTTCAGTCACAGGTTTGGCAGATCCTCTAAATGAAAAGATTGGTTTAAACAAGTGCGCATGTCCTTTTTTTACAAGCTAAGAGTGGGTTGGTGGACCCAGGGACAATTCCATCTTGCATCACCATTCATTAATCCCACTGCTGTGAGTCAGTGTTTCATTCATACAGTATGTAACAAACTACCATCTGTTTGTGCCAAGGCTCTGTCGCCTAGTATAATAACCAGCCAGCTTGCTGCAGACCTTAGCCTAAATTGAAAGAAAACTAAATTGGTTGGTAAAGTGGTTGAGGTGAGAATATAGTCGATTCTTTACAGTTTGCCAGAGGAGGTGGACAGGCAGGTGAACTCTCTGTCAGTGGGGTGCAGAGTTCACCATATGTCTAAAAGCTGCAACCTTGAAGCTAGTGCCATTATACCAAATTTGTGTTGGTGTCTGCCTGAAGGATTTTGAATTTGTCTGTCTAAAGATGGGTAGGCTAGCATATTAAAGTCACCACCAAATCGAATGGGTAAATGCACATGAGGGGATATTAACAATATGAGCTTACACAAAAAAGGCTAGAATAAACTTTTGGTGCATAGAAACTCACACATACATACTGTAAACCTTATCAGAGAAATTAAATGGCATATCAAATAGCGACCTTCAGGGTCTGAGATAACATTTGAGACTGTCACTGGCAGCAAAGATTTGGTTATAATTACCAAGCTTCTGGCCTTGGAGGTATAAGGGGCAGAGGCCTGTACTTTCCAGCCCAGAGTGGAGAGCTTTAGCGTCTCCGCAGCCGTGAGGTGCGTCTCTTGGAGGAAAGCTACATCAATATGTAATTTTGATAGGTATATCAGGAATTTCTTCCCTTTACAAGGGGAGTTGATGCCCCCTATATTCCACGATCCTAATTTAATAGACATTCTTATACATTAGTAAGTGATACAGTAAACAATATTCAAGACCTTGAAATGAAGTAAGATATATCTTTTCATTGCCATGTTCATGTGTGGGGAGAAAGGTGTGTGGGGGGGAAGATAGTGAGGAGGAGAAAAAAGCTTGAATTAAGGAAGAAACATTAGAACAAACAACATATCTAATGGAACTTCCGTAGTATTAAGTACTCAACTAGCACTAAATGTGCAACATAAAAAAGCGTATTGCTCCTAAGGCATACACCCTAAATTAAATGGTAGACATTATCTGTCGTGTATTACAGGCTTTCCCAACCACGGTCCTCAAGGCACACACACAGTGCAGGTTTTAGTGATATCCAGGATTGAGCAAAGGTGACTTAATTAGTACCTGAGTGATTCTGATTAAACCATCTGTGCTGAAACCTGGAGTTCACTAAAACATGCACTGTTGGTGTGCCTTGAGGACCATGGTTGGGAAATCCTGGTGTATTAGGTACAGTGAGACCCAGACAGTGTGGATAGATCATTTGTTGCAGGCACGTCCAATCTGTCAGTTGCCTCTAGTTGCACAGCTGGGTTAAGTGTTGGCGGGGCTAAGTGAGGGGGGGGGGGGACCAGGGGGGGTGACTGTGATATTTGGAAGAAAAACTCTAGCCGGATTGGAGAGGTTCATATGTAGACAGCTTCTGATAGGCATCAGATTATGAGAGTAGTATAGTGTCAATGTCTCATGTTCGTAGATGGTAAAGATGGGTGAGCACTGGGGAGAGAAGATGGGAAGCAGCAACAGAGACAAGCAATTTAGTATGACACACATAGGCTTGCCGGTCAGGCAAAGGGTGGAATTCAGTCTCAGTCAGACATCTGGTGAGTGGGGCGTTGCAGTGCTCCTTCCTCCTCCAGTCCTCCAGGATTTTTTTTTAGCATCCAGAGGTGACATGAAGTCGTCAAATGAGGTTCCCGTGAATATACGTAACTTCGCCGGGTATAATAATGCAAACTTTCTATTATCTTTGATCAGAGGGGAGGAAAGGGGAGAGAAATCTTTCCTGGCTTTAGCCAGTTCTTCCGAAAAGTCTTCAATTATTAGAATTTTATTACCTTCCCATACTATGCTTCTGTGCCTGTGGGAGGCACCCAACAACAACTATTTGTCCAAATAGTTGAGAGTTTTGAAAATAATGGCTCTGAGTCTGGCTTCCTCTTGTGGGCTTTGCGGACCCAGTCTGTGGGTCCTCTCTATTACCAAGTCGTCACATTGATCTTGGACCTCCAGCAAGGTGGGCAGTGTGATCTTTATAAAATCATATTGCTCCTGGCCTTTAACAGATTCTGGAAGACCTATGATTCTAAGCTCAATGTGCTTTATCTATGTTTTCCAGGTCCTGTAGTTTATTATGAACTTGATGTAGCTCCCTTAGTGTGTCTGTGAGATTCCTGCTTTAACTCTGTAACTGCCATGAAGTTGTCTCCCACCGTATGCTCAGTAACAAGCATTCTTTGATTCAGCTGTGCTATCTGGCGGGATATGTCAACGGCCTGCTCCTTTAACAGGAGACCTATAGCTGCTCTGATGGCCTGTACCATATCTCCATATGTGACAGGATCTGAAGGGGCTATTAGTACCTGTTGTGTGGGGTCCGGTGAAACTGAGGAGGGGATGGGAAGCAGGTCCTCCTCTCTGTGCCCCTGCAAAGGGTCCTGTGGCTTTGTGCTGCTGCGAGAGGGAGACTGCTGGAGGGACACGCTGTCGGCCATGGCGGGTGCCATCTTGGATCCCTGTCCCACTTCTCATGCTCCCACTGAGCGCGACTTTTCATGCTGGGCATGGGGGTGAGGTATTGGTCCATGCAGTGGGTCAGTGCCTGAGTGCCCCTGCGTTGATGTGACAATGGAGGGAGGCGTAAAAACACCATGATTTGAGAGGCTGGGCGGCCTTATAGCGGAGCAGCGCTGCCTAGCTGCCTCTCATTAGGCTGCCAGATCCGGAAGTCCTATTATGTGCAGGGCCGGATAAACAATGGGCCTGATGGAGCTACAGCTCCAGGCCCACTCTACAAATAGGCCCACTTTTTTAGCTGAGGGCTGGGGCTTTCCAACAAGCCCTGCACCACGTCGCTAGCCCCCCGGAAACTTGAGATACCGTCCGACAAAGCTGGAACGTTTTCCCCATAGGATAACATAGGACCCACTAATTCCGACCCCCACCCAGTTCCAACGGCCGCCAGTTTCCCCTCTGGCATCAAAGAAGCTTGTGGTTGATCTCATTCAAACCCAAATTGCTGGGCCTTCAGTCTGATATCAGGTCCAGTTTCACGGGGCAGTTTCCCAGTTTCACGGGACCAAAATCATTTGAAGCCCATTTAAAAGTCCTTAAATATGATACTGGTCTCATGTAAATGGGCCAGTTGGTTCCAAAGACATAGCTGGTCGGTTAAAGGGGGGGGGGGGGTGTATTCTCTCAGCCTCACACCAGAAAATGCAGGGACTAGGCTGGTGTAAAAGGGGCCGGAAATGTCCCTGCATGATCCTGGGACCATATTCCAGGGTAAATTCCTGCATTTTCTGGTGTGAAAGGGGTATTATTTCAAATAGTGCTGCAGTGCTCTGAATACAGCAGGGCAGCCCCCTGCTCTCTGCTCGGCTGTCAATGGCTGTCATTTGTGCCCAGCTGCGGCTGTCCCCCAGTTACTGCGAGCATGTATTCCCCCTTGGCAATGAGCATGTAATCCCACATGGCAACAAGCATAGAACCCCTGGCAATGAGCATGTAGGTAAGCAGCACTTATGTAGCATATTTTTAATAGGCATTATGGTGTTTGGCATAATACGTAAAGGACATTATGGTGCGTGGCTTAATACGTAACGGACATTATGGTGTAAATTTTTAATGCGCGCCTTTGGCGCACAATGCCCCTGTTTATGAAGCATATTGTACATTATTGCTCAATCTGTTTGGTATACATGGCCGGACTAGGACCAGAAATCGGCCCTGGCATTTTAAGCACACAGGCCCACCGGAAGGAGGCGGGACCCTTGCGCGGCGAAGCTGTGCTGCGAAAAGGGGGCATGGCCTCGTGGAAAGGAGGCGTGTCATCAGAAAATGAAGGCGTTACTCATTACACATTATGGAACACGTAATGCCCATTACAGAATATTACACTATGCAATATGCCGATTCCACATTATGGAACACACCTTCTAATAATAGCCATTAGAATGTGAGTGTACCAGTGGGAACACACATATAGGGCAGTATTCAATGAGCATTTTGGCGATGTGCAGCGAATCCTGTTTAGGATTCGCTGCACATTCGCCACTGCTCGCTGCATTCCGGAGCCTCGCCGGCTCCAGTATTCAATGAGTTAGGGGCTCGCTGCCCCTGACTGGCGAATTTTAACTCCTGCGGTGATGCCGCAGGGAGCCCGAGGACGGCGGCAGGCAGGGAGATGGAAGTCTCCCTGCCTGCCCCAGAATGTTTGTGGGGGGGGAGGTGGGCTCACCGGGTGCCAGGCAGCACAGACCCAGGGGTGCCAGCAGGGGACCGGGTATATTCACTACACCCGATCATGCATATGTAATGATCGGGTGCAGTGAATATATGAATATCTAATGAGCGGCTCGGCTCCGGCCCCCTGCTGGCTGCTCTTGTAAAAAAAATATATATTTTTTTAAATTAAATATATATTCATGTGCTTACAGCACATGAATAAAAATAGCATGCTCCTCCTCAGAATAAAATTCCTGATTTTTTTTACACCAAATGTATAAAACAAAACACTTTATTTTAAAAGTTCACATTCCACTTCACCATAAAAAGATAGCCATTGCTACTCAGTGAAGCATGGCGAAAAGACCTTGAAATGTATTCGCCATCTGGTCATTGAATAGGGTGATTCACCGTTTTAGTCAAAAATTCGCCTTACAGCACAAAATCGCCATAAAAACATGGTGAATCAGCCTCATTGAATACTGCCCATATTGTTTTCCTCCCTCAGCAGATGTCTCAGGGAGGAATGCTCTGCAGAAGTCTGCAGTGCTCTGCAGCCTGCCAGTAAGTGCTTCTTCCCAATGACAAAGGAGAGGATGACACTCACAGTGAAAGGAGTCAGACTCAGGACAAGAGCGTAGGACACTCACCAGTACTCTCGAAGGCAGGCAGCCCAGGACAGATCCACGTTATGACTGCTCTTCTCTGTGCCCTGCCGTACAGCTTCTCCTGCCCGATGTGGTTGCGCTAAGAGCCGGCACTGCTACCCTCACAGTGGAGTACGGTACAGCAAGGAGAGGAGGCGCCGCCGGACAGGAGAGGCTCCATTCTCCGCTTCGTCCCCTGCATGTTAGCAGCATGAGGCCTGGTACTGTCTATACACACAGCGGGCGGCGTACTTCAGACGTTATGACATTGCTGCATCGTTGCCGGCCTCTCAGCTCCCCCCAAACAGGCTGCTAAGGAAGGAGGCGGATCAGATGTGCAGCCGTCGTGTCATTAGGTCAATATGCAAATGACAATGCTGCCCGGCGCAGAGCAGCATTTGCCAGAAGTGCCAGATGGCCAGTCCGGCCCTGTTGGCATAGTGTGTATTTTGGCTCAATCCATGTACCAAATTTTGCCTTAATCTGTGTGGCATAATGTGACTTTTGACTCAATCCGTGTGCTATAGTGTGAATTTGGCTCAGTCCGGGTGAATTTTGGCTCATTCCATGTGGCATAATGTGTAAGAGCAATAACAACAAGCGCTTGCATTTGACAATTACAGTAGTTCTAAAGGAAAGGGTTTAAGGTTAAAGCGAGGAGGAATAGATTATGAATAAAGACAAATAAGAAAGGTAAAGAATAAAAATAATAATAAAGATAAGAAATAATAAAATAAAAATAATAACAAAAAATTATGTCTTTTATTCACCTTTACTTTTATCTTGATTTTGTATTATTATTTTTATCTTTATATATATATATTTTTTTATATATATATATATTTTATTTTTCATCTTTATTATTATTTTTATTCTCTACCTTTCTCATTTGTCTTTTAATCCTTATCTATTCCTCTTCGCTTTAACCTTAAAACCTCTCCTTCCTATCTACTGTAATTGTCAAATACAAGCGCTTGGTGTTATTGCTTCTAGCAAAACCTTCCAAATTACTAACACTTTCACAGAGCAGCTCACACATAAGCGCAAATTCTTTTTTTGGGAAAATTTCCCATCAATCCCTCCTTAATGTGTAAGAGGCAAGTACAGTATAATGGGGGTTACTATTGTGTGGCATGAATTGTATAAGGGGTATATGGTGTGGCAAACTTAGGTGACCACATAAAAGGTGCTAAAATGTTGTCTACCAAGTTTTGGCTTTCAGTATTTTTTTTATGACTGGAATGCCGCCTCACCCCACAAGTATATTAGGACATCGGTGTCCTGTGGTTGCACCTTTGGAGGGCACCCACCAATATATCTCCCTGCATTTTTCCTATGCCAGCCCCCTGCCTTTTCCAGGCATATACAATAGGTTGAAAGTATTTACACAAATAGAGACACGCCCATGAGCAGACCACCCAACCAGAACACTGACCACACCCCCACATTATTAGGTGCTGGCCACAACCCCTATTCTTGCGCATAATAGGCCCTTGATCATTTTCAGCTCCAGGCCCATTTAGACCTTAATCTGGCACTGATTATGTGTAGTTTAATGCTAAAAATCATCCACAAAAAAACACAGAGTCCTGAATATTGGATTTAAATGGTGGCAAATCTAACTTAGTCTACTCCTGAATTGTAATGTACTGTATCACGCAAGCTACCTGTACAGTTTGTGCAGCCAAGTAAAGATTCTACCAACAAGGAAACCAATTAAATTGAGTATGTATATATACATATATATATATATATATATATATATATATATATATATATATCGGAAAAAAAAGGGGGGTTGTGACCTTAACCTGCGCTTTTAGGGCAGCAGCACTACTATAGGGCCTCGCTGTTAATTGAGGTCCGATAGGAAGAGATGAAGAAAAAAGGTATAGAGGTGCGCTTAGATGTGTTTCACCAACATCAGACTTTTCTTAAAAGCAGAATATGTTTATTCCAGACAATAAAATTCCATATAAAATACATAAAGTAAAATACAAAATACAACTTTTTTTCAATAAGTATTTTCACATCGGTGTATGGCTTCCTGATTCGACCTCAGATGTCTAATGGTCTGAGAAACCCTACGCGTTTTGTCCCCTAGGGACTTCTTCAGGGGTAATACACCAGGATCTATAAGGTGAAACAATGTCGTCAATGGATAATGTTTTGATATTTAATGAAGAAATAGGATGGGAGGAAGGAACATGCGAAAGAAGGAAGAGGGAGGGGAGTAGAACTAGTGATCTTTCCTGTAGAGGATGGACTTAGACAGAAAAAAAAAGCTTTTAGGACCAGTGGTCTGATGCACCCAATTGTGACTATCATATGTTAGTGGATCATATACCATTTGGTTTAATCGGTTCTCACTCCTAGATATACTGTGAGAGGAACCTTAGTGATGTACATGCTAAGGTGTGTCCAAAGCCGGTGTCCGTGAGTCACGAAACTGACTCTGTATAACGAATAATAGCGTACTCTGAAATAAGTTAACAAGGTGGCAATAAGTATACTCCTCAAATGGACCCTTATTCACGTCATAGTGGGTATACAATATTTACAATGATTAACTCGGTACAATATAATGATATTGAATTTGTTGCAATAAAACTTCCAGTAGTGGTTCAATTTACAAAGAGACATGTTATAACTGGACTAGCATTACCATTCCTAAGATTTAGCCGTAGGGAAGATAACAACATGATAGAACATATAGGGAATTATTCACAATGTGCTACTTTCAATTCATAGTGGTATAGTATGTAACATCAGATGTTTCAGTCATTACGGTACAGAATATAACGTCTAATATTAACCAATTAATATATTTTTGCCTAATCGGATTATTTACAGACTTATGGTGTTGTATCATAATTGGCTACAAATGCACGCTATATTAGAAGCAAAGAAGATTGTACATACCAGAAATGAACAATAACAAAAAAACCTCTCCTGCTGTGTTTTTTCCCAATTCTGTAAATTCTAGAAAAATGATGGTAATAAATACTGGTCTATTAGGGTGTACTGTCACTCACTTAACTTATAGTGGGTCACAGTTAATTTTAGCATATAATGTTTAATAAAAATAAATTTCTCAATCAAACTGTTACATAGAGCCCAATATACTACTGAGAGTATAACAATCAGCAGGTGTGGCTCTTTTCCTTGAGGGCACAAAGCTGCTGAGAGTATCTAGTTTCATGGTTACATTGTAATCCATCACCTGAACTTTTCATTTAGTCACATAGCGATATTCAGCTATATGGAGACATTTCTCAGGGTTATGGTACATATTAAGGGTAATTACAAAGTGGTATAAAAATGGAATACCTTTCAATATATAAGATCAACCCAGTGCAACCTACCAGTATCTATGTCGAATGTGGTGTCAGCAGTCAAGATGGAGAAATAATCCCCGTCTGATCTGCTGGGTTTAAATACCCTAGAGGGGCTGACATCACTTCCTGTGTAAGGGTAATGTGGATGTGTGGATATCTACCTGTTCCCCTGTGTTAGTGCTTCTATCGTTATCCTGATTAACCGGCTCTGTATGAATAGACTGACCTCATTAATTACCAAGTGTATTATAGTGCAGAGGGGCTAGTAATAACCGTAAACTCGCCGGCGGGGGTGGTTTCCGGGAACGCTATGCGTTCCAAATTGCGTTCCAAGTTTGGAGGCCGGTCATATGATCGGTTTCCTCAAATAGACTCTGCATGTATCATGCACGTATTCGTTTCCCTGAAAAGGGGCAGGGACGTATTACTAAACGTGCCGTGCGTGTCAGTCAGGGGTTTCTCCCCTAAGTCTTGTGTCGATCATGTGACTACAGTATCAGAGCGGTCATGTGAAAACGGTGTATATATTTACACGGGTTGCCATAGCAATGTGGTGACCTGGTAAGGACCTCATCCTGCATGTCAGTTAGATCTACAAGTGGTGGAGCGCACATCATCTGTGGGGGGTTGTGATAAAGTGCCTATATTACGATAATGAAAATTCTTCTATTAGGTGATCCTGTATAGTGATCCTATATGATGAGATAAACAATATTTACCTTTATAATGCGATAATGCAAAGGGCGTGATATTACTTCTATTAAGTGATCCTATACGGTGATCCTATATGATGAAATATATGCCTATAGGGCTATATACAATTAATGGTGCTAGTCCCAATCAGTTTTAATAATTTTAATAATATTTAGGGGAGGGTTATATGCTCCTCCCATATTATGAGAAAAATGAATATACTATATAGGATATTACTTAATTTTATAGGGGGGTGAGTGTATACTAGTGTTGTGAGGGTGGTGAGGGGTCGAAGTCTAATGTGTAGATAGGACCTATTAATGAGTGGAATTTTGACCCTATATCTAGTGTGTAGATAGAACATGTTTGTGAATATGGTTCTTGGTCTACAATGTGGATGGGGCATAAATCCATATGGGGATACTAATATCCCTACCTGGAGGTTTTTATACACTTAAGGTGAGGATGGGTGCGTGCTAACGTAATGTTCATTAGTGATAGGGCATGTATGTGAAAAAAGTCATTCTACTACAACCCCGGTATAGAAGGGTACCTCCCATTTGCAGCCTATATAGTAGGGCATGTTTACTCCATTTGGGGGATTTAAGGTATACATAATGCAGGGTGGGTCGGATTTAAAGTGATGACGACATCAATAGGCCTCCTTGTGGGTGAGGTAGATGCTGTTTCCAATTTATGTAGTTTCCAATTTATGCCTTTATACAGGCGAGACCATCAAAATGATATAGCCTTAACTCATCCGGTTTATAGCTGGGTTGATCTTATATGCACATGTTGTTTTATTTCATGATACACATCTATACATTCCTTTGAGTTTTTTAATACAATGATCTTATACACCAATTCTAACCCGTCTCAGAGTGTATGGAGCAGAGACAAAGAGATTATAGTACAAGAGAAGAATTTCAAGAGCAAAGGAGGAGAGCAGCATATATGGGCTTATAAAAAGGAGACTATGTCGACATTCTTGTTGAGTCCATTTGGGGATAGTGAACCCAGCGTGTATATCCAAAAGGACTCGTGTTTGGATAGTAATAGCTCTCTATTACCCCCCCTTGGGTTCAAAAGAATATGTTCAAGGGCCGTAAATTAAAAGTTGTTTTTATCTGGATTTGAACAGTGTTTTTCCTGGAAATGGCGTGGTAAATTGTGAGAGGTAAGTTTATTCTTGATTTTCCTCAAATGTTCTTGTATTCGGATCTTAAGAATTCTTTTTGTCTTTCCTATATAGAATAGTTTCTCCATATATTTGCAACAAATGCACTTGGTGCATGGGGTGCACCTGATAATGTCATTTAAAAAATGTTTGCCCAATTTAGATTTTTCTTTCCCAGGTCGAAATTGGCTTGGAGCAATTAAGCTCTTCAGGTTAGGTGCTCTTCAGAATACTACATTGGGACGGTGAGGTAATGTTGGTCCCAAGATAGGGTCTTTCAATAGCAGATGCCAATGTTTATCAAGGACTTTTTTAATAAGATGATTTTCCTTATTGTATTGAGTTATAAAGGGACGATAGTGTGTTTGGGGTGTTTTCTTTTCCTTAGGGCGGAGCATTTCATTCCTATCTGAATGTTCAGCTTTGGATCTTGCTTCTTCAATTTTTTTCTGGTCATACCCCCGTTCGATATATATAATGCCTTTGTTTAACATTTAACATCTGTGTATTTTCAGCACCCAGAGCTTAAGCTGATTTTGGCTAAATTCACTTTCCACCTGATTGTAATGCTGTTGGAGTCGCTGTCACTTCCTTGCAAGCAGCACTGATATCGCTGTAAGGTAATATAGCAGGATTCATAAATTAATTACAGAAGGCTCCTGCTGCAGTGGGGTTATTCCACAAAAAAATCAACTCAGGTTTTAGACTGACCTTTTAAGATTGTTAAGAAATTTGGTATAATAAATGCTGCCATGGGTGTAAAGAAAGACCCCAAATCCTTAGAAAATATGTGCAATGATTTTGAAGTTACAGTATATGCCTTAAAAGCTTTATATGCCTTTGAATGATCAGTATTATGGTTTCATAAAATATGTGAAAGGAAAAAAATTATCCCAAAAATGTAAAATATATTAGTCTTAACTAGCGATGAGCAGGTTCGGTTCCTAGACAACCGAACCCCCCCTGAACTCATCTGATTAAATGCAGGCTCGTGGATGGCTCACTCCTTCGCGCCGTATTCCGGATCCAGAACGACGCCTAACGTCATCATGCTGCTCTCAGATTCTTGTGAGACCCGTACCCTATATAGGTCCCGGCGATCGGCACAGTTTTCATTCTAGCTGAGATTTCTGACAGCATGAATTTGTCCGTGCTGTCTGATGCAGGGGGAGGTTGCAGTGAAGGCTGTGAAGATCAGCGGGGGGCAACTATGGGTGATCTACTATGTGGGACTACTAATGGGGATCACTATGGGGGACTACTGAAGGGGATAATTATGGGGGATTACTATGGGGGACAACAACAGCGGATTACTATGGGAATGATTACTAATGGGGACATGGATTACTATTGAGGACTACTAAGGGTGCTGCTGTGGGGGATAACTAAGTGGCCTCTTTATAAAAAAAGGGTGTCATCATGTGTGCCATGTATAACTCCAAGGGTGCTGCCTTGTGTGCTTTATAATTCTAGGGGTGCTGCCATGTGTGCTGTTTACTTCCAGGGGTGCTGCCATGTGCCGCATAATTCCAGGGCTGCTGCCATGTATCATGTATAATTCCACGAGTGCTGCCATGTGTACTTAATTGTTCTAGGGGTACCATAACGTGTGCTGTATTATTCCAGGGGTGCTGCCATGTGTCATGTATAATTCTAGGGCTTCGCAATATGTGTTGTATAGTTATAGGGATACTGCCATGTGTGCTGTATAATTCCAGGTGTGCCGCTATTTGTGTTGTAACAGTCCAGGGTTAAGCCATGTGTACCATATAAATCCAGTGGTGTTGCCATGTGTGCTGTATAATTCCAGGGGTGCCGTGATGTGTGCTGTATGATCCCTGGAGTACTGCCATGAGTCGTGTATAATTGCAGGCATGCCGCCATGAATGCATATAATTCTAGGGTTCTGTCATGCATGCCGTATAATTCCAGGGGTACTCCCATGTGTGCCAGATAATCCCAACATGCTTCCATGTGTGCCAGATCAGTCCAGGGGTGCTTTCTGCTGTTCTTCCATCTGCTGAAGCATGTAGAGGGTGGAGTTCCACCTTTTTACCACCTCTTGCTTCAGTTGATGGAAGCGCAGATTAAAGTCCTCTTGCAGCTACCGCAATCGGCTGCACGCTGTTGTGGAATGCCGAAAATGGCTCAAATTTTTTTGGGCAACACACAGCATCTCTTGCTGTAAGGCTTTCAGGATATTACTGGCGTTATCAGAAATGACAAATCCTGAGGAGAGTCCAAGTGGGGTCACTATGACATCTCTCAGTTTTTCCAAGAGGTTCTCAGTGGTATGCCTCTTAGTAAAGCCAGTGATACATAGCGTAGCCTGCCTATGAATGAGCTGGTGATGCTTGCTAGATCCTACTGCTGCTGCTGAAGGTGATTCAACCAAGAAGTTGGCTGTCACAGTCATATAATCCTAAATATGTCCACTGCTGCCTGTCAACATATCCATGGTTAAGTGGACACTGGCTACAATCCCACTTTTCAGGCCATGGATTACTTTTGACTTAATGTACTGGTACAGCTCAGGAATGGCTTTTCAGGAATGGAACCGAGATGGAATCTGGTACCGGGGACACGCAGCCTAGATTAACTGTTTAAAACCTGTACACTACACTGACTGACAGCCTCTGCCATCTGCGCACTACTACTGCACTACTGAGTTACACAGCCCCCCAGGAAACATACACACACTCTAAGTTGCAAATATAATAATAATTGCAGTGCACCAGCAACTGTTATGCCTAGGCCCTTAAAATGAAATGGTGCTAGCATAAGACAAGTGCAGAGTTGTTCGCTGTTCGGAAACGTGGCGAGAAATGAATTTAAAGACTGGGTCTTGTGAGATCCTGACGCAGTTAGATAACATTTGGCCGCGCTCGGGTTTCTGAACGGAGTCAAAAACTCGCAGTGTTTGGAGCAGTTTGGATTTCTTGGAATCCAAACAGTTCATCTCTAATTAATATAGTATTTTTAAATGTATCACTGTCTTGAAATTTGCTTAATACAACAATAAACACTATTAAATTACTGTCTTGGCAATGTATAATGCAGCTGGCATACTGTAGGTATTCAGTTCCCTTGTTTAAGATTCACTTTTTATTTATTGTACAGATTTTCTATATGCAAATAGGATAATTGCCAGAAGACAATGAACACACATCCTGGAATATAAACAGAGAAGAATATTATCTTCCCTTTTCATTTATTTATTTAAAAGGTTTGTCACACTTCTATTTCAATGTCTGCTTGTCACTAATATGTAATATATTACATGCATAAATGTCACATGCTCCATTCACTGTGAATAACAGAGAGTATTTCAGTGTAAAATAAAGTTCATTATCCAATTTTCAGCGAAATTAGAGAATTCAACCGTAACTCAAGGGATTGGGTAGTAGTCTAGGAAATTATTAGAGGAATTAAGTAGCCGTTTCAGACCCGTTTGCTTGGGTTAAAATTTGGCCCCACACCCAATGTTCAGAGTTTGCGGATGCACGATTATGTGCATGCACAGACCCCAGGAGCGAACAGCTTCGGTGAGTCTCATAAATGCTGAGCTATTTTCTTCGCGAAGCAGAGAAGGGGGCGGGCATGCGGCAGCAGTAGGGGAACACCCACCGTTTTATGGGTGTCCCCAAAAAACATTGGGCTCTCCTTTGAGAATGCAGTTATGGCAATGTCTGCTCGGGGAGGCAGCAGACGTGACATGAAATCAGCATCCTCCCTGAATTCGGCGGATTATAGCCAGAATGAAAGTCAGTCTAGGCTTTTATTACCAAAGGGGAGAAAAAACAATCGAAGGTCGGCAATTGGTTAATTCCAAATAGCTGAATGGTCTTGTGCATGTAGGTACATGCAGCTTCTATGGGGCCTGGAGCTGATAGGGGCTCACCTTACCTGTCAAAGCAACATGTGCTATATACAGTACATGGGTGCATGAACAATTTTAGGTTGGGGGAAGCAAGATAAAGGGGCTATTTTGAAAATTGTGCAGGGTTTTTTTTTGTCCAAATATTGGCAAATCACATTATTTCTGCAAATGGCATATGTAATAGAGTGGGATTTCTGGAAAAAAAAATGTCCATTTTGCTGTGACCAAAAAAACTCACTTAAAAAATTACATCACATTGAAAACATACCAAATCGCAAATGTAATAGGGTCCAAATCGCACACTAAACATGACTAAAAGAAAGAACAATAATAGATCTGCTTTTGGCAAGTAAATTTGACAGAAGCCTGCAGTGATCTGTGAAATCTACATGATAATATAATTCAGAGATAATTTAGAGATTCAGAGCCCTGGAGCCCTGTGGGTGTTCCTAACAAAAAAAAATGTTTAAAACAATAAATAAATAAAACAATTCAGCAATTGTCTGCTCCTGGTGGGCTGGACTAACCCCTGTCTGTGGGTGGAGCTGAGAATGTAAAAACAACATTCTAACTTTGGACAAGGGGTATGAGCAACCAAAGAAACACACCTTTCATCGCCAAAGACGGTGGGTGAGTATAATTTCCATCCACAGGTACCATTTTTGGATTCTATGCAGCTTTTTTATTTTTACTTTAACACATTTTTTTTAAATACATTTTTATTGAAATATTTTAATATAGTGATAACACAATTATGCACATAGCGTAAGTTGTACACAATGGGTTACAAGAATAAATGACAATAATGCAATAAATGACAGGGAAACAAATTAATTCCCAAACAAAGATCTTTGTATGTCTATCCATATTCGGGATCATAGTAGAGTAAGATTTTCTTGGTTTATACTCTTCTGTGTGCAAAGTAATACTATGTTCCCTATTATGTAATAAAAACTCTTGCCACTTACTATTAATTTTCCTGTTTTTACTGAACTTTGTTATAACCCATAATGTGTTAGTAAGACTAACGGACACAGACAAACATAAAGACGCAGACTGCATGGAGACTAGGGATGGGGGGGGAGGGGTATAGAGGAGGAATTAGTGGGAGAAAGGTGAAGGGAAGAAGTAGGGGGGAGGGGAATTTAGAAAAGAGAGACATTTCAGTACTTCTTATACTTATTCTGTTACAAAGAAATCTTGTGACATACATACATGGATCATACCACAATAATTCATATAGATATACCACTGGTGTTTAGAAGTATGGCTATTCTTCTAAGGAGATATGGGCCAATGCTTTACAGTATATCAATTATGATCACCTTCTGGGTGACTGGATTTACCATTTTCAAAAGCCTGGACAATATGATCTTTCGTAGGTTTATCTACTGTTCCCATAAATAACATTTATTATTTATTTATTAACAGTTTCATATAGTGCATACAAATTCCGCAGCACTTTACAGAGAATATTTGAACATTCACATCAGTCCCTGCCCCAGTGGAGCTTACAATCTATATTCCCTACCACATTTACATGCACACACAGACATTCTAGGGTTAATTTTTGTTAACCTACCTGTATATTTTTTGATTGTGGGAGGAAACCGGAGTACCCGGAGTAAACCCACGCAAGCACGGGGAGAATATACAAACTCAGCACAGTTAGGGCCACGGTGGGGATTGAACCCATGACCTCAGTGCTGTGAGGCAGTAATGCTAACCATTACACCATCCGTGCTGCCCATTTCTTATAAAACTTTTCAGCGCCTTTTTCTATATCTAGCCTCGCGTATTTTAATATCTAGCCTCGCGTATTTTAATATCAAAGTATAAAATTTGAAGCATTTTTTGTTGTAGTAATTTTAGTTGTGGAGCTGATCTTTTCGTCTAGTGTATAAGAATACATTTCCGAGCAATCGCTAGTATTGTAACCAGTAAAGTAAATTTGAATTTATTAAATCCATCTAGATTCCAGGTCGAAAAGTTCAGTCCCATTATTGCCGCTGGAGAGGTAGAGAGCTGGGTATCAAAAATGTTAATATACAATATCACCTTGTTCCAAAAGTGCCTCAGTTTATAACAGTCCCACATACAGTGTGAGAAGGTGGCCTCCGTCACACCACACTTAATGCAATGACCTGATTCGTCTGGAACCATAAATTTTCTCCTGTGTGGGGTAATATACGCTCGGTGCAAAGTTCTTATGTATACCTCCTGCAGGTAAGTTGATTTTAGAGATTTGAGCATTTTATTATGTAGAGCAAGCATACTTTCAGTGTCTGTGAGCGAGGGTATATCTCTTTTCCATTTCTCTAGTAACACTTTCCATTGTAAAGTTGTGACTGAGGTAACCGACATTAAAAGTGCATATAGATGCTTCAACGTATATGGCTTATCAATCAGATAGTTCAAAAGACTATCTATATTTGAAACATTCAATACCGTAGTTACTTTATCTATACTGTGTTGGGGTGTTTCTAATGACTGTAAGTAGTGTCTTACTTGTAAGTACATATATACAGTAGGTGTGAATTTTGCAGGTCATACTTCTGCACCAATTCTGCGAATGACATTAAAATTCCACCTGGATCAAAGACTCTAGAAGAGGAGTCCAGTCCCTTCTCTCTCCACATGAGGAAAGCAGGATTGGTTAGGGAGGGGGGGAATGCTGGGTTGCCCCATAAAGGGAGAAACCTTGATACATACAGGTTTCTGTGCATAGTTTTATTAATTCTCACCCAATTGCCGTAAGTATCCTTAAAGAGGATATGTTTCCTAATGTGAAGTGGTATATTGGATTGTTTAGTTTGATTTAATGCCCCTGGTGCATATGGGTGTAGAGCCACTCTTTCCAAAGAATTATCAGTATATATTGATTTATTTAAGATCCAATCACTGACATATCTAAAAAAGATTGCCTGAGTATAGGTTTTCAGATCCGGGTATTAGTCCTCCATCTTTTTTTAACGTTTTTAATTTATTTCTGGCTATTCTGGGCCTTTTGCCCTGCCACAAAAATTTTGAGAAGATAGAATCCAATTTAGACATATCTTTAGTGTTAAGAGCAATAGGGAGCATCTGCATGGTATAATATATTTTGGGGAATACTATATGTTGGATTACTGCTATTCTCCCCATCATTGATAGGGGAAGGTCTTTCCGTGCCTCTAGCTTTGTCGATATTTGTGTTATTATGGGAGAAAAATTTAAAGCATAAAGGCGTGAGGTATCAGCTGTAACCTGTACCCCCAGATATTTAAAATGCGATGGAGCAATTGTGAAAGGTACCTGTAATCCCTGAGCTTTTATAGGAGCATTTTTCCCCAACAACAAAACTTCAGATTTTGTGAGGTTAACTTTGTAGCCAGCGGTATCCCCGAACGAGCCAATCAGCTGTAAAAGAACTGTGAAAGACTGACCGGGGTTAGATAAGAAAATGAATGTGTCGTCTGCAAACAGAGCGATTTTTAATTCCTTTCCACCAATTGCAATCCCCCGTATCAGGGTAGAAGATCTAACTGCCACCGCCATCGGTTCTATTGCAATCGCAAAAAGGAGAGGTGACAATGGACACCCCTGTCTTGTTCCTCTCCCCAATTGAAAGGGTGCAGATAATAGGCCATTACATGCAATTAACGACTTAGGGGAGGTATAGAGTGTATTTATGAACTTAATGAATTGAATGGGAAATCCAATTTTTTTAATGTTCTAAATAGGTGGAGCCACAGCACCATATCAAATGCCTTCTCCGCGTCCAACGTCAACACTAGGTTAAGGTCAGTCTCTGAAGCGGAGAAGGCATTTGACTGCTCAATCGCTGCCAGAACCCTACGTACGTTCACCACCGAAAGTCTTCCGGTGATGATCCCCGTCTGGTCCCTGTGAATAATATGCGGTCGTAATGGCTTCAATCTTTCCATCATGATTTTAGTGAGCAATTTATAATCTGAATTAAGCAGGGATATGGGCCTATATGACCCTGGCAATTGTAAATTTCTCCCTGGTTTTGGTAGCACCTTAATAACAGCATCTGAAGGGGGGCGGGGCCACGACGGAGCGGGAGTGAGACACCAGGTGCGTGAGCTCCCCAGCAGGGAAAATATGCGGCATCTACACAGGCTCTGAGAACGGACCCTTTTCCCCGGCGGCAGAACCATAGAGGCTAGATCAGAGTGCCAGAGCGGCAACACGTGATAGCGGCGTCCGGAAGTACCACGCCGGGACCCGCGACTTCACTGCTGGTAGCCGGAGATACCGCTCTCTAGACCCGGTGCCGGTGTCCAGCTGCTGCCCGCTTTGCGAATTGGGAGGTTGTGCGGTGGAGGGGAGTGAGGCGCCGCAGCTACAAGCTACAAGGAACATGCAGGAGCTGGGCTTGCGCTCATCCGAGTGCTACACGTACGGCGCCATAAACCCGGGCAGCAGTTCCATTAGAACAAGCAGGCACCACGCTTGCTGCAGGCTCCGGCACACAGGGTCCTGGAACGCACCCCATATAGGTACCGCTGGTTCCTGTGAGAGAGGAACAGGGTACCAGGGTCAAATAAAACAGTGATAATACGGTACCTCAATACCATATAGGGCCAGGTGAGAGCTGTCCCTAACAGAACCCCGGATACCGCACATTAACCCTTGGTGGTTAAATTCCAGTAGCAGGACCAACAAGCAGGCCTACTAAAGAGAAATAACCATGGGCAAAACTGGTAATGCCACAGCCGCAGCTCGGCTTGAGAAATTTGCCAGATCGCAAGCGGGCAATTCCATCCAGACCCCGTCCTCAACCCCTCACGCCACCCCGACGAAGGCTAAAAGTATAACTCCCCATGCCTCCCCGACGAAAGCCACAGCTCCCGAAGTAACAAATGCTCCAACGATTCAGCAGGTCTTAGATGCCATTACTGATTCTGAACAGAGACTTTCTGGGCAAATTAAAGATCTCCAATCGGAAATTTTGTCCTTAAAATCAGATATAAATATAATCACAGTCCACATGGACGAAGCAGAAAAACGAATATCGAATCTGGAGGACATTAATAATCAATGGCTAAATAAGATGAACTATTGTACTCAACAGACCTCTGAATTAAAATCCAAAATGGTGGAGATGGAGGGTAGGCTTCGGCGCAACAACTTACGGTTTGTGGGCCTACCAGAGCATGCGGAGGGGCCGGACCCTCAAAAATTTGTAGAGAAGTGGCTGATGGACACTGTAGGAAAAACTGCATTTACAGCACAATTTGCGGCAGAACGAGCACACAGAGTCCCGCCGAGGCCTCCTCCTCCAGGAGCTCCACCACGACCATTTATTGTGAAATTCTTAAGTTACGTGGACAGAGACATTGTGATGCGTTCAATTAGGACCAACGGCCCCCTGATGTATAACGGTAACAAGATTGACGTGTACCCGGACTTTGCATTGGAAGTACAAAAGGAGAGAGCCAAGTTTGGAGAGATAAAGAGAAAACCCTGTGACCTTGATATCAGCTACTCCATGATCTTCCCCTCCAAATTAAGGGTGGTCGACAATAACACGACACACTTCTTTGCTACTCCTAGTGAGGCAGCCCAGTGGCTGGAAAAAAAACCTCCGGGACTTAGGCGCCAGGCGCCTGTGTAGAGTTACGTAACAAGATAGAAATAAGACAGATGCACCCTGCTGGGGGGGCTCCCCAACCCGTTCAGGGGTGGCCCTTTCTTTTTTCTTTTTCATCAGCCCCCACAGCATGACGACGTTTTTTTCTTGGTGGTCTCCATTAAGTAATTTATGTATTTCAAAAATGTTTTTTTTACGTGTTGGTTTACCACCATTCTTTTTTTTGGGGGGTGGGGTACAGGTATGCCTACTGGGAGCGGGTATACAGGGTGGGGGGTGGGCAGGATCCACTTGGTAATTAATAGAAGAAGAAAGGGCCTTTTCTCTGTGAGGGGTAGATATTCCTGTCCCGGCCTGGGATTGTTCTTTTTCCCTCTTTCTTGGCTACACAGAAAGGGATTTGTCAGATATAAACATGTGGGTGATGTTAGATCAATATTGGGTACCCATACTTAGAAAATATATAATAACAAATGATTAAGTTGTTAGCATGGAATGTTAGGGGATAAAATAATAAGATCAAACGCTCCCTGATGCTGAACCAGCTGCATTCGTATGGGGTTGACATTGCCTGTGTTTCAGAAACCCATCTGGTGGGTGGTAAGCAGCTCACCCTGAAACAACGCTGGGTAGGCTGGTTATACCAGGCCCCGTTCACGACCTCATCTAGAGGGGTTGCGCTACTTATAAGGAAATCACTGGCCTTTGTGAGTAACAGGGTGGAAATAGATCCAGGAGGCAGGTATATCTTCTTGGACTGTATTAACAATGCACTTCCCGACTTCCGGCGGGTGGCGCATCCAAGATGGCCACGTTTTAACAGAGCTCCGCTCACCCAGGCTACATCCAGCGAAATCCACCTGTAATCCACCCAGACACGGGCTGATAACTGTGCCCGGCCTCTTCACAAACACCAGGGGAACACCCCGATACTTATATTGTGGACCCCGGACCTGAAAAAGCCTGCTACCGCCGAAGTCTGGCCCGTGATCGGGTCCTCACGTGGGACGCCGCCGAACAGAGGGAGACGAGAGATCCCAACCTCCCCTCCTGCAGACGCCGGTCCCATCGGAGCCCCCTCCACACCACGCACATCTCACCTCCTCAACGCCGCGAAGCCCCGACAGGCAGACGAAGGGGACTGGAAGCGGCAATCGGCTGACCTAGCGGAGGTGACTAGAGTCGCGCGGGCGCAGACTGCCCCTGGACACCAGCTGACGGACGGCACGGGGGAAGCGGCATCCTCGGGACATCACGCCGGGCGGTCCCCGATAGCCCCAGCAGCCCTGACAACGCGCCTGGAGGAAACTGGAGACGGCTGAGGTCGCGCCCCACGCAGCATCCCCTGACCGGAGGCACAGATAGACACCGGGCTAAACGCCCTGAGGTAACAGCCACCGGGGAGACGGAACAGGGAGAACCGATCCCTCCCCACACACACCCTCTATCCTCAGCCCCTATGCCCAAAGCCAGCCACACCTGAGTCCCGTGCCCTAGAGGTAACGGAGAACGGGGGGGGGGGGCTTGAAATTACATCTAAAAGCCATACCACCGGACAACCACACATACCCCCTATTCCCAACCCTTGTGCCCAAAGCCAGCCACATCGGAGTCCGTACCCTAGCGGGAACAGAGGACCGGGGGGGACCTGAAACCACACCTGAAGCCCATACCACCGGACAATCAGGAGGCTAACAGATCGTGCCCCATAGGGTGAATGCCCGTACCCCCAGCACTGCTGGAATACTGAAAACCTGCAGCTATTACTCCTATCCCCCCAGCTCTTGAACCTGGACTTGCTACTTGCTGCTTGATATATCACAACCCACCAACTAAAAGTGCTTGTAACACACTTAAACCTGCTCCTACTCCACACCAAACCATCCTGCCGTGGTCCCAACATAAGCTGCTTTGCAGGGGCACATCCATTGGATAAAATCCCCCCTACTACTACTGCCACTACTTCTTTGTGGCTCTGAACTATTTGATAGCTGCTGGGAACTTAATTATATGCTGTAAGACTGTTCTACACGATATACGTGCCCTGCTGATCACCCATCCCAGACACAAGCTTCTGCACGTACTCCATCAACCAAAGGGAGCCCTTTAATAACTGCATGTGGATCCTCTGGACCTATTGTTATTCCATCCTGCCCCTGACCTCATTTCTCCCCTTCTTCAATACCCTGGTGCTGCCCTAACCCGGATACCCCTGAAGGAACACAGCTGTTGGATGAACTATCCCTCATATATCTGAGACTTGACGCTATCTGGTAATGGGTGGAAACCCGCCCACATGCTACATAATTGTTTAAGGTCATAATATATGTGTATAACAGCCAAATTACTCTAATACTGCTTAGCACCGTATTTAATAGCATAACAAACTACCACAGGAGGCAGCAGTTTTGCCCAGCTCCTTACAGGTTAAAAACTCACTTTTATATATCTTTGCACCAAAGTACTGTATGTTTATCACATTTGTTGAGCATCTGCTGCCATCTTGTGGCGAAAACTGAAATTACCTCAGTTTATCAGATTCAATAGCATACACTCCATATCTTAAAAAATTACTGAGAAATTTGTCGCTCTCAATAATTTTTGAATACTACTACCCTGCAGAAGAGCCGGGAGTTAAATTTATCTACAGCCGTTTAGAGCAAAGTTTATAGGGTGCAAAGCACTTATTACTCTTTAATTACATACTACTGCATAGATACAATGTAGACTATAATCCTCAGTAGGGGGAAACGCTCACTTGTTTTAATATGATAATGTGATATTTGACTGTCTTTACTTTTGACCTCACTAGTGGGCCCGACTCCATTTCAATCTTCTGCTGTCCTATCCTAACTGTTTAAGAAACGGAGGAGAAAGGGTGACCTCAGAAAAGATACATTACTTGGTACAGTCAAACTATTGTTAATACAATCTTTACCCGCCACTTGCTCTGACCGTCGCCCAACTCTATACCCTGGACGAAACCTCAACCCTTACTCTCCCCATTTTCCCCACCCATATTTAACCTGGTTAATGGACAGATTCTTGTCCCCACCACGCTCACGCTCCACCTCAATATCTGACGAGCATAGAATGGGCCGCAATAGAACTACCAAACAGACACCCTTAACTCCTCATTCCTCACAATCCACCACGGATGTGAATCCCCCACCTGACGATGACTCCCCCTCAGATAGCCAGACAGGCTTCTCATCCACAGCTCAGGAAATATTGTCAGTCCTGATGCCACATATTGACAAAAAATTGGATGAATTCAAAGCCTCTTTCCAGACTACAGTCCGGGAAGTTGCATCTAATACCTCCCGTATTGCCGACCTTGAACAAAGAGTGAGTGACGCAGAAGACGCCATCACCAGTGCACAATCCTCCTCTGATGCCTCAACCATGATGATACAGGAACTCCAAGACAAAATAGAGGATTTAGAAAACAGAAATCGGAGGAATAACCTCCGATTCATAGGTATCCCAGAAAGTGTTAAACCAAATATGCTGTCAGATTATCTCACCTCCAAAGTGTTACTAGCCCTAGATGTATCGGACGCAGTTGACCTCCCACAGATAGAACGAGTACATAGAATCGGACCTGAGAAATCAGATCCCAACTCGCGCCCTAGACCAGTAATAGCACGGTACCTTGATTTCAGAACAAAGGAATCAATTTTACGTGCTTACAAGAAAATGGAGCAACTTACAATTGATGGCATCCGTGTACTTATCTTTCAAGACTTCTCGGTGGCAGTAGCCCAAAAACGTAAGGCATTCTCCCCAATATGCAAATTTCTGGTAGACTCCCATAGGAGATTCGCCCTACTATATCCGGCCAAACTACGGGTGACGGACAATGGACGCACCTTATTATTCGATGACCCTGAAGCTGCAAGAGCACACTTTATGCCATCAATGGGTTCTCCTGGCCCACTAGTGAACACTTGAACCTACCCACAACACTAATGTTCTTATTGTCTCCCCCTATGATAGACGATAGATTTTGATTAATGATAAGTTTCTTACTGTTAAGTATACTGTTATTGTTGTATAGTTCACATCCGGTCGGTTCTGATACCCCAATCAGAACACACCGGGAAAGTTTGGATTGGAAAATACGGAAAATGTTGTCAAAGCTTCATATGTTACTTTCAAGTTATGTTCTTTTTATAATTCACACCAGAATTATATTGTTTCATCAGGCATGCTTAACCTATTTGATATGGGGTTTACCACTTATCAAGACACGGCCCCACACTCGCTGGGATGTGGGACCGTCTTGTATGTTTAATTTCTGCTCTAATATCTTTGCCAGGGCTGGAGTAGGATGACACCGCACATTCCCACGACCCTACCATACTCTTCCCCCCCACACTCTATTAATGTATTATCTTGGAATGTGTGCGGCCTAAACTCCCCAATCAAAAGGAGAAGAATAATATCTCACATAAAACACCACGACCCTGATATCACCCTACTACAAGAGACCCACTGGAAGGCCGGTGAGGACTCAACACTGAGAGCCCCATGGATTGCAGAGTGCATATCCGCCCCATATGTCACGAAATCAAGAGGAGTGGCCATACTTTTCTCAAAAAAATTGATTTATTCCATTACTGACTCAATTTTAGACCCTGAGGGCAGATTCTTACTATTAGATATCCGGATAGGAGACTCGACATACACCATCTTGAATATATACGCCCCCAACACCCAGACCCCAGATTTCCTCTGCCAAATCTCCCAACTACTAGCACAACGACCAAACTCCCCGTTAATTATAGGAGGAGATTTCAATGTAGTCAAAGACCCCATATTGGACAAATTACCTCCCCCACGAACCACTTCTTCCAACATCTGGACAGCATTCAACACATTCTTGACCCAAACACATGTGACAGATGCATGGAGACTATTCCATCCCACGGACAAATCATACACATTCCACTCGGGAGTCCATCACTCATTCTCACGGATAGACTACATTCTAATAGCGGACCACCTTATCTCTTCTGTTACCTCAGCCAACATAGGAGACATCCTAATCTCAGATCACGCCCCCATAAATATATCCCTCAACATATCCACTACAAACACGCTACATAGATCTTGGAGATTTCCCTCTTATCTATTTCACTCAGAAAACTTTCGCCAATATCTAAAACACCACTGGTTGGATTATGTAGACACCAACATAGAACATTGGGACACACCAGTACTATTCTGGGAAGCCGCAAAAACAGTAATGAGGGGACACATAATAGCATATGTAGCCAAACGAAATAAAGCATCCAGAACACAATACGACTCCCTCCATACCAATATGAACTCTTGTCTCAACGCTTATATCTCCAACCCCACCGATGACAACCACATAGCTTACCAGCAGGCGAAACACCTTCTCGAAGACTTCCTACTTTCACAAGCTCAAAGACACCTTGACTACACAAAGAACAGATATTATAGATGGGGGAACCGCACGGGGCGTTTATTAGCCAATCTAACTAAACCCTTCCACCGCAGAAGCCACATCACATCCATAAAACGAACCAGTGACTCCCCACCTCTGACAAAGACACACGACATAGTTAACGCGTTCCAGGATTTTTACACTACACTTTACAAGGCGGACACCCCAGATTATACACAAATGGATCAATTGATAAGAGACTCAAGACTTCCATCCCTCACCCAATCCCAAATAGAAATGCTTGATAAAGACATCACAGCTGAGGAGGTGACTCAAGCTATTTCGTCCCTCCAAACAAATAAATCCCCGGGGCCGGACGGACTTTCCGGGGAATATTACAAAATACTGCAACCGGATATCATCCCGGCACTGTTAGAACTATTCCAGACTATCCACAAGTCCCGACCCTCTTACCCCACATTTAATGCGGCATACACGACCTTAATCCCCAAACCCGGACGTGACCCCATGAAACTGGACTCATACCGCCCCATCACCCTCTTGAACGTAGATTTCAAGCTCTTATCTAAAATAATGGCAACTAGGATACAGTCCTTCTTCTCGGAAATCATCTCACCTACCCAAATGGGATTTGTCGCGGGTCGACAATCCGTCAAAGGTATCCGTACGGCTATCGCCTCGGTAATTGCCTCCAATCTCCACCCCAATGCCCCACATATGTTACTGAGCTTAGATGCCCATAAAGCATTCGACACTGTTTCATGGCCCTTTTTATTCCTAACACTGCCAGCCTACTCCTTTGGACCCCATTTCATAAGCTTGGTTAAATTTTTCTATGACACCCCTAGCACTTCCCTACTCATTAACGGAACTAAAAGTACACCTATCCAGATGCACAGGGGGACTAGGCAGGGGTGCCCCCTCTCCCCGATTCTATTTAACCTCTCCCTAGACCCCATCCTCAGACTAATTGACTCCTGGCCCACCCTACAAGGTATACATGTAGGCAATATGGAAATTAAAACAACTGCGTTCGCGGACGATGTCTTAATTTATATAGCAAACCCCAAAACTTCTTTACGCCCACTCTTAGACCTACTACATAGTTCAGGCCGGTTATCCGGCTTCCAGATTAATTTGGAAAAGTCAGAAATTCTATATTTAAAGCAGGGGTTCACGCGCCCCAAGTGGGCCTCACAGCTACCCATGAGATGGGCTAAGGGCCGCCTGACTTATTTAGGCATAACCCTGCCCAAAAACATACAAAACCTATACACCAATAACATAAGCAAAACTATTAAAAATCTCGCCAGAGACCTGGGTGGAATGAGTCACCTCCAGCTGTCCTACTTGGGAAGGGCGAACCTCCTGCGAATGATATACTTCCCTAAAATCCTATATCAAATTCAGGTTTTGCCCCTTCTTCTTACTAAATCCGATACCCTCGCTATCACAAAGCTGTTCCGAACTTTTATTTGGAACAAGGGGAGGGCAAGGATTGGAATGATAAAACTAACTCAACCTAAATGGAACGGCGGTATTAATTTCCCAGATATAACGGTATACAATCAGGCGGCGGTATTTAGATACCTCAAAGACTGGTTACTTATGAACCATACCTATGCCAACACCACTCTAGAACAAAATTTCTTACCCCATATATCCCTAACTGCCTTCCTACATCTAGAAGACAGAGACATCCCTCCAGAAATACAAACTAATCCCCTCCTAATGTCGGTCCGCAAATTATGGTTAACCCTACGCCACACTTTTAAATTAAGCCCTAATCACTCCATACATCTGCCTTTCATACAAAACCCCCAATTCCACGATGGTAATGCCCCACCCTTTTTCACGAGCTGGAAAAATGCAGGAATTCGGAGAGTAGGGCAACTAATAGACACATACACTCATAAACCACTTACTTTCATGGAACCCTTAGAGAGATTACCCAATCATAACCACCCTCAACTTAAATTTTATTCAAGCCCAATCATACGTAGACAGGGTCTCAAAACTTATTCCGGAAAAAGACTGGAACAATGACCTTGACAACGTACTCTTGGCCCCCCCTCTACCTAAAAAAGCGATCTCTACCTATTACAAGTTCCTCCGAAAGCCTATGGATTACACATCACAACGCACAGGCCTTAATCAATGGCTAGAGCACTTCCCCACCCTAACAACAGACACTTTGTTAAAAACCCTACAAACCTCAATCACGATATTCCCAATGGCAAAATTCTCGGAAATGTACCTAAACATATTCCATAGATCATATATTTCTCCCTCACGAGGATACCAAATGCAAATCCTAGATTCTCCGAGATGCTCCAAATGTAATAACTCTCAAGCAGACCTATACCACTGCTTATGGGCCTGCCCGTTAGTTAAAAAATTCTGGACAGAGGTCCGCGACTATGCCAACGAACACTTGGTTAATTACACCCCACTCACCCCGGAATGGGCCATTTTTGGCATCCTACCTGAGGAAACTAGAGCCCCTAAACCCATCAAAAAACTAATGCTGGCAATCTCATCGGCAGCCCGCAAAACGATCCTTCAAGTATGGATCCAAACCTCCCCTCCAGCCCTGGCAATGTTTAAAGATAAATTGTTTTTTATTTTTCACATGGATTGGTTGGAGGCTTCCCTCCAAAAAGATTCACGTACCAAACTGTTTTTTGCCACATGGAACAGTTATATGGAAACCTTACCCGTGTCAACTAAACAAACCCTTCGCCAATGTTTCCAGAATACCCGCTGGTACGAGGAAAGAATGTTACTCAACGATCCTCCGCTAATCCTAGAATAAAAGATTCCCCTCTTTTGTTAGGATAGACATCCTGTATACATATGATAATAACATGGCAATATATGTCTAAAATGTAACTCAACCCTACCTCATGTACTTGAACATTTTGTACCTGTATCAAATGCCTGAATGCTCAACAAAATATTTTGTTATGAATGATGCTTTGACTTAATAAAAAAGTTGTTAAAAAAAAAAAAAAACAATGCACTTCCCTTGGTATAATTGGCAATATATATCCCCCCTCCTTTATCGTATGAAATACTGGTGAAGGCGGTGGCCTTTGCAGCACGTTACCCCTTAGCAGAGGTGGTATGTGCCAGGGACTTCAATAACATCTTTGAACCTGCACTGGACAGGTGGAGAGGAGGTTCCCCCACTGGTTCAGCGTCACGTACCCCCTTCGCAGGGTTCATACGGGATATAGGATGGCGGGACATCTGGCGAGAACGTAATCCTACACGTCCTCAATTCTTGTGTTTTTCCTTGACTTATCAGACCTTCTCTAGAATTGATCTAATACTAACATCACAGTCCTTCATTTCCCGTGTTAAAAACATAGAATACAAGCCACGGGGTATATCCGATCACTCCCCCGTAATAATGGAATTTTCGGATAAACTCGCAAGGGGCCAGGGGTTTTGGAAACTCAACCCAGCATGGTTGCCCTATTTGGGGCAGGAGGATGAGATGGTCAAGTTATGGAGCGAGTTTTGGGAGATGAATCAGGGCTCTGCAGTGGCGGCTACTGAGTGGGATGCGTTCAAAGCGTATAGGCGAGGGGTTTATAGGAAGCAAATAACAGAAAGTACGAGGGCTAAGAAACAACACTTGCAGAAATTGGAGGATGTTTGTTTGGAGTTAGAAGCGGAATATTTGCTGAACAAAGATGAAGCAGTAAAACTTAGTTGGCAACAGGCACAAAAATCCTGGCTGGCGGCCATACAGGACGAGAATGTAAAATTGCTGCTGCACCAGTCCTGTCGGGCTTACCAATCAGCGGATAAAACCGGTCGGTACTTGGCCTATTTGGCCAAGGCAGAGGGACCACCTCGCTGTATAGGACCAATAGTAGATACCCAGGGCCAGCAGATATACGATACCCCGCAAATAGGGGGGATGTTCTGTAAATACTTCCAGGCTTTATACACCTCCGAGCTTAAGAGAACCCCTGAGGAGATTTTGATTCAGTTAGAAAACTGTAAACTACCTAGCCTCTCCCCATTGGAAAGGCAGGAGCTGGAAGAGCCACTATTGCTGAGTGAGGTCTGCCAGGCCATTAAAGAATTACCTTGCAATAAAGCCCCCGGGTTGGATGGGATTCCAGTGGAGGTCTTTAAAAGACACTCTGATATTATTGCCCCCCCAATTCCACCAGACATTAATGCGTTGCTTTGAAGAAGGTGAGATCCCAGCGTCCATGGTAGAAGCTAAGATAACAGTTATTTTAAAGCAGGGGAAGGACCCATCACATTTAGACTCATACCGCCCCATTTCCTTATTATCAAACGAGGCAAAAATATTAGCAAAAATCTTGGCAAATATATTAAAAAGACATATTTTTAAAATAATCCATTCTAATCAGTCCGGCTTTATGCCAGGCAAGTCAACTTCAACTAATCTACGAAGGCTATTTACCCACTTGCAGTTGCCCCTGGAACCAGATAGCCAACCAGTGGTAGTATCCTTGGATGCTACCAAAGCATTCGATATGGTGGAATGGCCATATCTATGGTCCACCCTTAAGGCTTTTGGACTAGGGGCAAACTTCATTAAGTGGATACAACTCCTTTACAACCGCCCCACAGCTAGGGTATCCTTAAATGGATGGACCTCACCATCATTTGGGCTCTCAAGAGGTACCAGGCAGGGGTGCCCCCTTTCCCCTTTGTTGTTCGCACTCGCAATCAAACCCCTGGCCTGTAGGTTGAGATCCCAAAATGACATCCGTGGCTTGCGAACCGCCAACTGTACAGATGTGGTATCACTATATGCAGACGATGTCCTGATTTACTTGTATGATTACAGGTTGTCGCTCCCTAGGGTCATAGAGCTGATTGCTGACTTTGGTAAACTCTCTAGCTTAAAAATAAACTGGAACAAATCCCATATTTTGTACCTTGGTGGCGCGCTGCTTCAGATGCTTCCTATACCGTCCCCATTAGTATGAACATCTAAGTTCAAATACCTTGGGATACAAATAACTCGTAACTCAGAGGACTTCGTCCAGCAGAACATCCTTCCAATGATGAGTAAAATAGAAACCAAATTTAAGTCATAGGGTAAGCTCCCGCTATCAGTGACGGGCAGGATAAACCTAATTAAAATGGTGGTCCTTCCTCAGCTGTTGTACCTGTTGCAACAATCGCCAATTCCTCTTCCAAAAAAGCTCTTTCGCAAACTTAACAGTAACCTCTCCTCCTTTATATGGCATAACACGTGACCAAAGGTCCAATTGAATAAACTCATGCTGGATAGGAAGGCAGGTGGACTGGGTCTTCCAGACTTTTTTGCGTATTATCTAGCCGCCCAACTAGCTCTTTTATGGCCCTGGTTTGAGGAGATGGAGGACAGTGACATAGCCCATGCTTTAGTGGAAGTAACCTCTCCAAGAAGCTGCCCCATAAATAGAATTTTACAAACTAACATCATACCCCGGGATCCACCCCTGGTTAAGTAAGCCATAAAAATCTGGCAGGAAGTTAACAGAAGGTGTAAAATTCAGTCCCTCGACCCAATGCACCCAATAGACGATCCAACGATCACTATAGAGTCAAGTGCGACCCAGGTCAGAGTAGTTTGGACTAGATATTCCGTAACAACTCTGGGCCAAATATACCTTCCCGGCCGAATTAAAACGTTTGCCGAATTAAAGGCTGAATTCTCACTACCCAAAGAATATTTCTAATGTTTTTTACAGTTAAAAACGGCACTGGCGGCTCGCTTTCGAGACGGCCCCCCGTGCCTAGTACAAAACCCGATTAAGAGAATATTAAGAACAGGTGGGGCGAAAAAATTGGTCAGTAGACTTTATAAATATATTAACCAGGATAAGGGTCTAGGCAGTATGGAGCTATTGAGGCTCAAATGGACCCAGGATATTTGGCCAATAGAGGAGGAAGACTGGTGCTTTGCAGTTTCAAATATTGCTAGAGCTACTAACGCTCTGAGGGTGCAGCAGGTGCAATACTTTATCCTGCAAAGAGCCTACATGTCAACAACATGTATGGTAAAATTTAATGGATGTAGAACTCCGCTCTGCCCGAAATGTAAGCAGGAAGAGGGCACCTTTTTCCACCTTCTTTGGCAGTGTCAGGAGCTAACTATGTTCTGGACAGATGTAATCCAAGTGATGGTGGATACAGGTGTCCCACGGGCAGTGCTTTCGGCCAGAGGTTGTTTGTTGAATATTCTTGATCTTAACCAGCTGGAATCAGGGGATCGACAGTATGTTACAAATTTTTCTGCTCTAGCAAAAGTAATTATTGCTAGAAATTGGATGGCGAAGGATGGCCCTAAAATAGCCTGCTGGAAAGCGTTAGTGAACTACACCGCTAAACATGAAAAATCTCTTGCTATAAGTCGTAACTCGATGCATAAATATTTAAAAAATTGGCACCGCTGGGTCAACTGTTTCCCTATAACGTAAATATACGCAACTCAATCACTATACACAGTGGAGAGAACAATAATAATATTAAGTATATATATATAAATATATTATAAATTAAATAAATAATTGACAACAATGAAGGTAACACAGTAGAGCACTGGGAATGGGTAAAGTTTAATTTAAAAAAATATATATAATATTTATATAAGTATAATAAATTTATAAATAAAATTAAGTAACACATAGTGGGTAAAAGATACCTCGTAACAATAACACTAAAATGTAACTATTTACCAAAGAAAGCACTAGGTTAACCACTCTTAAAAGTAAACTGCTTAAAAATTGGAATATTGCACAGAAGTTAAGCATGCACTATCAACGAAACTGGGACACACCGTTGCATAAGATAAACTTTGCATCAATTAGCAAAGTAGTGGTGTAGATCATAAGGAGCAAGATCGACCGGGACTAGGTCAATGTAACTAGGCAGATAGCTTAAAGGAAATAGAGATAAATTCCTGGTACTCTTTACGGAACTCCTAATATTAGTTCACCGAGCGGGGGAAGGGGGGGGGGGGGCTGGTAGGGTTTTTTTGGTATATGTTAAGAACACTATCTTGTTTTGGAAATATTATTGTGTATATTAATGTGATATGTGTGCCCTTTTTTGGGCATATTCTATGTTTTAATATGCAAAAAGAAAATAAAGAAAACAATAAATAATAATAATAAAAAAAAAATAACAGCATCTGAAAATAGTCTGGTATTTTTCCTTCCTGAAGTATTGTGTTAAAACATGCTGTCAAGGGTTCTATGAGTTGACTGGCCATGAATTTGTAAAATTCTTTCGTGAAGCCATTTGGGCCTGGCGCCTTAGCTAGTTTAAGTTGTCCAATAGCCCACCTAACCTCTAAGTTCGTAATTAGACTTGCCAAAGCCTTGGAAAGTTCCACAGGGACCTGTGGTAAAGGTATTGTTTCCCAGAATTCTTTAGTAAAGGATCTATTCGTATGAATAGGGAGTCGGGTATCGCTATTTGGCTCATCCGGGGTCGCACTAGGTGGGGTGTAAAGTTTTTCATAATAATCTTTTAGCACTTTCGCTATCTGTGCATCTGATGTGGTTAATGTATTGTCTTGTTGTATCAAGGGTGGATTACTATTTGTTGTCTAGAACCTTGCATTAAGTTGAATAATACTTTCCCAACTTTATTTCCAAAGGTGTAAAATTTTTAATTCACATTAAATAAATATTTATCTCCCTGTATTTGTAAATGTTCATTATATAATGATTTTTCTGCTTGATATATTGCTTTATTTTCTAAAGTTGGGTCCATTTTAAATTTCTGAAAGGATTCTGTTCATTTATGTTGCAGTTCTGGCTGTCTGCCAGAAGAGAAGGGTATTTGAATGTAAAAATTCCTTATTCTCAGAACAGTAATAGTCCCAAGATTTCTGAATGGTTTCTTGCATACCTCGGGTCTGGGACAAATGAGATGGAAATCTCCACTGTGACTTAGTCTTCTTATCATCTTGAAAAATTATGATCTGATAGTACTGGGGCCAAAATATCAGCTGAAGCAAGTTTTGGAAAGAGCGGCTCTGCAATAAGTATGTAGTCTATTCTAGACCAAGTATTGTGTGCCATTCAGAGGCAAGTATACTCTCTTTCTTCTGGGTTTAAAGACCTCCATGAATCTATCATATTGAGGGATTTAACCCCTTCCTGACGCAGCATGTTTTTGCCTTCCTGACAGAGCCCTTTTTTTCAAATCTGACATGTATCACTTAAGTGGGGATAACTTTTTTTTGCTTTTACTTATCCTAGTGATTTTGAGATTGTTTTCTCGTGACACATTGTACTTCAAGTTAGTGGTAAATTTGGGTCGATACAGTCTGTGTTTTTTTGTGAAAAATACCAAAATGTCGTAAAAAAATGGAAAATTTAGCAATTTTCAAAATGTTAAATTTTCTGCTTGTGAGACAAATAATCATACCACTCAAAATAGTTAATAACTAACATAGACCATATGTCTACTTTATGTTTCCATCATTATTTCAGCCTCCTTTTAATTTTTTTGGACACTAGGAGGCTTAAAATATGAATAGCAAATTCTCAAATTTTCAAGAAAATTTCAAACACTGATTTTTTTAGGGACCAGTTCAGTTCTGATGTGACTTTGAGGGACTTGTATGTGAGACACCCCCATAAATGATGCCATTTCAAAAACTGCACCCCTCACAGTATTCAAAACAGCATTTTGGAAGTTTGTTAACCCTTTAGGTGTTTCACAGGAATTAAAACAAAGTGTAGGTGAAATTTCAAAATTTCATTTTTTTTGCAGATTTGCAATTTTAATACATTTTTCTAAGGAACACAGTAGATTTTACTAGAGAAATGTGACTAAAAATTGATTCCCCCAATTCTTTTGTTTTCATAAATATCCTATATGTGGCCCTAGTGTGCACGTTGACCAAACCACAGGCTTCATAATAGAAGGAGCACCTACTTGATTTTGGAGCCTCCTTTTTATGAGATTATTTTTTAGGCACCATGTAGGTTTCTAGGCACCATAAGATGCTAAAAGTTAGGAACCCCCCACAAGTGACCCCATTTTGCAAACTACACCCCTCAGGGAATTCATCTAGGGGTATAGTGTACATTTCAAACCCCCAAGGGTTTCACCAATTGTGGTACAACTGGGCTGTGCAAATGAAAAATTACATTTTTTACACAAAAATGCAGTTCTGGCTCAAAATTTTTCATTTTCACAAGGAATGAAGGAGACAAAGCACCCCAAAATCTGTGCCCCAATTTCTCCCGAATACGGCAATGCCTCACATGTGACCAAAAAATACCATTTGGGTGCATGGCAGGACTCAGAAGGGAAGGAGTGATTTTTGGATTTTGCAGCTCAGATTCTGGTGGAATGTTGGTGGGTGCTATGTCGCATTAGCAAGACCCCCGAAGCACCAATACAGTGGAACCCCCCCACAAGTGACCCCATTTTGCAAACTAAACCCCTCAGGGAATTCATCTAGGGGTATAGTGTACATTTCAAACCCCCAGGGGTTTCACCAATTTTGATACAACTGGGCTGTGCAAATGAAAAATTAAATTTTTTACACAAAAATGCAGTTCTGGCTCAAAATTTTTCATTTTCACAAGGAATGAAGGAGACAAAGCACCCCAAAATCTGTGCCCCAATTTCTCCCGAGTACGGCAATGCCTCACATGTGACCAAAAAATACCATTTGGGTGCATGGCAGGACTCAGAAGGGAAGGAGTTATTTTTGGATTTTGCAGCTCAGATTCTGGTGTAATGTTGGTGGGTGCTATGTCGCATTAGCAAGACCCCCGAAGCACCAATACAGTGGAACCCCCACACAAGTGACCCCATTTTGCAAACTACACCCCTCAGGGAATTCATCTAGGGGTATAGTGTACATTTCAAACCCCCAGGGGTTTCACCAATTTTGATACAACTGGGCTGTGCAAATAAAAAATTACATTTTTTACACAAAAATGCAGTTCTGGCTCAAAATTTTTCATTTTCACAAGGAATGAAGGAGACAAAGCACCCCAAAATCTGTGCCCCAATTTCTCCCGAGTACGGCAATGCCTCACATGTGACCAAAAAATACCATTTGGGTGCATGGCAGGACTCAGAAGGGAAGGAGTGATTTTTGGATTTTGCAGCTCAGATTCTGGTGGAATGTTGGTGGGTGCTATGTCGCATTAGCAAGACCCCCGAAGCACCAATACAGTGGAACCCCCCCACAAGTGACCCCATTTTGCAAACTACACCCCTCAGGGAATTCATCTAGGGGTATAGTGTACATTTCAAACCCCCAGGGGTTTCACCAATTTTGATACAACTGGGCTGTGCAAATGAAAAATTACATTTTTACACAAAAATGCAGTTCTGGCTCAAACTTTTTCATTTTCACAAGGAATGAAGGAGACAAGGCACCCCAAAATCTGTGCCCCAATTTCTCCCGAGTACAGCAATGCCTCACATGTGACCAAAAAATACCATTTGGGTGCATGGCAGGACTCAGAAGGGAAGGAGTGATTTTTGGATTTTGCAGCTCAGATTCTGGTGGAATGTTGGTGGGTGCTATGTCGCATTAGCAAGACCCCCGAAGCATCAATACAGTGGAACCCCCCCACAAGTGACCCCATTTTGCAAACTACACCCCTCAGGGAATTCATCTAGGGGTATAGTGTACATTTCAAACCCCCAGGGGTTTCACCAATTTTGATACAACTGGGCTGTGCAAATGAAAAATTAAATTTTTTACACAAAAATGCAGTTCTGGCTCAAAATTTTTCATTTTCACAAGGAATGAAGGAGACAAAGCACCCCAAAATCTGTGCCCCAATTTCTCCCGAGTACGGCAATGCCTCACATGTGACCAAAAAAATACCATTTGGGTGCATGGCAGGACTCAGAAGGGAAGGAGTGATTTTTGGATTTTGCAGCTCAGATTCTGGTGGAATGTTGGTGGGTGCTATGTCGCATTAGCAAGACCCCCGAAGCACCAATACAGTGTAACTCCCCCACAAGTGACCCCATTTTGCAAACTACACCCCTCAGGGAATTCATCTAGGGGTATAGTGTACATTTCAAACCCCCAGGGGTTTCACCAATTTTGATACAACTGGGCTGTGCAAATGAAAATTTACATTTTTATCACAAAAATGCAGTTCTGGCTCGAAATTTTTCATTTTCACAAGGAATGAAGGAGACAAAGCACCCCAAAATCTGTGCCCCAATTTCTCCCGAGTACGGCAATGCCTCACATGTGACCAAAAATACCATTTGGGTGCATGGCAGGACTCAGAAGGGAAGGAGTGATTTTTGGATTTTGCAGCTCAGATTCCGGTGGAATGTTGGTGGGTGCTATGTCGCATTAGCAAGACCCCCGAAGCACCAATACAGTGGAACCCCCCACAAGTGACCCCATTTTGCAAACTACACCCCTCAGGGAATTCATCTAGGGGTATAGTGTACATTTCAAACCCCCAGGGGTTTCACCAATTTTGATACAACTGGGCTGTGCAAATGAAAAATTAAATTTTTTACACAAAAATGCAGTTCTGGCTCAAATTTTTTCATTTTCACAAGGAATGAAGGAGACAAAGCACCCCAAAATCTGTGCCCCAATTTCTCCCGAGTACGGCAAAAATCTGTGCCCCAATTTCTCCCGAGTACGGCAATGCCTCACATGTGACCAAAAAATACCATTTGGGTGCATGGCAGGACTCAGAAGGGAAGGAGTGATTTTTGGATTTTGCAGCTCAGATTCTGGTGGAATGTTGGTGGGTGCTATGTCGCATTAGCAAGACCCCCGAAGCACCAATACAGTGGAACCCCCCCAAAAGTGACCCCATTTTGCAAACTACACCCCTCAGGGAATTCATCTAGGGGTATAGTGTACATTTCAAACCCCCAGGGGTTTCACCAATTTTGATACAACTGGGCTGTGCAAATGAAAAATTACATTTTTTACACAAAAATGCAGTTCTGGCTCAAAATTTTTCATTTTCACAAGGAATGAAGGAGACAAAGCACCCCAAAATCTGTGCCCCAATTTCTCCCGAGTACGGCAATGCCTCACATGTGACCGAAAAATACCATTTGGGTGCATGGCAGGACTCAGAAGGGAAGGAGTGATTTTTGGATTTTGCAGCTCAGATTCTGGTGGAATGTTGGTGGGTGCTATGTCGCATTAGCAAGACCCCCGAAGCACCAATACAGTGGAACTCCCCCACAAGTGACCCCATTTTGCAAACTACACCCCTCAGGGAATTCATCTAGGGGTATAGTTTACATTTCAAACCCCCAGGGGTTTCACCAATTTTGATACAACTGGGCTGTGCAAATGAAAAATTACATTTTTTACACAAAAATGCAGTTCTGGCTCAAAATTTTTCATTTTCACAAGGAATGAAGGAGACAAAGCACCCCAAAATCTGTGTCCCAATTTCTCCCGAGTACGGCAATGCCTCATGTGTGACCAAAAAATGGCAGGACTCAGAAGGGAAGGAGTGATATTTGGATTTTGCAGCACAGATTCTTGTGGAATGTTGGTGGGTGCTATGTCGCATTAGCAAGCCCCCCAAAGCACCAATACAGTGGAACCCCCCCACAAGTGACCCCATTTTGCAAACTACACCCCTCAGGGAATTCATCTAGGGGTATAGTGTACATTTCAAACCCCCAGGGGTTTTACCAATTTTGATACAACTGGGCTGTGCAAATGAAAAATTTAATTTTTTACACAAAAATGCAGTTCTGGCTCAAAATTTTTCATTTTCACAAGGAATGAAGGAGACAAAGCACCCCAAAATCTGTGCCCCAATTTCTCCCGAGTACGGCAATGCCTCATATCGTACAGGGATGGAGGTGGTACTGTCTCCATGAATTGTTGTCAGTATAAGGACATCCCTCTTGTCCTTATATTTGACCAACAACATATTTTCGGTGGATTGTGCCCTGCTTTCACCCCTTCTCAGTACTTGGGCAATGTGCGTTTTTGGGAGGCCTCTTTGGTTCTTGCGCACAGTACCGCAAGCTGCTGTACCTCTTGAACCAAGGGCCTTAAACAGGGGGATGCTAGTGTAAAAGTTATCCACATAGAGGTGATAACCTTTATCCAGGAAGGGGTGCACTAAATCCCAGACAATTTTTCCACTAACACCTACGAGGGAGGGGGGGCATTCTGGCGGTTCAATTCTTGAATCCTTTCCTTCTTATACCCTAAACCTGTGGGTGTACCCTGAGGTGCTTTCACACAGTTTATACATTTTTATGCCATACCTTGCCCTCTTACTGGGAAGGTACTGGCGGAATTTAACCCTTCCTTTAAAATGTATAAGGGACTCGTCGATACAAATAAATTTTTCAGGGATGTACATCTCTGCAAATTTGGCACTGAAATGATCAATGACCGGCCTGACTTTGAATAGCCGGTCAAAGGTGGGATCATCTCTGGGTGGGCACTGTGCATTATCGGTGTAATGTAAAAATTTAAGGATTGTCTCAAAACGAGTCCGAGTCATGGCCATACGGTAAAATAGGGTGCTGTACAGAACATCTGTACTCCAATATTGCCTAATTTCTGGCTTTTTTACTATGCCCATATGTAACACCAGACCCCAAAACGTCATCATCTCTACTGCATCTACAGGGGTCCACCTAGCAAATGATGACGTGGGGTTTTGAGCAATAAACTGCTGGGCATATAAATTACTTTGGTCCACCATTAAATTTATAAAATCATCAGAGAAAAATAATTTTAAAAAGTCAATTTCTCTGAGACCTGTTGAATCAAATTGGATTCCTGGGATGGCCAAAAACTCAGGAACCTGGGGCTCAAAATTGTCTGGTGGTGGGGTCCATACGGGATCAATCATTTGGGGGGGGTCTCAGCTGCTCTACGGGGGCGTCTTTGAGGGGGTCCCTCATCACTAGAGGAGGAAGAGGAGCTTAAGACGAATCCTTCAAATTCCCCGCTTGCATCACTGGCTGTGTCAGAGTCAGAGGCAAGCATGGCATATGCCTCCTCCGCTGAATACATTCTTCTGGATGACTGGGATGACATTTGGGATGCCATTTGGGATGCCATTTTTATTTTTGTGTTTCTGTAAGTGTAATGTTTCAACACGTGTATAGTGTAGGGGGGGTACAAACTTCATTTCAACACGGGGGGTATGTAGTGTGTAGTGTGTATGTAGTGCAGAAAAAAAAATACTTTATACAGGAATTTGATCCCAATAAAAAAAAAAAAAATTGAAGGGGTTAAAAAAAAAAAAAAAAGGTCCTGCGCCAAAAATTGAGCAAAGATGTTGGTCAGTAACGTCCGTCACTGAACAGCGCTCAAAGGCAACAGGACACCAACAAAAGCAACGTGGGTGTAAAAACAATTTAAAAAAAAAATAAACCACAGCACTCTCCAAAAAAAAAAACTGCAGAAAAAAAATTATATCAACCCTGTGCCAAAAATGCTGTTCAGTGATGTACGTCACTGATCAGCGGCCACAGGACACCCACAAAAGCAACGTGGGTGTAATAAACCACAGCACTCTCCAAAAAAAAAAACAATTTAAAAAAACTGCAGGAAAAAAATTATATCAACCCTGTGCCAAAAATGCTGTTCAGTGATGTACGTCACTGATCAGCGGCCACAGGACACCCACAAAAGCACCCACAAAAGCAACGTGGGTGTAAAAACAAAACCCCACTGCAATCCCCCCCCCCCCCAAAAAAAACTGCAGATCAGTGATGCAGTGATGCAACACTGATTAGCAGTGAGGGGCAGCAGGCAGACAACTGTGGGTGCAACCTGACAGGGTATAATATAAAAAAAAAAAACCTGGACCCCCAAAAAGTTGCTGATCAGTTAATTAATTTAAACTGATCAGCACAAAAGGGGGGGCAGCAGGGGGGGCAGCAGTCAGTTGCACAGGCAGCACAACCTTTGGTGCAACTGACAGGTATATATATATAAAAAAAAAAAAAAAAAAAGTTGCTGATCAGCACAGATATACTGATCAGCACAAAAGGGGTGCAGCAGACACAAAATATAGCACTCTTTATCACTCTCTATCACTCTCTGTCACTCTCTGTCACTATCTGTCACTATCTCTCACGATCTGTGACTCTATGACACTGCAGCAGCAGCACACAGGAAGTCACAAGATCCAGGAAGCATCCAGCTGCTGGCAGCACGCTACCAGCGGTGATCAGCGGTGATCAGGTAAGTATCAGGCAAGGTTCAGGTATGTATAGCACGACAGAGTGGCCGGTGACCGCTCTGCACGCAATTCCAGACCTGAATGGCGTCTGCAGCGCAGTCACCGTTAGTTTAAATGACGCGCCTTGGCTGTGATTGGTCCGTCGGTCCGACGGACCAATCACAGCCTTGGGGGCAGGTGGGGTGAGGTGGGGTGAGGTGTGGTCATCACCGGTGACCCCCTCATGCCCCCTCACACCCGGCGGTGATTGACACCTGTGTTACCGAGCGTCTGATTCGCCGGTAACACAGGAAAACGCTGCGACTGGCTGTTCACATTGAACAGCCAATCACAGCGATCGCCGACGGGGGGGAGGCATCGCCACCCCCCCTGGGCATGCAGGGATATGTTTGCTGTCAGGGACAGCAGACATGTTTAAACTGTCACCGCGTCTATAGACGCGGGGACAGTTTAAAGTCATGACGTATATATACGTCATGTGTCGGGAAGTACATCCCGGCCATGACGTATATATACGTCAAATGTCGGGAAGGGGTTAATCAAGTACGGTACCCCTATTTTTGGGAGAGTAATGAGTCATTTTGGAGGGGGTGTATGATCCATAAACGATGAGGAAATTAAATTTAGATCTCCACAAATTATTAGTGAAGTTGGGTTGTACATAACTAATTTAGCCAGCAGCTGGGTGATATTTTTTTTTACTATATTGTGTAGGTGCATAAACACTGCAAATTGTCAATTCCTTACCTCTGAAGTTACAGTTTATTAAGACATGTCTACCTGCAGGATCCGCACACACCGACTTGACTTAAACATCTACTGATGCTTTGGCTAAGATTGCTACCCCACAGGACTTAGATGTATGTGACGCAGAGCCCAACACCTTCCATTGTAAAAAGTTTAGTTTTTTTCACTTCACTTTGCAGTAGGTGCGTCTCCTGCAGGCAGACAAGGTCGATTTTCTGTCTATCCAAATAAGTTAGAAGTTTGTGCCTTTTCGCTGGAGTATGTATGCCCCTTATGTTGAGTGATCCTATTTCTATAGACATAATAATTCAGGCATAGTAATAAAGCATTTCTGAAATACTCTACGAAGATTCACAGGAGGGAAAGAGGGGGAGGAAAGAACATAAGGGTCACGTAGAACACAAAGACAAGACATACATCCATTAAACACTAATTTATCATCAAGTGCAACGGACAAAGCATAGATCTTAGATAGTATAACCTTAGTCATAACAGCCATTATTATAAGCATAACGGACTTCTACCTTTTCTCTGATGTAGACATTTCCAGAATGCTGCACAATAGAAATACAAACTATGTAAATTCTAGTATCAGACCAACTCCGACCACCTGCATCTCCCCATATTAAGAATTTGTATATATTTAACCTTCTAATTATTATAAGAACATAATACAATTAAACCTAGTTCGACTTAGACTAAGGGCCTTATTCTAGTGCACTCTTTCTGACAAAATCCTTCTTAGACCAAACCATGTGCACTGCAAGGGGGCAGATGTAAAATGTGCAGAAAGAATTAGATTTGGATGAGTTATTTTGTTTCTGTGCAGGGAAAATACTGACTGCTTTATTTTTACACTGCAATATACTGTAGATCTCACTTTGAAGTAAAACCCCACCCAAATCTATTTCTCTCTGCACAAGTTACATCTGCCCCACCTGCAGTGCACATGGTTTTGTCCATCTAAGAAGGATTTTGTCAGAAAGAGTGAACTAGAATAAGGCCCTAAATGAGCAGCTTTACTTAGCATATTCCCTTTGTACTTAAGTCAAAAATATGTACAGTTAATAGTAGTATCCACACTACTAGCAAGTAATCCCTCACTAGGAATGTGTGGTATATAGTGATAATTGAACAGAAATATTTCCAAGCGCTTTTAGCTTTTTGGATCTGTAGCCACTGTTTATAGCTCAGCCCTGCGGTATATCCGCTATATCCCCATCAGGCTCTCCAGAAGCCTCAGATTTTGTTGGTATAGTAAAGATTGTTACGTCTTGTCCTATTTTCAATATTGTCAAGACTGTCTGACAGACGTTTATTTTCTTTCTGCAAACTTTAGACTGACTTTTGTAGAGAAAGAATCTGGTCTGTGTTCTTCCCAATCCTATCCTCTGCCTCTGAGACCCGGGTTTTGAGTGAGTGTAACTGCGTAGCTATATCATTCACAGCTTTCTGCAATAATGGTGCCATAGTAGATTGAATTGCTGCCACCAGATCATTATATGTGAGTGTGGATATACTTGCATTATCCTGGGCAGAATCCGGGTGGCATTCCGGCTCAGTAATTGCCGTTTTTTGACGCGGGAGTCCCCTGGGCGTTGTCCTGTCCCGACGCCATGTTGTGGTCACCTCTCCGCTTCTCCAGTCGTTGAGGCTGCTCACTCCATGACGCCGGAAGCGGAAGTCACTTTAACACATTTTTTAGGGACAAAACCACATTCTAACTTCGGACAAGGGGTATGTGCAGCCGGAGAAGCACACCTTTCATCGCCGAAGATGGTGGGTGAGTATAATTTCCATCCACAGGTACCCCTATTGGATTCTATGTAGCTTTTTTATTTTTACTTTACATATTTTTAGGGACAGAACCATGCACATATCTCACTGATGCATGGTTTAGTCAATTTCGCCAGTCAGAGCCTGGTCTTTTTAAGTTGCAATTTTTAGTAAGGTTTACTAAAGATTGCACCCTATTACATTTGCGAATTGTATATTTTTTAATGGCAAAACATATGGATGTGAATTTATGGGTCTTTTGAAATCTCTACACCTCCCACCACTGGCAATCCTATACTGCCACCAAAGCCAACACCCCACAATGCAGACACTGTCAGCACTCCTACACTGATTACACTATTATTTTTTTGGTACATGTGTAGTACCAGGGCACCAAATTAACATACGTATGCAAGCGTAAGTAAATTGCATCGCACGGCCCATTTTAGTGGCGTGCGATGCAATCTCAGTATTTAATATGGTATGGACGTTTGGTGGTTAGCGTAGCTGTGCTTTCTGAATAAGAGTAGGCTGTGCAAACAGCGTAGTCAGTCAAAACTTGCGTAAGTGTTCCCGGTCCCTGTCAGATTCAGTCTTAGGTGAATAACTGAGAGTGGTGGCTGCATCAGGGAGAGCTGAGAACGCGATGGAGGTGACAGTGATTGCTGGTGAACCAATCACCATGTTGACCTTGCCAAACACAGAGGAGGAGGCTGTTATGTTTTTCCAGCGCCACCAGTTGCTTCCGGTCATGCAAAATTGTGTGAACGGCCACCCGATGCAGCTATCTCTGAAGGAAAGCATGTGGCGCTGCCACATTAAGGCCTGTCCGAAAAAGGTGAGCCTCAGAGCGGCGCACTGGTTCCCGGGGTGACGATTACCCTTCTTCACCCTTGTCCGCTTTATCTACTCATGGGCGGAGGAGATGACAAGTATTGCGTATTGTGACCGGGAGCTGTACATGTCAAATAAAACCGCTGTGCAGTACAATGGCTTGATGCGGGAGGCATGCACTATGGACTTAATTTCCCAGCCCCATAGTCAAATTGGCGGTCCTGGCATGGTGGTCAAAGTGGACAAAAGTCTATTTGTCAATCGCAAAAGTCATGTGGGAAGGATGCTGCCTCAGCAGTGGATTTTTGGAGGGATCTGCAGGGAGACTGGTGCCTGCTTTGTCAGTGCAGTGGAGAAGGGAGATGCCACTATGTTGATGGCCACCATCAACGAATTTGTAGCTCCTGGATCGATGATCTATTCGGATTGTTGGAAGGCCTACAACACGGACCAGCTTCAGCAGGCCGGATATGAGCAAGCGCGTGTGAACCATCGATATAACTTTGTTGTCCCGGACTCAGGGGTTCACACGCAGAATATAGAGCGGCTGTGGAGGACATGTAAATGGTGAAACAAGCGTCAAAGAGGCACCTCCTGCAAACATTTGGATTCATACCTGTAGGAATTTATGTGGAGAAAGACTCTGGGTGCTAGTAATCCATTTTTTCGCAATCTACATGCTCTGACGCTGCTGCCGAAGGCAAATGCACTGTCTTCATAGTGACTCTATTTTTCTTAATTAATTGTTGTTTAATTTGATTTCTCTTTATAAATGTTATTAATTAATATGTTATATTTATCATTCATTATTAAGTAAATTTAAAGTTAATCATTAACACATGTTGTCATTACTGTGTTAGATGTATGATATGGCCGGTGTGAATGTGCTCCTAAAACACCCCCACTATTCTCGCCACCCTGAAGCGTGGTGAGTGCAGCGAGACCCGCGAAGGGTGGGCGGAACGCGTCCTCCTGACCTTTTCATACCCCCACTATCCACGTCGGGGTCGAGTTGATTTGATATAGTGTGGCTAGCACAGAGAGCCACTGAGCCCGAAGCGTGGCGAGCGTAGTGAGCCCATGAGGGGACACTGAATACTGTACATGTAAAGTAATCAGCGTCCCCTCGTGGGGCTCGCTGCGCTCACTACGCTTCGGGCTTCACACTATGAAACATCGACTCCACGCCGACGTGGATAATGGGGGTTTGAAAAGGTCGGGAGGACGCGTTCCGCCGCCGATCGCCACGCTTCGGGGTGGGGAGGATAGTGGGGGATACCTAAAAATCTCATTGCATGTCATTGCAGTGCATTGCGATTTTGCATGAGGTGCGATAAGCCCGTGGTCAGAGAGCAGTGAATAAATTACTTAGGAACATCGCATCGCACAGCACTAAAATGGGACATGCCCTGGTACTACACAAGTACCATTTTCTTAACCATCACCATTGAATTGAGCACACCACAAGCACATCTGTACTGATGTCACAGCCAGAACTCTTGTTCTGCCATCACCCCGTTCTGAGGACAACACCAGCACCCATGCACTGCCAACACCATCCAACCTGCACTGTATCCATCTCACAATATATTATGCACTGACGGTCACGAGTGTTCTTAGCCCCACCTACCGTATGGATCGCTCACACCGTCCGAATGCGGTAAGATGCAGAGCAAATGGACCATGAGTGGATGTTTCATGCAAACACCTCCCCCATCTGTGGGAACCTCCCCCATTCTCCGATGGTCGCCGACCATCGAATAATGGAATGATGGACCGAGCGGCAGCACCGAGTGCTCCAGACCATTCGGACATTTTTCCATATGAAAGCAGGGATATGGCCGGATTACCATACGTACGCATATGGTAAAGAGCCCCAACATCCCTTCATGCCCCTCTCCACCCCCTGCTTTGATGGTTCTGACCTATCATTTTCTGCACAGAACTCACGCCATGTTCGGACGTGCGAGGCGTTCGCAAATGTACAGAAACGCCTATGCACAAGCGCAAACATCGGATGTCCGACCGCACACGCAGCCGTCTGACTCAATCAGAATAAGGGCCTATATCCAACCCACTCCGTATCCAGCACTGTTTCTAATCCACACTATTTCCATTTTGTATACAAACTGCACTGTATCCAACACACAGTATGGGGGTCATTCTGGTTCTATAGCTCCCACATGTGAATGATGTTATGTTTCTGCACATGTGCATAATTATTTATGCGAATGTGCAGGCTCTCTTGGCAAATATACTCAGCAATTTGCATAGTTTCCAGTCTTTCGCAAGGAGCAGTGCAGGTGGGAACGAGTTGCACCCATGGGAACGCACAGAGTTTCATGGGCATCCCCCATGAAAACTCTAGGTGTTGCCATTGGATTGCAGGTGGGAGGAGGTGTGCCATGGATGGGCAGCTGAACATAACATAATGTCTGCTGCCTGCCCTGTCTTTGGCCGAAAGCCCACAAATACAGATGGAGCCTGCTCCATCTTTGCAGGGGTTGGCGATTCTATGCACTGCCAACACTGCCAGCGGCCGGCTCTTACCAGGGGCGCACGCGCACAAGATGCTAGCGCGTGCCCTGTGGCTATGGAGCTGGATCCGCTGCCCGCCGCCTCCCCCACCATCGCCCCCTGTGCCCTTCGCCGCCTCGCCGTCCCACTATCCTTGCCCATCTCCCTAAACATTAGACGTGCAGGATGCTGCCGTGTAGCCATCCTGAAACTGGGACACATGTGCGTATGAGACGCACATGCGTCCCAGTCACATGGAGTGCCTCTGCGCTGGCGAACGCGACAGGGCACCTCTTGACTTATACAGCAGATGGACAACCTCACTGGACTTATCCTGCAGACAGGGTAGATCTTCTTGATGTATATGGCAGACTGGGCAGCACTACTGGATTTATACTGCACCAATAGACTTATATGACAGGGCACCCCTGGTATGGTAGAGAGGGCACCCCTTTACGAATATGGAAGACTGTAAAGCACCACTCGACTTATATGGCATACAGGGCAGAACCCCTTGACTTATAAAAAAAACAGGGCACCCCTTGATTTATATAGTAAATAAGGCACCTTTGACTCAGACAGGGCAGCACCACAGTACTTATGTGGCAGAAAGGGCAGCACCACTGGACTTATAAAGCTCACAGGGCACCCCATGACTTATATGGAAGACAGGGCACCCCTTGATTAATGCAGCAGGTAGGGAAGCACCACTGGACATATACAGCAGACAGGTTACCCCTTGACTGATACGGTAGACAAGGAAGCACCATTGAACTTATACAATATGTCAGACAGGGCAGCACACCTTGACTTTTACAGCAGACAGGGCAGCAACTGACTTATACAGCAGACAGGGTAGAACCACTGGATTTATACTTCAGACGGGTTAGCTCTCCTTGACTTATAAGGCAGACAGGGCACCCTTGACTTATATGGCAGGTGGGGCAGCAACACTGGCTTAAACATCATACAGGTGCAGCCAGTGCTCGAAGTGGAATTTTAGAAGTTGGGGTATGGAAATTTAACCCCTCCAGGACCCTCACTCACCAAACCCCCCCCCCCCCCCCCCGGAGCCTCACTTTCCTATCCCTCCTGGGACATTCACTTCCCTATCACTCCTGGAACCCTCACTTCCCTATCCCTCCTGGGACCCTCACTTCCCTATCCCTCCAAAGGCCAGATAGCATCTCACCTGATCTCTACTTCTCCCAAGCCATACAGTAGCAGCTCACTTGCTGTGAATGCAGTTCCTTGGCAGCAGGGCTTAGGCTATGGAATGTTGTAGTGTGGATCTGTGATGGGTGCAGCTGCTGGAGGATCCAGCAGATTCCTGATCTTCTGTGTGGCCACTGAGTATATATTACAGACTGGGGGCCAGACTGCTCTGCGCTCGCCACCAGCAGCAGTCCTCCTGCAGGCCAGACCCCCAGACTAGCTCCCACCTCAGCCTTCAGCGCACGCTGTTGCCTCACTCACGCTCCAGGGTCCAGTGACTGCTGCAGCTTCCTTGCCCCGCTGGTCCAGCACCCGCTCCAACCTCCATCCCCTGAGTCTGGCGGCCATTGCATGTAGCTCCCATGCCTCCCGCTTAGTAACTTCTCATTGGCTGGTGGCCGTGAGACGTGATTGGCTAATTCCAGTAGTCAGAAAAATCTGCCCTTCTTTTGATTGGCAGCCAGACCGTGAGAGCCAGGATTGGCTGGCAGCCGGTGCCGACTTCTTCATGCTGCAGGGGGAACCAGGTACGGCCATCCTGACTCCCATTGCAGCGGGTTGCTGCCACCAATGGAGAGGTTACCTAGATTGACACCTCTCCTAACAATGCTGCTACTGTTTAGTGCTGGGATCCCTTTTTTAATCCTAGCGATGGTACAGTCTAGAAACGAACAAAAATTAAGTGGCGTCGGGAAGTGGTGGTATATCATACCGCCGTATACCGCCCCACTTCGAGCACTGGGTGCAGCACCGCTGGAATAATACACAGAAAAGGCAGCCCCTTTTGATGTATATGGCAGACTAGGCAGCACTGGACTTTTCACACATCTGGCAACAACATTGAACTTATACCACAGACAAGGCAGCACCAATGGATAGATACAGCAGACAGGGCACCCTTGTCCTATTCGGCACATACAGTAGGCCACCCTTTGAGTTATACAGCAGAAAATGCAGCACCACTTGACTCATATGACAACAGCCATTTCAAATGATCAGTGCAGATTTCCTCATGCGCGCCGAGGAAAATTGCACTGAGCAGTTGAAACGGCTGTTTGGCCGTGCTTGTGTTTCACTACATGTCCTAATAAAACTATGCTGGACCAATCAATTGAGTGCCGGTTCTAAATAACTTTTTGCAGGATAACAATAGTAGATGGCCACTATACCACAAAGTTCCCAGAGTGCTGGGCAACACAACACGACATACACTTCCCAATAGTGGTTCAGCGCCGTTAACTTATTCCATAGTCCATATGTGTTCATCCAACTTGAAATGAAGCAAAGATTTTTCCAAGGTAAAAGTTTTTTTTGATCTTTAATGAATAGTCAATGATGTTACAGCAGTACAATAAAGTCCAACTCATTTTGTCTAAATCGACTTCATCAGGGGAGCAAATAACATTACATATTTATTGATTACCAATCAAGATGATTTATAAATATAGTTCCGGTGGATAAATATTAAAACCATAAACATTTATAATGCGTCTCCTACCCCTCTCATGCTAGTCCCTAAAACAACCAATTGTAAAGATGACAATCAATTTGTACAGAATGGACCACAGCAATTTATAATCTCTCTATGGGACCTCTATCTCCTACATAAAAGGATATATATATATATATATATATATATATATATATATATATATATATATAGCACACACACACGCAAGGAATGTTTGCTTTTGGGGGGGGGGGGGGCGCAGACGATCTGGGCTGTCTCGGGCCCAACAATTTCTAGTGGCAGCCCTACCTGGACTAATACAGTAAAGCAGACAGGACACCCCTGAACCGATACAGCAGAGCAGACTCTGCATCACTGGACAGATACAGCAGAGCATACAAGGCACCCCTGGACTGAGACAGGTCTATCCTCCACACACTTCAATGCCGGAAAGGGGGGACATGCTGTATAGAATAACAAAAAACATGTGAATCCGGCAGCGGGATTAGGTTGTTTTGTCTAGTGTTTTGGGTTTGAACTCGTGGGAAAACCCAAACCAGACTTGGATCCCTGGGAGTCCGATTCACATAGAACCAGATCTGCTCACCCAAGCAAAAACCAGTGATTTTGGAGTATGGGCCTGGTTTTCGTTCACTTGCAAAAGCAAATTCTCGCTCTAATGGACAAAACCATGTGGACTGCAGGTTGGGCAGATGTACCATGTGCAGAGATTGTTAGATTTAGATGTTATTTTGTTTCCTTGCAGAGTAAATACTGGCTGCTTTATTTTTACACTGCAATATAGATATTCATTTGAAGTACAAACCCCACTCAAATCTAACTCTCTCTGCACATATTACATCTGCCCCACCTGCAGTGCACATGGTTTTGTCAATTAGAGAGAGAATTTGCTTTTGCAAGTGAACCAGAATTAGGCCTTATGGAGTTCATTTTGATTGACTCACAAAGCTGGAAATTTCACAGCTTTGCCAGTCAATCAGAATGACCTTCATAGGTTCTGATTCTGGTTCAATTAAACGCTGCCCTCGGCCCGCATGAATGCACGGTCACTCGCTGGTTTGCGGTGACCTAGTATGGAAACAGGGCAAACAGATGACATCTGTTGACGTCAGCTGACCGATACCAACACCCGCATTATGAGGCAATTTAAATGGGAACACCTAGCATTTTCATTGGAACGCAAGTGAAATGCAAGGCATTCTCATGGGCGCTACCCATGGCCACCGCACAATGCCCCTCACCTATACTTCTACATGCAAATGGGCTGGAAAATAATCAGTTTGCCAGGCCCACTCGCACAAAGCAGCTGCACATGTGCATCAATGCGCATGCGCATGCGCAATAGCTAAACATTGCTACCCTGTGCAAATGTGCAGGGGAGCATACAAATCAGAATGACCTCTTATGTCTGAAAGAGGTATGATTCATAAAAGACAATAATAGAGATTTCAGAAGAATAATACTCAATTTGACACCAGCAGTGCTGGTTCTGGCTAACTTTGGGTAACTGTAGCAAATAACTATTTTTCATTTAAGCCAGTATTTTCTTTTTCTCGCATACAGTACAGTAATCATCTTACATGGCACCTGTATAGTCCAGGTTTTAAGAAATGTACAGTATGACTTAAATAGTACCACAGCCAGTATGATTATACCATCTGTGCACAAGAATTAATATCCTTAAAACCTTGACTGTTATGCCCCGTACACATTGGGAGAGTCAGCCTCCGTGCAGAATAATGTAGTGTCTCTCAGATCGCTCAGCACACATCGGTCAGCACACAGCGATGCACCAGTGATATGTGCTGAGAGATCTGTCACTGCCAGTATTCTATGGTGACAGAAAACTGGCAATGACTAGATGTATTCTGCATGCAGTATAAATCTAGTGGAGCGATAGCGAAGTGCGGCACCGAGCATCGACAATGACGGGTGTACACATGGAGCGATCCGTGCTTTTTTTTTAAGCGATCTTATCAGATCGCTTAAAATTGGGCTGTAGTCTCCCCATGTGTATGCCCCATTAGGCTACTTATAGGCATCAGTTTGAGAGACCCGTGCCTAGAATTTTACAATAATTTTGGAAACACTAGAAAAGTTTTGCTTAGAATCAAATTTATTAAGAAAAAGAAAGTCTCAAAATCAAATACAGAAGTTACATTTCCTCTACATATTATTATATGATTCAAAGACATTATTTTGATTAATATGATAGATAAGCAGGTTCCCTTGTATGACCATAAATCATATTTCTGCCATGAAACTGGAATTCACTGGGGTTCAGCACCTAAAAAAGAATATAAAAACCGTAGTATTAGCATTTGAATATTGCAATATTACAGACATTTTTACAGATATATGACCAGATTCAGGCATAATCGCTCATCTGCAAATTTACAGATGTTTGTGAGTACATAGCGCACCCCAGACTGCGTAAATCTCACAATCCACTCCCCCATCTCAGATCCATATGCAATTCACTCCCCACTAAATGATTTTCTAAGTCTGTGCAAATGAGATAGAATGGCACTGGCACTGACATCACACACCCTTCCTTAAAACACCTGAGCACACCTGTGCTTTTCAGACACTCCAAGAACATTGCAGATTTACGCCCCTAAAAGCTGACTTCCTGTCTGTAAAATTGCCATGGGGTTTGTGAATAGATATTTTTGCTAGATAGACTTTGAATCGCGCATACACGCACTGATCCATACATATGGCGCAGTCATTTGATATTCAAACAGATTTTGAATTTGCACATCAGCAATCAGGTCTAAATAACCCACAGATTGTGTTTCTTGTAATGATGGAACAGCCAGCACCTGTGATATGGAGGATAATGTCATATTAACCACTTCAGTGGTATGCACGGAAATTTTCCAGATTGAGATGCGCTGCCAGAAAGGGTTCTCCTGGAAATTTTGAGGCATGCCATTGATATTTAGGGGTGTGGCAGTGGTATCGCCAGCGGCACAACACTGGTGCACTACAATCTGGCACCAACGCTCCACCCCCCATTGCCTGACCCCCCCTGCCATATGTCATTCACCTTCAATCCTTTCTGTAGCACCTCACAGATGTTTGGGGCCGTTCAAGCACCTGTTTGTTTGGGTGCCCTAACACACGAATGACTGAATGCTATGAGTGGTGGCTACAAGTAATAAGCGACAGGAGCAGCCCCAGGGGAGAAGGGGCTGCTGCAGAAGAACAGTTGACAGCCCTTTCACTGGTGAATATTTCTGGGGCAGAACAACCCTGCCCCGGTAGGCTTGTCCTTCCCCAGGAAAACCCACCACTTAAGGGATTAATCTTGACAACTTTGTGTTAGAGCAACATGGTTTGGAGTTAACACAATTACAGTCTTCCAATACTTTTGTTTATCCAAAGTGAAACAAAAAGCTCTATTGGTATTTTCAAGTATATTACACACATATATGTACATTTTAGATAAGAATATAAATGTTATTCTGCTGATTTAGTTGTGATTTTGTTTGTCATCACAGATCTAAAATTAATACAATTTCAGAAGCGAGCTTTATTATAGTATTTAAGCCATGTACCCCAAAAACTTTTACATTGTTATTTCAGACCCAAAGCAAATGAATAGACTTTGTGGATATTAAGACTAATATTTTACACATACTCTCAGATGAGTTTTATTTCATAAATAGTATTATATTGTAGTTCTGCCTTCAACTACCATCTAGGACAAGTCTTTATTTTGGTGTCCTATATTTAGGGCATTCTCAGTTGCAATGGTTATAACAAAGCAGTTTTGGAATCAATCCAATAGAATAAATATTTTTTCTAATCCATTTTATTTTCCAGCGGTAAGCTAATTTATGTCACTACCCTAAGCTGGCTATTTTACCTTCATCAATTCAAAGGAGTAAATTTACTATGATGGGAGTTCTATTGAAGATGGAATGTTGCCCATAGTAACCAAACAGATTATATCTATTATCTTCTAGAAGGTGCTAAATAAATAATAAGTAGAATCTGATTGGTGGCTATGGGCACCATCCCTTCTTCAATGGTAATCTTAGTAAATGTATCACATATTGATTATATGAAATGATAAAGCAGGTCTTTCTCATAGAAAACATTAGATGTGCATTTTTATAATGTGTATTTTTATAGATTAGTTACCTCAATTTGCCAGGCCTCCAACCACCGGGAGATTTTGTACCAGACCTCCAACCACTGGGAGATTTTGTACCAGACCTCCAACCACTGGGAGATTTTTTAATAGGCCTCCACTCAACAGGCCTCCACCGGATCCACCCAACACACCACCCAAAAGGCCTCCACCGGATCCACCCAACACACCACCCAAAAGGCCTCCACCGGATTTTCCACCCAATATGCCATCCAACAGGCCTCCACTGGATTTTCCACCCAACAGTCCAGTGACCAGGTTTAATACAACATCAACAAGATTCAGTACAGGTCCCAATGCAGTTTTTCCGATTACTTCAATTACTTGATTGATAGTATCATGTACAAAACTTAAGGAATCCAAATTAAGAGTAGAGCCCTAAAAAAGAAACATATGTTAAAGAATAAATACATTAGAATGTAATCAGATATTATACTAATTATTTTTTCAGTGATGGAAATCCTCCTGTCAACCTCTTTGTGGCTGATAGCTCAGTGGGACAGATGCATAAAGCCAAGAGAAGAGATAAACTGGAGATAAAGTATAGATAAAGTGAAGGAGATAAAACACCAGCCAATGAACTATGGTTGAAAATGACAGTTGGGAGATGATTGGCTGGTGCTTTAACTCCTTTCACCTTATCTCCACTTTATTTTCAGTTTATCTCTTCTCCAGGCTTAATACACCTGCCCAAGTCTGAATGGTATTACAAAGGTACCTTGGTGCGGCAGCATGCACACTGCGGTTACAATGCATGCACAGTCAACCGATAATCACTCAGTTGTGACACCATAAAAGTTCTGACTGCACCAGAATCCGGCCCATTGTAATCAACAAGTGTTACAATAACAAATATTACATGGTTAGTCTTGCATTATTTATTACAGTCTTTGGTCTTGAATTTTTGTTCTTTTGCCTAATTATTAGACCAAATGTTAATATTATTTTAATGTAAACTAAATGAAATTATTTTATCTTAGATTCCCTATTTCCCTTCTCACATTTACTGAAGTATTCAGTTCATTACTTCAATTTCTGTGTTTCATATCGTATCGTATTATTGCAGCCTTGTTTGAATTTGTTTTTTTTCCAATGTTCATCATTTCTTCTATTTCTCTCATGTTGTTGCTTAAGGTGCCTACACACGGGGGGAGATATATTGCTAGCAATCTATTGCTTGCAATAGATTGCTGAGCAATATATTGCTCAGTGTCTCCTTATTATCAGCGACCAGAGATGGTCGCTGATGAAAAAGAACCTTTGCTGGGGGAGCCGCAGAGGTAATTAGCTGGTTGCAGGAGCAAGCTCCTGCGACCAGCGATTACAATGGTGCAGAAAACGGGAGCGCGCACCCGGCTATTTATCGCCGGGGCACACTTCCATCACTGGCAATATGGTCACCTGCGCCATATTCCCAGCGATTATAGCCCCTATCGCCCCCGTGTGTACACAACATTATTGTTACATTGGTAAGGTTTTTTTAATAGAGATTATCTGTTCGTATAACCTGACATCCGATTGTGCCCAAATTTCAATCCGATATGCGGCTAATTTTTTTCTTGACTAGCTCGGATGCCATATTGAGGCAAAACATAATCACAGCATTAAATTCTCATGGGTTTTGGATTGCATGGAAAGATTCCATGGTGGCGCCATTTCACTCCAGTTGAGGCATACTGCACTGTGCTCTGCTGCCTATCCACAACTTAGTGGCTGCGCTGTGAGGAAGTGGCACATTTATAATGGGTACAATGTGCACATGTATCGTAATACAAATAAATCTACATAGAGTTTGTAATGTTCTATATAATCACAATAACAGAAAGGAAAAATAAAATAAGTTTGACCGTTTGAAGAAACATACTGCATAAAATTCTGTAAATGGAATAAAAAAAAATCAATATATGAAGCTTCTCATCACACATGGTCTATGAAAAGCCCCATATAGTACAGCATATCAGCACATACCACATTGATGTACTGTAGCATTGCTTTGTCCTCAAGCCACTGCTCATTCTGTGCTCTAACCACCATCATCACACCATATGGTGCTCACTAATAGATCTGGTAAATACAGTTATTCTGTGGCTATTAAATTACATTTTTAAAAGGGGGTTGTAGCACAACACATATACATGTGAGGTTTTGATGGTAGACAATACCTGTAATATACTGTACTCTCCCATTGCATAGTGTGAATAGTAAAAAAAAGGAAGTAATTAAAAATATATATATTGTTTTTATCTTATAAATAACACACACATACACTTTCATATACACAAGAGCACAAACAAATCCTTTTTTTTTACCAGAAGTTTGCTAGTTTTTCCTAGCAGTGTCTTAAGAAGTAGCCCAAGTTGTGCAAGAAGTCCTTCCTGCAAGTAAAACAAGCATAAGAATTAGGAAATAGAAGTACATATAGTTATTATTATTATTATAATTATTATTATTATTATTAGTAGTAGTAGTAGTAGTAGCTGTAGTAGTAGTTGTAGTAGTAGTAGTAGTAGTAGTATTAGTAGCCGTGGTAGTAGTTGTTGTAGTAGTAGTAGTAGTAGTAGTAGTAGTATTAGTAGCTGTAGTAGTAGTAGCTGTAGTAGTAGTTGTAGTAGTAGTAGTAGTATTAGTAGCTGTAGTAGCTGTAGTAGTAGTAGTAGAAGTAGTAGTATTAGTAGCTGTAGTAGTAGTTGTTGTAGTAGTAGTAGTAGTAGTAGTAGTAGTAGTAGTAGTAGTAGTAGAAGACATTGCTGTGTAAATTAACTAAGATGGCAGTTCCATTGAAGATGGGATATTGCTCATAGCAACCAATGAGATACTACTTATTTATTTAATACCTTCAAGAAGATAATAAATACAATATGATTTTCTGCTTTGGGTAACATCCCATCTTCAAAAGAACTCCCATCTTAGTAAATTTACCCAGCAATGTCTACTACTACTACTGCTACTGCAGGAACAATTTTGAATATTGAATGGGCATTTCTTCATACTTATTCAATCCCATTCTTGGCCGGGACTCACAGATTGTCAAATTTATGAATGGACAAATTTAGCTGAGTGCCACTTTTTCAGATAAAAATTATGGCTGCAGCCAAATGTATGAATTAAAAGACCATTGATAGAACTCAGCCTCATTTCTCCATAGACTTCATTAGGATTGGCAAATTTATGACCATTCGTATCTGGCAATTAGACCGCCTTGTGCCATTCATGTTTGCTGAAGCATGCACTTTAAGAAGGTGAATATATATATATATATATATATATATATATATACATACATACATACATACATATATATATATATATATATATATATATATATATATATATATATATATATATATATATATATATATATATATATATATATATATATATATATATATATATATATATATATATATATATATATATATATATATATATATATATATATAGCATGGGGTCTCTGCTACAAGTATAACCAGCCACAGTCCTGGTTCCTGAAATACTGGGAATTTTTTTTATAGATTTCCCCTATATTTCCATGTAACTGATGGAAATCCCACTGATGGAAGCCACAAATGGCTGCCTAGGAACTGTGCCACATAGCCATATGTACCCTGTGTCTCCCCTGTCTCACACACTGCATAGCAACCTAAAACTGTACCGTCCCTGCTTAACAGTTACTTACCTGGCTGTTTGCAATGACCAGTGGCGCCACTGTTGACTGCCTAGGCACTGTGCAAACAAGCGGGTAGGTGTTCCCTGTGTGATAACTGTACTGTCTCTGGTTAAATTGTTACCTACCTGGCTATAGCAGTGACCAGTGGTGCCGCTGTTGGCTGCCTAGATGCTGTGCAGCTCAGTGAATATATGTTCCCTGCGTCTACTATCCCCAGGGCACTTTGAGCGTATAACTATATGTGTTATGTATATCTGTACTGTCACTGTTTAACTGTTACCTAAATGGCTGTTGCACAGCAATCCAAATAAAATTCCTAGTGTACACAAGTATACCTGGCCAATAAAGCTGATTCTGATGTCAGTCAATTTGTATCCTCTCAGCCAATCAGCTGCAAGTTTCAGAGGAGCTCTGCCAGTGATTATTTGGCCACATCTCATTGAAGTTAATTTTACGAAAACAACATTTATCCTCTATGGTGGTTCATATCATAGGAGTCAATGTTATGAAAAGAACATTGACTCCTATGATGGGAACCAGCAAATCAGTCTAACCGCAAAGTTAATTTGAGGTATCCCCAAGGTTAATAAGCGTCACTCTGGAGCTTGCAGCTGATTAGCTGAAGGGATTCCCATTGACTGGTGTTTGTGTGATCCTTTTCAATTAAGCTGAGAAGCAGCATTCTAAATGGATTGGGTCATGTATTTTTTTTAACCCTGTGGATGCCTACATGGAACATTGAGGACTGACTTACTCTGGGTTTTGTGGAGTATATTTTGCAGATCGCTATGGAGACCTATAGGACAAGGGAACTTATTCTTGTGGGAACATAGGTAAGTACAGTATGTGTGTAAATATGTATGTATGAGTGCATGTATGTAAATAAATGTATGTAAATAAAACTTTACTTTCACTATGTTTGTGGTTTTTATTATAGACATTACTTAACTTGCTTTTTACACTTTAAAAGCCCAAACCCAACATCCACCACCCTGGGGTGCTGGGGATAGCTCTGGCCCTTGGGTGCCCTGGGGGGGGGGTTAGGTGTTCCCCCCAGGGACCCCAGCCAGGGCTGACCAGTCAGTGGTTTCCCCTGGAACTGCCAGGGGACCTATATAAAAGTGTTCTCTGGCTGTGGCATTAACCTACTGACTGTTGGTGCCCAGGGCATATTTATAATTTGCAGGGGACCCCTACTTCTTTTTCACCAGTTTTTTTGGAACCAGGACATGTCCAAGAGTCCGGTTTTGATTTTTAAAATATGTGAATTTTTAAAATATACGTTTTTATAATATACATAATTTTTTCCCTGTATTTTGGAAATCAGAACTGCTTATGCTCAAGATGGTGGACCCCAATCTGCTTTTTTAACCCTTTTATTTTTACCCATAGAAGTATTGAGAAGTTGGGTCCATTTGCCGAATTCTCAGTTTCAAAAAACTGGCAATTCTGTCCAATCCCATTCATAACCATTCGTATTTTGCTGAAAGCTAAACTGCTTTCAGGGATTATGCTTTTGCTGTCTGGAGAAGGTAAAGCAAATCCCTGTTAATCAGCAGCTTGTGCTGGTTTATGGGGGCTATAAGGATAGACCTGGGCATGACTATTACCCCTGTAGTGCTGCGTACACACATAATGCCCCCACTATTGCCGCTTACACACATAATGCCCCCTGTAGTGCTACTTACACATAATGCCCACTGTATATATTTCATGAATACACTGTATTTTTTTACAGTACATCTATCCATGATTGGAGACCCCTCTATTCAGTTTTGTGGGCTCCAGAAGCATAAACAAATTATGATGGTTGTTTGAGACTGGTAAAATAAAAATAATCAGAATGGAACACAATGGACTGGTGGCATGCAAAAGGGTGGGTTGTCCTAAGGAAATCTGAGCCCATATGAACATAATTATGAAGACAATGGAGATATCCTCCATTTGCATTAAGTACAATATCCACAATGGACTGGTGATTGGGGGAGAAGGGGGTGATAGCATTAGGGACCAGCTTACTACAGAGGAAGATAAGTGAGGGAGATGAAAGTCAAATAAACTCAGCAAGTCAATTGTCTACGGAGCAGGACGCAATGTAGCCCAATGGACAACGTTGCAGAGCTGCTCTTGAAACACCCACAGTGTTTCAAGAGCAATTGGTGTTTGAAGTTCAGTGCGGGTGCTAATGGCCGCACTCTCTCCCATAGAGGATTGTATGTGACTGGGGCTTGGAGTTAAGGGGTGGGGACAGTGCAGCTCCTCTGCGGCATCAGATTGGAAGGACCCGCATGTTACAGCACCATGGCATCATGACTCTCAGCAGGATCAAACCAAGTGATGAGTAACCGGGTGGATACTTGGGATATTTATTGTCTGTTCCAACGCTGTGGCAGAGCAGACATAATACAAAGAAAATGAGTTGCATGTTTTCTTTTGTGCCCATTGATCCTTGGGGCCCCATGACCCTTGGGGCCCGGCTCAGACATTCCCCTTGACCCCCTGTCGCTGACCCTGTCTGCTGCATTCTGTAATACACCTCTAACCTCTCAAATTATTTAGATACAATCACCCTAATCATTTGTTTATTGTCATTGTATATAACTTGTGTTTTGTCATGATCCCTTCAATTGATAGCCCATTATAACCAACAAATTAGCAATATAATTAGATATAATATTATGTGGCATTTGAAAATATAAAAAAAATTGTGGCAGTTATTATTTAGTCTCTAGACAAAAAGAATTGCCATGGGATTCTAGTCAGCATGCTGGTGGTTACCCAGCACTATTTAGAGGACCGCCACCGGAACTCCAACACTTCTCACAATTTTGGTACTGGGATTACAAATATCAGCATCCTGATAGTTATAAACTGTGGTGGTAAGGGTTAGGGCCTGTGTGTAGGAAGAGGGGGTACATGTAACCATTGTAGTAGGGTTAGGGTTATACTGTAGTGTTGGAAGTTATGGTAAGGCCCTAAGAGGGTATGCTTAAGAATAGGCTGGGGGGGGGGCGGGGCCACGACGGCGTGTGAGTGAGGGAGGTTGATGTGCTCTCCAGCGCCCATATCCTCTAGATAGCGGACTCTCCCCGAATCCCCCACCGATATACCTACCTGCCTTGCTGGACGCTGGGCTGCCTTCCGGTGGTGTGCGCTAGCGGTATCTTGCTGAGACGGGCGGCTGGACTACAATACTCCGCCGCGTGAGGTCTGCCTGTGTTCCCGTGATCCGTCCCGGCGCTCCAGAGTGACGCAGATCCGGCTGCTGTAGGAGAACGCGACGCCGCAACTCGAGGCAGCGCGCTGTGACCCAGACCCGGGTGCAGCGAATACGGAGGGCTAAGACACTGTTGACATTGGCGGTGTCTGGGCACGGTCCGCTGGCCGCAAATTGGGGGGATACCCTGCACCTACGCTGGATGAAACAGCGGGATAGCGGCAGTTGGCATAGATACATCCCTCCCTGCAGGGACTGGACTGGCAATTCTTGATGAACTATAGCCACGAGCTATAGCCAGGAGTGAACGGCAGGCAGCAACATCCAGCATATGCAGCAAGAAACGGTCTGCATAAAAGCCTAAGAGACTTGCTTCCCTGATCTGCAATCCGGGTAAGTCCACACACACCTATCCTTTAACCCGTTTCCAGTTGGGGAACTAAATACCTGCCTGTGACACAGTGATACCGATGTGCTCCAACTCTGTATAGAGAGAGCTGACTATACTATAAAATACAGGTGGGCATGAGTAACCATATTGAGTATTAAACCCGGGTGTGTGTGGTGAAGAATCTTTACCTGAATTTGTACCTGCCTACCTGAAATATATCCCTGTCGGGTCTCATCCAGTCGAACGCAGCCGCTGCTGTCCTATAGCTAGATTCCAAATCTACACTACACCATTTAATAACTCGTGGTGATGGGTAAATCCTCACAAAGTGCCGCAGCTACGCGGTTGGAAAAGTTCGCCCGAACACAGACACAAGGTTTGCCTGCGTCACGTGACCCTACCCCACAGAGCACCCCTACTAAGGGCAGCAGTAGTCCCCAGCAGAATGAGGTTACCCTGACGCAGCTTCTTGAAGCAATTAATGCATCAGAAACCCGTTTAACAGTACAGATAAATAAGGTGCAATCTGATATTACATTAATCCGTGATGACATACAGAAGGTGCGGGATAGAGTGACTGAGGCTGAGTCAAGGATTTCGGGAATTGAGGACTGTGTCACTCCTATGCAGGCCCAGGTTAAGATCCTGGTGGATAGGATGCAGGAGCTGCGTAATAAAATAACCGATATGGAAGGTCGATCCCGTCGGAACAACATACGTTTTGTTGGCCTTGATGAGCGGGCTGAGGGCAAGGCACCTGAGAAGTTTATCGAGGACTGGCTCACGCAAACATTTGGTAGTAAAGCCCTCTCCTCCCAATTCTCGGTGGAAAGGGCCCATCGAATCCCAGCTAAACCCCCAATCCCTGGTGCTCCCCCCCGCACATTAATTGCAAGAATATTACTTTCCAAAGATCGTGACACCATCCTGAGACTTGCTAGGGAAATGGGGGATCTGAAATATGATGGAAAGAAGGTCTCTGTCTTTCCGGACCTGCCTTATGAAGTTCAGAAGGACAGGGCACGATTCCGGGATGTGAAAGCCAGACTGCGTGAACTGAACTTTAAATATTCAATGATTTATCCCGCTAAATTCCGTGTTGTTGCTGAGGATGAGGTCAAATTTTTTTCTACCCCAACCGAAGTGGCGGTCTGGCTCGATAGGGCATTCCCCACCAAAATGCAAATGGCACGGGATTGATGTAGAATCGTAGATGAATGATATTTTTCCTTTTTTTTTTTTTTTTTTTTTTTTTTTTGTGCTGTTCAATACGGGTCAACGATGTATTGTTTTTGAATTCTTGATACACATCTATGTACTGTACTATGCACTTGTATATCAGGACCGGTGGGAGAAGGGGGGGAAGGGGTCCTGGATACATAAATCATTATTAGATGGCGCTGGAGAGCCACACACGTCTTGAGAGGGTTCCTGATAAGACTGCCCCTTAAGGTCGGGTTTAGGGTTAATTTGGGTTTTTTCTTTTGGTGGATGGGAGGGGTTAGTGAAAGTATGCCTAAGGGGATAGGTGATACAGGGTGGGGGAGGGAAGGGTATATGTTGTATGGTGTATGTCAAGGTGTACTGAAATATCATTTAAGACAAGGAGGCGCTGTAGAGATGGGAGGCACATATTATGGGACGATAAATGCTCCGGTTGGTTTGGGAGGTATCCCGTTTCTCCAGCAAATACATGTAACTAGATGCAAATACTTGTCCACTTATGCAATGCTGGTAAAATTAAAAAAAGGCTAGGTCATGGTTGGGTTCTTGACGTGGAACGTGAGAGGCCTCAACGAAAAGATAAAGCGCTCTTTGGTGCTTAAACAGTGCCGGACCGCCTCGGCAGATGTCATCTGTCTCCAGGAGACGCATATCTCTGGGGACAGAGTGGCGTCTCTGCAGCGGTCATGGATAGGAAGAGCCTTCCACTCACAGTTCTCATCATCCGCCCGTGGGGTATCAATTATTATAAAAAAAAACATCCCCTTTGAGCTCTTAGCGTCCGAAATTGATCCGAGGGGTCGTTATGTATTTTTGGATGGGATGCTGGAATCCATTCGATACTGTATTCTTGCTGTCTACATCCCTCCACCGTTCACACTTGAGGTATTAAGATTGGCGGTCAACTTTGCCGCAGCTCGCCCGGACTGCTATACTATCTGTCTAGGAGACTTTAATGCATTAATGAATGGTGGGATAGATAGATTGAATAGCAAAGTAAGTGACCCTGGAAAAAAATCTAAACTGGCTCAGTTTGTGTCCGAATTTGGTTGGTGGGATGTGTGGCGAGAGAGGCACCCAAACCTAAATCAATACTCATTCTACTCGCCCCCACATAATTCATTTTCCAGAATAGATAATATTTTCGTTTCTAAAAATTTACTGGTTAAAGTGAAGTCTGTGGAATACATGCCACGAGGAATATCGGACCACTCGCCAATCTCGATGCAGCTAGACCCAGCTGGCAATTCGGGTGCCAAGCTGTGGAGACTTCATCCATCGTGGCTCCCCCATTGTGGTGACGGGGGGGAGTGGCAACCACTTATTGAGGGGTTCTTTGGGGACAATGCACAGTCCGCCAAATCGTCCATAGTCTGGGATTCATCAAAGGCTTATATACGAGGGATATGTATAAAAAAAATTGCTTGTGTAAAGCGGAAGCTCCGCGAAACAGCTTTGGGGCTGGAAAATCAAATGACACTCAAGGAACAGAAATTCCTGAGAGAACATACAGATGGTGCAAAAAAAGAGTGGCTAGACGCTCAGCGGTCATGGGTCGAGCATTTACAAATAATGATGGCCCATAAAGTCTTAACTGACTCACATAAATTCTATATGAATATCGATAAGGCCGGTAAATACATGGCCTTTTTGTCTAAACTAGATAAGCCATCAACTATTGTCACCAAGCTAAGATTAAACGCAGGAGCTATTGTCACCTCTGCTCCAGATATATCTGCAGCGTTCTGTGAACACTTTACCCAAGTATATAGCACGAAGCTGGCCCTCGACGAACGACATATTGCAAAATACTTAAATAGTATTAAACATCCTGCTTTATCCTTTGGAGACAGGGAAATCTTGGATGCACCCTTTACCATTGAAGAGGTGACTGCGGCAATTAAATCCCTCCCAACGGGGAAAGCTTCTGGGGTGGATGGTCTCCCCAGCGAGCTGTATAAGAAGTTCTCTGATATCCTCGCCCCAAAGCTGTTACAATTTTATGAGGAAATGGAATCAGAAGGCCAACTGTCTGGTTCAATGACCGAGGCCATCATAACCGTCATCTTAAAGGAAGGGAAAGACCCAGACGTGGTTGACTCTTACAGACCAATTTCTCTGATCACGACGGACGCAAAAATATTTGCTAAAGTGCTTGTTAACAGGCTGAACAATGTGATAGGGAAGATTATACACCCAGATCAGGTGGGATTTATGAGCGGGAAATCTACCTGTATCAATCTTCGTAGGCTATATATGTTCTTGCAGATGGCAGAGGTGAATGGCGCGAGTGCTGCTGTGGCCTCATTCGATGCCAACAAAGCATTCGATTCTATTGAATGGCTGTATCTAAGACAGGTGTTAATAGCCTTTGGAGTGGGCCCTAGGTTCATCAACTGGGTATTTCTTTTATATCAGCTACCAACAGCTAGAGTCCTAATCAATAGCTATCTCTCGGATCCGATCCCACTCTTTAGGGGCACCCGACAGGGGTGTCCCCTTTCACCTTTATTATTTGCAATTGCCATTGAGCCAATAGCCTGTAAGCTGCGGTCAGGTCTGGGTTTAGATGGTGGATATCAGGGAGGGTCTAACAATATCGTCTCGCTATACGCGGACGATCTATTAGTGGGAATGACGGATTATGCTAACCATCTGCCCGTAGTCATAGACAGTATGAAAGAGTTTGGATTATATTCGGGGTTGACGATTAACTATAACAAATCACAATTTCTAGTGACACGCACTGCAAGGGTCAACAATGATAGATTGAACGATAGCTGTTGCCTTCCCCAGGTCGAAAAATTTAGGTACTTGGGAATAGTTGTCTCTGCAAACCCAGCGGAGTTTATCCAACTCAACATAGATCCCATCATTGAAGCTGCTAGAAGCAGGTGTAAAAATTGGCAGAGGCTCCCATTAACCCTGATAGGGCGTATTAACTTGGTAAAGATGGTACTTCTACCTAAGTTCTTATATGTCTTAATGAACTCTTCCATCTTTATCAAGGAAAATACTTTTCGTAAAATCAATCAAGTGATCCTATCTTTTGTGTGGAGGAATAGAGTGTCACGAATCAGAATGTCTCTACTATGTAAAGAGAGGAATCAAGGTGGCTTCGCGATGCCCAATCTAAAAATGTACTATTATGCATCCCAGTTAGCCCAAATTTCAAATTGGTTGAATGATAATGAGTACCTCGCGGAGCTAGCTGGATACATTGACACTCTATTTCCCGGACACTCTCCACTGCAGGCTTTATTAAAGCAGAATGGATATCAAGATCTACCCCCTTACATTAAGCAAATGCGTTGTATATGGAAATGGGTTCATAAAAAGATAGAATACTTAGGTGCAGATCCCGACACATTTCTTTTTTCTATTCCCTCGTATGCTGGCTTAAATGAAAGTCAGGGAAGGAGAGTCTGGGGACAATACGGAGTAAACTCTGTTGGGCAGGTTTTCACTGGCAGGGAATTGAAACAGTATTCTCAGCTGCAATCCGAATATGCATTGCCAAAAAACATGTTTTATAGATATTTGCAGCTGAGAAATGCTGCATCACAACAACGTAGGCATAATCCTGTTACAGTGGTAGAGTCTCCTTTAAAGAAATTTCTTAGGGCACTGGGGAAGAACAAGACATTATCAAAATGCTACAAATATCTCATGGCCAATACCCAAAAAGATGATTCAAATGCAGTTGCACGGAGATGGCTGATTAATATTCCCGAACTTAATGATGAAAATTGGCGACAGGCCTTAAATGCCCCCTGCTTGGCAACGAATTCGCTAAGAATTCAACAAGTCCAACTGAACATCTTACATCAAACATACTTAACCCCGAATAAGATTAAAAGATTCTCGCAGAGTGGTAATGGACACTGCCCAAAATGTTTCTTGCCAGACTGCGATTTCTGGCACCTAATCTGGGCATGTAGAGTATTGAAGGTATTCTGGAAAGAAGTATGCGATGTGTTGGTAGACATTGGCTTGGGATCACAAAACCTTTCTGCACTATCGATAATCCTCGGGGTGTGGCCAAGGGATACCCCAAAGGGGTTTAAGCGGCTTTTAATAAACCTGTGTGCTATTGCTAAAGTTGTGATCGCCCGGTGCTGGATGGCAAAAAAAGGGCCAACCCTATAAGAATGGATCGCAGTAGTTAATTACAATATGGCTCATGAGAAATTTGTGCACCTCTCTAGGAACTCTATTGATGGGTTCTTTGATATATGGGCGATATGGTATTACTCGAAATACTGTAACTTAAAAAGTATATGAACTCAGACCCCTATATAAAGAATGGGGCTCCCGCTCTTTCCTTTCTTTTTTTTTTTTTTTTTTTCTCTCTTTTTTTTTTTTTTCTTTCGTGTGTGAACACGGATATTAGAAGGATCGGCATTACTTGCACTTTATAATCTGTACAAAGATTACATTAATGAACTAATATACACAGCCATGGCCCTTTGTGGGGTGCTGGTTAGGGATGCACTTTACAACTTATATAAGGATTACACTTATGAATTAATACATACATGTACACAGCTATGTTGTTTTTTTTTTTCTTTTTTTTTTTTTTTTTTTTTTTTTTTTTTTGTGTGAACACGGATATTAGAAGGATTGGCACTACTTCACACTTTATAAACTATATAAAGATTACATTAATGAATTAATATACATAGCCATGGCCTTTGTTGGGTACTGGTTATGGAGAGCTGTAAAAGTAAAAAGATAGGGGTAGTGGGAACACAGGGTAGGAAAGTGGAGGGAGGGGGTGGGTTGGGGGGGGGTGGGATGGAGGCGGGAATAGGGAATTAGAGGAAATTAAGAACTGGATAGAGATATAAGTGGTTCACGCGGAAATAGGCCATCACTGGGTAAAAGAATAGTATATGAATTGGTAAAGGTCTAGTATGACACACGACTTAATAACGCTTATTTGGGTACGTATAAATAAATATATTTAAAATATGTAACAAAGCGACACACACGGCTAGAAGGAGATAATAGTATAACACATAAATTTTATGTACCTTTTTCTTTTTGTTTTTTTTGTTGAGAACACTGATCCTAGAATGATTGGCATCACTTTGCACTTTATAACTTATATAAGGACTACACCTATGAATTAATACATACATATACACAGTTATGGTTTTTTTTTTTTTTTTTTTATCTTTTTTTTTTTTTTTTTTTTTTTTCCTCTCCCTCTTTACAGTCCTTTACTCCCCTCCCCTCCCCCCAGTTCTTTGTTGTGCCTGAGAGTAGATTAAATGCCTGGAGAGGCGATATGACTGTGGGTCTCTCAGATAAACGCCAGCATATAGAATATCTTCCTGACGGCTTTTATAGTTCCCATATAACCATACTACATATGTCTTGGTACTCACTGAAAAACTATGTGATAAAACTGTACGCCTGTATATGTCTTTTTTCTTTTTGTTCTTTTTTGTCTTTGTTACCTTATTATGTTTGTTTATATGTAAGTATGTCTCCCTTTTTTGTGATGAATTAAAAAAAGCCTTAATAAAGAATTATTAAAAAAAAAAAAAAGAATAGGCTGGGGGGGGGGGGGGGTTATAGCCAGGATTAGACACTAATGGGGAAGGGAGATTTAGAGTTAGTATGCAGGTAGGGAGGGTTAGATTGGGTTAATATATATAGGTGTTGGAATCCCGACCAGATGTCATTGTCAGTCTTCTGGTTGATGGCTTTCCAAGCCCTGGGATCTCAATATCCTTTTTAACATACAGTAGTTTCATGTATACTACATGATGTTCATACTGTATAGTCACTAATCATTTTGTGTTTATTTATCAATGCAGCCAATTAAAGGTAAGTTTAAAGAAAACAAAAACATTTCAAATGGTATGGAGCATTGGTTTAATTAGATAGATGATATGATATAATCATTATCTTTAAATGGGGTCTTTAAATAAATCTTTGGTGGCAATTTTTAAATATTAGGCAAACATTGTACCCACTGATTCACCATATTAATATTTAACTTTATAGTCTAATATGGCTTACAGAATTTTTAGGTAAATAATATTTTTCTAAATAAATAACAAACCATGGAAGCTCTCGTTAACCTACTGTATGTGATGTGGTAAAGTTATAGCTACAGTATCATTGTAATGTACAGTAATGAACAGTTAAAACAATTGTACTGTCAACTTACCACCAATGTAGTAACTGTTCCCAAAAGTGAAGAAATTGGTAATTTTTCTAATAGTTGGTCAATTTGGCCATTCTGGAAACACAAATTAAGTTTAGTATACATTGTTATTATTTATTTTATATTGCATTCATTTTATCAGTAATTTATTTATAATATAACATGGAACTGTAAGTAACTAATGGGAAATAACCTCTGTGAATATATGATACAAGTTACAGTATTTGCTTTAAATGAGAAAAATGAATGCAGAAGCGCCATCAACACTGTTTTTTCCAGTTGCACATTCCAGGAGGTATTCCAGTGACCCTCTATCAACATTGAGGCTGCATGGACTTTTAGACAGTGCCTTGGGACTTTCTAAACCCTTTCTTTGTTTTTTTGTTTTTTTTTTGTATGGCGGCACTGTGAAGATGGCAGAAGCAGTTGTTGCTCCTTACAGTCATTGTACTTGATTTTTTCATACATACAGTAGTGCATCCCATATTCTGTGTACAGCAGCACTTTGAAACACAATAGAATCATTTTCTACTTTTACTGTATGTTGTTATTTAAATGATGGCTATATTCTGCATGTTAATTATTACTATATCATACAATGCTCAAATTCTAGTAAACTAATAACTGGATTCAGTATTGAATTCCGGCGGTCGGGATCCCGGCGTTCAGAATCCCGACGCCGGAATCCCGACAGCCGAAATGCCAACACACTAATTTATTCTCCCTCCAGGGGTGTCGTGGACACCAACGGAGGGAGAAAGTGTCGGCATTTCGGCGGTCAGGATTCCGGCGTCGGGATTCTGAATGCCGGGATCCCGACCGCGGGATGGTAACTGCATCCCCTAATAACTCTATATAGCATATTTACATATACTATTTACACAACCCCCTTGATGCAGTGTCTCTTTCTGCTCTTTGCAAAAGCTAGATAGTAACTATGCATAAACCAACATAAGATAACCCCTGGTATAGGAGGACAATATTACATAAACACAGACGTCTATATTCTTTAGAGAACAATTCAATAGTCACTTGTCACAATATATGGGATGGCACTGAAAACAAATACTAGACATGCTTTTAATTTAATTACAATATTCTTTAATTTATAGATTGGCCTATAGTATATTGGGCACTTGTAAAATAAATATTTTGTAAATATTTTTTTATTTAGTTTGTTTAAAGATTAGTTCCTTTTTATGTTGAGAGTATGTTCTTTAATTTTTATTATTATTATTATTATTATTATTATTATTATTATTATTATTATTATTATTATTATTATTATTATTATTATTATATGTATAACACTTACCAATATAAAACCAATAGCCTCCTCTGGTATTTCCTAAAAAATATAAAAACATGAAAATTATTACATTTGGATAATCTTTTAAAAAATGAATGATTTTTGTTAGCCAATTGTGTCAACGTTTACACAATTTGCACATATTTCTATCAATTTTGTAGTCACACTAAAATAATTGTAATACAATTAGTAGTATAAAGATAATACTTCTATATTGCTTATGGGGACACTTGCAATTTATGTATGGTGTACTAGAGTTATGGCCAATGATAGCTATACTAATGGTAGCTGGTCAATTAAAATCAACATTATAAACAAATCACTAGTTTAGCCATTGAAGGTCAAGTTCTTCCCATATGCAGACTCCTGCCACCAGGCTAGGATCAACAATCATTTCTTAACATCGAGTTCTTACATAGATGGTGTGCCATCATCAATGGCATTGAAATAATAATAATGTACATGTTAATGGTTTGAAGAGCCATCAATGGTTATATTTTTTTATAAAAATATAAAAACATATAAAGGTCACACACTACTACTTAAATATATTAGAAAACTGCTAATACTCATACATGGCACATAAAACACTGGTTGCTGGAGTTCTGTTATTGTAAGTATTAATGGCACCAGCTGCTCCTCATTGCATCTGCCAGGTCTGTAACACTGGGGGCAAGCTGGATTGACTGGCAGGTGCTCCTCTTTGCAGCTGCAAATACAGTAGGAGGATCTCAAGAAATAGAGGGGTCAGGAAGTCCCCTTGAGATGCACAGTATTGCATTATCTTACAGTAAACAACAAGTAGATCTCATTAGATGCTACCATGTCAGGAACATGCTTAAATGCCATCCAGCTTACTGTAGCGTTTTGTTATTTATCAGTTATTTTTTAGACTTCACATGTGCATTATGCAAAATAAACAATGCATGTAAAAGTTACTAAATTAATGTTAATTCTAAGCATTCTATGATTTGTAGCATTGGATAATACTGTATATTACCACCAAAGCCAGTGCAAGGTTTTATGGCACTCTAGGCAAAACTTCAGCTTACTGCTCCCACCACCCACACACCAACGTTGACATTTCATAAGTTGGGTGAAAAGTGTGGAGGTGATGTTTTAGAGGTCCCACACCTGCCATTTGCTTTAAGTTTGACAAGGATGTATCTCTGAGTCAGGTATGGTATATGTTACCGACGGTCAGGATTCCGATGTTCGTTTCTCCAACATCAGAGTCCCGACTGTCATAGAGCCTGAGCTGTGGGCTCAGTAGCAAGCTGTGCTTGCTGTCTATTCTATTCTCCCTCTGTATGGGTCGTGGACCCCCATGTGGGAAAATAGAACGTGGAAGTCAGGGCTATGACTGTCGGCTTACAACCTATTGGGATTCCGAGGTCAGAGAAATGACTGTCAAAATCCCGACTGTCAGTCAATCATCCTGCACTCCTCAGAGTCATACTTAATTTTGTGATACTCTGACTCTGGTGCCGCCCAGATTCTAGAGCCCCTAGGCAGTTGCTATCTGCCTAAGTGGCCTTGATTGCCACTAAATAAAGATAACTAGCAAAGACCGTAACAATAGATAAAAATAAACATAACATGTTAGAATCTGTAAAATAACACCATTTAACATTACATTTAAATTCAATATTTTATAGAACTACAGACATTGTTTTCTTGTGTAATTCATGAAAAAAAAATGTTTTATATATGTATATAAAAAGAACCTTACCAAGAGACGTAAAAGCTGTGGCAGTGGATATTGCAACTCAAGGGATAATAATTTCTGGTGAAAAAACAAAAACAAAATATAAAAATGACAATATACTGTACAGTGTTTTTTTAAACTTTTGAGATAAAGTTTAATATGATGATATGTATTTTTTAAGTTTCTTCATGTACTGATTTTATTATTCCAACAAAAGTATTACTGTATCTGGGAAAATATAGAATTTATACTTTATATGTTGAAATGACAATATGATCTAATATACAATGTGCATATGACATATTAAATCATACTGTATATGTTGCATTAATTTTTAGGTGTATCTTCTACAAAACATTATACATATATGTTATTCTTTAAATTAAATTAACTAAAGAGTATATTACAATTACCAATAAACGGATCAAATCGAAAGCTATACATTTCTGGATTGCCGGTTTCTCAGCTTCAGCGCTGTTCTGCAAATGTAATAAAACATTCTTTCATTACTGTATGCCATATTTGTTATGCATAAATATCCACTCATACCTTAGGTTATACAAGTAAATCAGGTTTTATATAGTATATGTCTTCTGAACATCAAACACACTCTAACACTAAAGGTATACACTAGTACACACTACACAAACCATATCTAGCAACGGTCCTTTTATTGAGATGATCTTGCATCCTGTCCAGGACCGGCATTATCCCACTATGGGGAAGGGGGTATTTGGGAGTCCCCCCTAATACCCATTGCTCTGGTTAGCAGAGCATCAGGGAAGAGACACTGTGCACAGTGTTTTTTTACTGCATAGGGTTGATGTGGGGCATTGACAGCAGCTCTCTCAGCACAGGCCATGCCCCAAAAAAGTGCCAAAAATGGTGGGTGGCCTCACAGAAGTGCCAAAAACATAGGTCAGACCCCCTGATCAAGAAGCCATGCCCCTCATTTGGGAGTGCTACAGATATAGGCCACTCCGCCTGACCATGAAGCCATGCCCCTTATGGTGCACTCTCGTGTCCCTCCTCCACTGCCACTAATGTGGGGGGTATGCACAAACTAAACACACTACAATTATGTGGCTGAACAATGGGAAATCAAGGCATTACCCAGATAGTGGGGGGTGTGGATTATTAAGTCAACTGTGTCTAGGTCGACAGTCAATAGGCTGACCACTATTGGATGATAGGCAGTAGGTCCACACATGAAAAAGGTCCATATGGACTAGGTCAGGGGTCCTCAAGTTACTGCAGAAGGTCCTCACATCACATGGTAGTCATCAGACCGCACATTCACAGCAGCATTGTGGAGGCACACAATGATGTGAGGAGTCTAACAGACAATTGAACAGATTTTTAAGACTCCTTAAATCATTGACTGAGATCAGAGAAGTTATCAGCCTGATGGTCAGCTACATGGAGTCGCAACCCCATGCTGAGAAGGTCGGAACCTTCTTTGGTTTCAGGACACACACTTTGAGAACTGCTGGTCTAGATGGACATTGAGAAAAGGTTGAGACAAGCAAAAGGTTGACATATACTGAAAATAATCAACTAATGAATACATAGTTATTCAGTTTTTTTTTAAATCAGCAATCCCACTTTTGTGTTTATAAATAGCAAATGAAGGGGGTTATTCAATAAGGATATGAAAAGAAAAATCTTTCTCTAAAGGGCAAAACCATGCTTAACTGTTAGACTTGGGTGAGTTATTTTGTTTCAGTGCAGGGAAATACTGGCTGCTTTACTCTTAGGGGTAAATTTACTATGATGGAAGTGCTATTGAAGATGGGATTTTGCCCATAGCAAACATTCAGATTATACTGTTAATCTTATTTATTTTGCACCTTCTAGAAGATAATAGATATATTCTGATTGGTTGCTAAGGGCAACATCCCATCTTCAATAGAACTCCCATCTTAGGAAATGTACCCCTTACACTGCAATATACATTTAATTTTGAACACACCTGAAGATTTTGCTTTTAAGATCCTTCCTGAATAACCACTAAGATATTTATAAGCATGCATCTGAATTTCTCTTAGCTGATAAATTGTAAATAGTTATCTCATTTTCAAAATCTCTCTAAAGAATATTATTGTCATCATTTTTGAACCATGTCTTTATAGCAACAAAAACAACAATTGTTCAATACTGAAAACTTATAGAAGCTTATAGAATGAAGACAACTGACGGGATGGATAATAAATGAATTCAGAAATTGAATACTTGGAAAAGGCATATTGAACAGGAGGAGAGTGCCATCTGAGAATGTATAAATAAAGAGTAAGAAATTATTTCTTCCAAATTTTTAATGAGAATGCAATATCCCTTTTAGAAATATATGATTTTTATCCTGGAATATGTATGAATGCATATAGGTAGTCAGTTTGTGATGTATGTATAAGTTTTATTTTTTTGTATTGTCTTGTAATAGAAATGTTTTTCAAAACATATCTACTGTATGTCTTAAAAATTAATCAAAATCTATAAATAAGAAGAAATATGATTGTCATAATCACAAAGATGTCAACATATTATGCAATGCCCTTCAGAATATTCTGTGACATTGAGGGGTGGGGGTGAGTTGAACAAAGAATATGACAGAACAGAAAGAGATTATATGACTTGTACCATTTGACTGTGGTTGCTATAGTAATTTAAGACATTTTACAGAATTATAATCATTACTAACAACCTTAAGTAACGAACCATGGAAAATGGTAAGTTCCAAGATTCTACTTCATGGGTTTGCTGATTTAAACTTATTTGACAGCTTTACCAATTTTCTTCATTTTGATATTCTGCAATTGTCTGTGCCCTTGAGCCATCCAGAACCTTCCCAGGTGATAGAATTGCATATGATTTATTTCATACTGTCTTTTTTATGTGCATAATATACTGTAAGTCAAGCCATTATTAAACAGCGAGGCTGCACCAGCACCTACTGTAATTCATACCTTAAAGCAATAATAGCAAAAAGCAATTTATGTCAGTTGTAGGTGTATGATAAATAAATAATCTATTAGATACATTTGCAAAATTATTACAATGAGAACAATGAATAATAATCATTTAGCAAATATAGTCTGTATTTTAGAAATGTATTTATATTTTAATAGATTTTGTGACATATCTTAGTATTTTAGCTTTCCATGTTAATATTTACCTGCAACGTTTCATATTTTTCTAATACCCCCTGCAATATTACAGCAACACTGGCAGCAGCTTCTTTCTGAAACAACATAAATGATAGTATTTTTTTTAAATCCCCTGTAACAAAATGGTTATTAAAAATTATCTTTTTTTTCTTGAATAAGCAAATCGTATTATCAATTTCTTACAGTATATGTAATATGTTAAAAGTTTACATCACATGTACCAACATTGGCAATCCCCTGATTACTGCTGTAAAATAAATCATGGTACTTATATGTTAGTTGGGCGTGGGGGTATGAGCATACTAATTAAAGTGGGCGCCCAACTAACATATAAGTACCAAAATCCCTTATTGGAATGTATGAGATATGTTTAAAAAATTTTTTTATTCAATTCATATAATGATTTAATTATAGTAAAGTGATGCAACTATACAAACAGTCGTGCTGGTTATAGTGTTTGTGAACAATTATGGTGTCAAGATTTGAAATACTGTAATGTAAACTATTTTAAAAAAGTTTCTTACACTCAAACCACTCAGTTTTATTTGGTTTCCGGGGATGGTGGCTCCTAAAAAAGAAAAAATAAATAAGCCAAAAATTGCATTTATACAGTAGATTTGGTTATTCAGTAAAACATTTTTCACTCTGCTGTACATAGAGACGAATATAGGTTTTTAGTCAAGTTGCAAATCAATGTGTAGTAGATATGCAGGATCACACTATAGTCGTCTTGTCCCTTCAATTGTATACAGTATCTACAGTATGGGAATGCAACAGTGAAATATATGAAAAAGGTTCTCTGAATAATTTATTTCTGATCCACAAAGATATGGTAGTTAGATAATTAGTATGATACATGCACACATACATACATACATACATACATACATACATACATACATACATACATACATACATAAGTACATAAACATACACTTAAATACATCTTAGTAATAAATCCCCTTAAAAACATATCATTCCAACATCTTATGCATTGGGCCATCCATGGCACCTGCATTGGATAGCATAGCACTGTTTAGGGGCAGTTGAATATAAACTGTACTGCAGTTTTATTGTGTTAACTGTACTGTAGTTGTACTGTAGTTGTATGTTGGAAAACCATCATGTTATGACCTTTGTATTTAATCACACCCTTCTCTTAATCATATTGTTCCACTTATACAAGTGGGACAGTTTGCCTCAGTGATTTCAGCAAAGTAACCTGAGATATGAGGCAGAGTAGCTTAGATGTTTCCACTGACAATAAACTCTAGGATCTATAGGAGATATTGGGTGAAATTTAATAGGATGAGAGATGCAGGAAGTGAGAGACTTGATAAGAAATCCCTAGTATTTTTAAAGCGGCAATCATTTACAGTTCGAAATTAAACTGGTTTTGCAGTGTATATAATTGCAGCTTTAAAAAAAAAATGGAGATTTCCTACCAAATCTCTCAGTTTCTGAATCTCTCCCCCTATTAAATTTGTCCCATTATATTTCTCTTTTGAATCTCATAAGAAATGTATTTTAAATAATCTTTTGCTACATATGGCTGAACTTTTCTGTAATCAAATGAGTTTTATAATAATTATATCTCAAATCAGTTATATTTCAAATCAAACATTAATCAATAAGCATACTTACCCAGGGAACTGGTGAGGCCGAGAAAAACAAGAAAGATGACAGCAATCTTCATGGTGAGAATATGGGTTGTCAAGCGCTTATTCACAATAACAAGTGATAGCTCTCTGAAGTAAAGCATTCAGTTCTCACCTTATATACACTCAGGATAGTGCTTGAGGGTGATCTTGTCATTTTCCTTATTTGTTGATTGGCATGGCACAAAACAATGTCATTATAATCTCATTAATGACAAGGATGTGGTACTTTTTGTCAATATTTATCATCATGAATTTAATTAAAAATGTGGAATTTTAATTTCTGAGTTATATAACTATTTATTTAACTAGCTTGGCAAATGAATCACAGTTGTTTTGTCCCCTCATTGTATATCACAGCAGATGATGTTGGTGTGCTAGAAATAAAATATAGCAATCATTTTTGCTGACCACCTTGCAGCCTACTAGCCCTCTTACTGACTAATGAGCATTGCTGTACCTACATCCCCACTGAGATCTGAAGCATTCCCACTGACCACTTCCACTTCACTTCACTGTATTTTCATAGCAACAAAATATGAGATTCAAGGGAGAGTAGAAGGAGATCGATGATGATACACCCTTGGATCATTGATATCGGACTATCCTACAGACCAGGGGTGGGCTTTGGTATATATTGTTAGATTAAAATAGTGTTATTTACTTGACTGTTGTAATTTGTTTTATAACCTGGTATTTATCTATTTTAGGCCTGGCCAACCTGTGGCTCTCCAGATGTTGTCAAACATAAAATCCCATCATGCCTCACCACAGTTTTGCTATAAGAGAGTGTTTAAACTGTGGCAAGGCATGCTGGGATTTGCAGTTTCACAACATCTGGAGAGCCACAGGTTGGCCTGTCCTGATCTATTTAAATTGAATAGATATCTTTTATTACCATGTAGGTTCCCATGTACAATCAACCTGGTACTTTTATTTGATACTACCTCTGCAGTCGTTAACATCATACCCCACTACTGGCTAAGGTGTAGCATGACCAGTGAGGGGCCAGGTCAGTAACCAGAGAGGAGACTCCTGGTGAATAGCTGGTATGATAACGCAGTCTTAGTGCTCAAACAGCAGATACACAGGAGCCGCTTATTGTGGGAGCACTTACTCACTTGGGCTATTCTTGGCTGCAAATAGTTGAGTTTAATTCACCCTCAGAGGGTTTTGCGTCTATTTAAATATAATAACTTATAACCAGGGCTATTTTTGTGCAGGCTCCAGCAGGAACTGTGGCCCTTATTCTAGCTCACTCTTTCTGACAAAATATTTCTTAGATGGACAAAACCATGAGCACTGCAGGTGAGGCAGGTGTTACTTGTGCAGAGATAATTAGATTTGGGTGGGGTTTTACATCTGCCTCACCTGCAGTGCACATGGTTTTGTCCTTCTAAGAAATATTTTGTCAGAAAGAGTGAGCTAGAATAAGGGTAACAGTTCCTGCTAGAGCCTGCACAAAAATAGCCCTGCTTATAACCAACATAGATCATCTAGGTGTTAGACCACATGGGATAGCTGATCCCTAGGAATATTGTGAATGCCAAGGCAATCAATAGTTAATTAAAATAATTGGGATCAGCATTGTACTATTTTCACCACCAAAGAATCATTAGATGTATTAAAAATAAAACAAAATGGCAAAAATGCTGATTTGATATTTCATTTGTTTTTTAAAAATGTATTGAAAGTGCTGTATTCCTTTTAGATAAAAAGCCCAATAAAAGTTATGTTTTAAACAAATACACTTATCATACAATTATTACTGTATAAAAGAGTGTGCCCAAAAAGGCACATTTGTCTTTCCGTTTGCTTCTAGGCAAACAAACCCCCTTGTATTCAATCCTTTATTACCACCATAATGCCATAGCATGCAGCTAAGACACTATTTGGTACAACAACCATGGAGAATAACTGAATATTAGGCTACTTTAAAAATAGATAACTTATCAATGCAAAAATCAAATAATATAAAGCATTTAGCTGTATATTTTAAACACATTTGAACTCTGCAGCAATATACTGTACAAATAAGACAGACTTGTTTTCTTGCAAGTAAATTATATTGAGGTTTTAATATACAAATACAGCAGACAAAATGCCGCCTTGTGAACTTTAATAACAGTTGATAAAAGACATACAAAATAGCCAAGAAATGTCAAGGCAAATATTCTGGAAGATAAAAAAGTCTAAAACATTATATGTTGACAGCGATGACAAAAGGCAATGGTCTAAAAAGGAAACTGACAAGTACTTTAACCATGTATACATGTAAACATGGCTTACTTCAAAAGTAAGTTAAACACAAATCAATTAGAAGAAAAAGTAGAAAAATAGAATGTAAACAACAGACAGATAAGGTACACATTCATGAGAAGAAGGGGAAGGGATAGGGGCACCAGCAAGGAGCCAAATGATCAAAAGAATCTCGAAGCTCAAATCAGGGGGTTTTAGCAAGCAGGCTTGTAGCATTCTTACCAGAAAACCACACCTTTGTGTACTGTAGTCACAAAACTGATCACCGGAGGACATTATAATTTTATCCATTGGATGAAACAGTTATATCCTCTGGAACCAGATGATAAGGTTCAGGTGAGAGTTAAGGTTCCCATAAACCTGTGCAAGTTTTTACATGCTAGCATCGTGTGCAATACCCTGGCAAGTGACCCAACAGCTCCCCGGCAGCTAGATCACATGCGATTCATCATGGCCCTTTTTCAGATCTGATAGCATTACAAATTTGTCCTCTAAATGGGCAAAACCATGTTCACTGCAGGTGGGGCAGATGTAACAGGTATAGAGAGATAGCGATAGTTAGATTTGTGTGAGTTATTTTGTTTCTGTGCAGGGTAAATACATCTGCTCCACCTGCAGTGCACATGGGTTTGCCCATTTTGAGAAAAAAATTGTACTTCGATCAGATCTGAATAAGGGCCCATATGTAGTCCATTTACACTTGATATACCAAGGTATCGCTCCTATTTTACACTAAAGTTTGGCAATGGAGAATAATGGCTCACAATCAAAAGTTTATTAATAGTGGAAACTACATGTTTAGAGAGGCTATAGATAACAATAACTGTTTAAATGGCTGCAAACCACAAATCTCTACAGAAAGAAGAGTTTTTGATTAGAAAAAAATGTTTGATCTGGACATAACAGCAAGTCTCACTATTGATTAAAAGCAATTGCACTTGGATATTAGTAAAGCGCATCACCCTAGAAGAACCAATAAATTGTCTGATTCTAAATATCCCTGACTGTGATCAACATTATGAATTCAACTTGTAAACCATAGGTGGAAATGCTATTTTATCAAACAATAGAGTTGGTCGCGAATGAGCCAGAAAGACAAAACCAGTATACATTTCCCTAAGTTTTCTCTAAGTCCATATTGTGGGCCCAATAGTCAGATATACTGTAGGAGGTTAGGTAATTGAGGCAACCAATGTAAAACAGTCAAGGGAGAATGTAGGAAGGAGTCCTCCAATATTAACTGTACTAAGAATCATGTTTGGTTGAGTTTAAACATGATCTGCATCGCTCTAACATGCTCATGTTTTTTTTTTTTCAAAATAAACACTGTAATGTACCTAAAATTGTTACGATCCACCTCCAGCAGGTCGATGTAACACTGCAGTTAATATGTTCTTTCTGGGTTTTGTATTTCTTCCCTGTATCAACACTCCTGGGTTTGATGCACACCTTAGTCTTTGGTTGTGGCTGCCTGCTAGGCATCTGAGTATTTAGGCATTCTCCCAGCATTGAGACCCTGCCGGTTATAGCTTTGTTTAAGCCTTGTCTGAGTCTGGTTAAAGTCTTGTCAGAGTCCTGTTATAGTCCTGAGTATTCCAGCAGGCACTCCTCCCGGGTGTCCCTTGAAATCCAGCCAGTACTTGTGTAGTTTCACGGCGCCCGTAGATCACATGCGATTTGACATCCGATATTGCATGTGATATCGCATGCGATTTACTATCTATTTAATTACCCCACTATCCACTAGGGCGTTGAGTTGATGTTATATAGTGTGGCGAGCTCAGCGAGCCACCGAGCCTCAAGCATGACGAGCGCAGTGAGCCCCGCGAGGGGACACGAAATGTATTCGACGGAATTGCATGCAAATGGCATGCAATATCGTGAGTCGCTTTGAAACATTAATCCATTAGCCATTAGTCAGGACATGCTGTGTTCACATTCTGCTGTGTATCTGTAGTTACAAGTGTGGGTGTGAGGAATTATTTATTTTTATAACAGCTTCTTGCATTTTTTCAATCCTGGGACTTCAGTGGAGGATTGCTCCCATATTCTTCCACTCAACTCCCTGGTGTTTCTGTCCACTTGTTATATTGTCTACCACTGTCTGTCTGTTTGTTTCCACGAGTTTTAGTGAGTTAGCCTTTTGTCCGTCTCTCAATCTCGGTTGATGCATTGTCCTACATAAGACCTGGGGGCATCTGGATTGGAGCTGGCCAAACTCGCCCCTTCAGATGCGGCTGCTCTAGGTGAGGTCTAGCACTGCATGCATCAATTGACCACTGGGAGAGACAACAAGGTCAGGTGTGGTGCGTGGTCAGTCTCCTTCCGTATTAGCACACGGGGACTCCCCAGAGTCCTTACATCATAGCCGGCCAACAAAAGATTTCTGGAGCTGACTCCAGTCCAGTCTTGTCTAATCCAGGCTTGTCCAGTTCAGTGTTGTCCAGTCCAGTCTTGTCTAGTGCAGTCTTGTCTTAGTCCACTTTTGCCTGGTTTGCCATAGTTTGTTTTGTTTGGTTTTTGTTTGAAGTGCCTGCAGGAGTCTGTGGTGGGCTTAAACATGGTTTTCAATGCCTTAAAACCTGAGCAGTTAGAGGTTCTACAGCAGTCCCTACTGCAGTTGCAAAAACTTTTAACCAAAAATGTTCTTATCCTCCCAGAGGTCGTTGGGGTTCATTCAGCCCAGTCTAAGAAATTATTAGATAGTGAGTTCTCAGAAGGAGACCCGAAAGAGGCATAGTGGGTATTTGTGGCCCAAGCTCTCCTTAGAGGAGCGAAAGCGGTGCAGAGACCAAAATCTGTGTCTATATCGTGGGGGTTTAGGCCACTATATTCAGACCTGTGAGTTGCACAGGCCAAAATGTGGTGACAAGTCCTGTTTTCTAGCCAAACTGAATCAGGTTTCAAGACCTACTGTACTCCTGTCTCTACTGTGGCAGAGGTAATTGTCCCAGAACGTACACAAAAAAGCACTCTGAGCTATAATTTGGGTCCAGGGACTAGGGAGCTCCATTATAGATCCAGGAATCAAAGGAGGCTGTTTCCCTTATCTTTCTCCTTTCCTGTAAAATCAGAGCTGCAATTCCCAGTTGGGGAGTCTCAGGTGTCAGTCCCAGAAGGGGTCTCGCATGGCACAGCCCCAAGGGAGGTCCCAGAAGCCATTACCCTTTAATGGATCTCAATAGGCACAGCCCCAGGTGGGGGTCGTAGTCCCGAGTGGTGGCCCAAAGGCCACATCCCCGAGTTGGGGTCCAAAGGCTTACTCCGGCCCAGAAAGTGGTTATGTCTGATCGGACTCAGAGAGGGACTCCAGCCGTGTTGTCTCACAAGGGGACTTCAGTCATGTTACTCCAGAAGGGGTCTCAAATGGCGTTGCGCCAAAATGGGTCCCAGAATCCATATCCCCAGGACGACACTGAGAAGGCCACGGCCTCTGACAAGATCCCGAAGGCCTCAGTCTCAGCTGAGTTCCCGAGGGCCACATCCTCAGCTGAGATCCCGAGGGCCCTAGCCTCAGCTGAGGTCCCAAGGTCCATAGCTTCAGCTGAGGTCCTGAGGGCCACTGCCTCAGCTGAGGTCCCAAATGCCACTGCCTCAGCCGAGGTCCTGAGGGCCACTGCCTCAGGAGGGTTCCTACAGGTCACAGCCCCAAAAGACGTCTCGAAGTCACAGCCCCAGAAGAGGTCTTGAAGCCATAGCCCCAGGACGTGTCCTCAAGGCCACAACCTCAGAAAGGGACCAAAGACCACTGCCCCAGGAGGGGTCCTGAAGGTCATAGCCCCAGAAGAGGTCTTGAAGGTCAGAACCCCAGAAGGGGTCGTCTAGGCCACAACCTCAGAAAGAGTCCTGAAGACCACTGTACCAGGAAGGGTCCTGAAGATCACAGCCCTAGAAGAGATTTTGAAGGCCATAACCCCTAAGGGGGTCCTAAAAGTCACAGCCTCAGGAGAGGGTTCAAGTGACTTTACCCAAGGGAAGCACTTCAGCCAGTAAGTGTACAACTCCCAGTCCATAGTTATTGCCACTGGATGTGCTTAACTGTCTTCTCTCTACAGGAACTCTCCTGGAGTTTCAATTTCAAGGGGAATGGAACCAATTTATGTTGAGATTCCTAATGTGTCTAGGCATTCAGGTAGGAAAGGGAAGAATCATCTGGTTGCTTGACCTATATTTTTTGAAGATTATTTTGAACCAGAGATCTCTTCCCCTTTCCTGGTGTTTCCAAGCGGGCACACGGTAAAAAGAAGTATAAAAATAAGCGCTGGCTTTTACCTTGCCCTGCTTGTAAAAATGTATTTTTATCCGGTCTTATTGTGTATAGTAGCCACCTTCAAGGGGGGGGGGGGGCACTGTTGTTTCTGTTTATCTTGTTTTGGTAAGTACCTGCATGCCAGGGTTTCGGATGTATCCCTGGTGTGGAAACTTGGTATTGGGGTCCCTTTACCCATCTTCAAGAGGGGGTACTGTTATGATCTGCCTCCAGTGTGTCGGTGTAACTCTGCAGTTAATATGTTCTGTGTGGGTTTTGTATTTGTTCCCCAGATCAGCACTCTAGGTTATGCTGATCCCCCTTTCCTGGGGTTGATGCACACCTTTGTCTTTTGGTGTGGCTGCCCTCATTGAGACCCTGCCGATTATAGCTTTATTTAAGCCTTGTCTGAGTCTGGTTAAAGTCTTGTCAGAGACCTGTTATAGTCTTGAGTATTCCAGAAGGCACTCCTGCCGGGTGTCCTGTGAAATCCTGCCTGTGTCAGGGAACCATTGCTGCAGTCTGAGAGATCCTGTATTAACATGGACCCTGTCTCACAGAGATAAGTGCTGGGTATTCCACCTTCAGTATTTCAGCTGATCCCTGTTAGAGTTTACCTGTGTGGAATTTATATCAATCAGATATTATTACAGGTACTGGAATTGGACTATTTCCAGTAGTAATTTAAGTAAGGATAGTCACTCAATTTTTAAAAGGGGAAGAGTTGAATGGACCATTCAACTCTGCCCATTGTGCTTTCATGAAATTACTTTAGACCACACTGAACATTGGATATAGTTATAAATATAAATATAAATAGACTATATCGCAGTAAATCAGGATGATCTGTTATTAGGGTTGACCACAATAGGGAGCTATGGTACCAGAAATGGAATGGTGAAGTAATTTTAATAAGGCCTCAGATTTCTAAGCTCTACAACTAATAAAATGTGTGGTTTCAACCCATGTTTAGGATATTACAGAAATTAAAAATGTCTATTTATATTTTGGAATTGTATGGGAAAAAATCAACATACAATTTTACAAAATGCATTTATTATATATGAATTACATATGAAAACTAATTGTTTGAAACTACTATATTGAGATTTAACAATGAAATACAGTACAATATACAATTTTGCATTGTGTTGTACATACACTGTGCTTTATATGAAAACTACTCATTTGATATAACATTTCTACTCCTAACATGACACTGAACAATTAAATACTTTTAAATGTTTTCACACCTCTTCTATCTTTCATTAAAAAAAATTCTTGAATGTGCTAAATCTGCACTCCACATCACATGAGGAAATGGATGTGAATTTCATGGCTGGTCTTTCTATAGGGTTCAAAAGCAAAGCTCCCTGCACTTCCTCTTCACAGAGAACCAGACCCACTTTTTCAATCTCTTTGGAATTGGGATTGCCCGGCAGCACAACCTCAAACTTCTTGGCTATGGATACCCAACTTGTCCAAGAGCCACTTTTTTCTTCACCATCTGTATGACCTTTGAGCGATTCCGTCATTGGCAGTGTTACTTTTTCAGCTTCTTTATTGCACATTCCAGGTGGGAAAAGTTAGCTCAACACTTGTAGGGCTGGCACTGAGTTTAAAGTTATCTGTGCATCTAAAATAGTAATAGATGCACACCCATCTAGGGCATCAGTAATCTCCTTGTTACTCTCAGAGTTTTCTGCATAATACATTGCAGCTGATAGCCGGTCATCCACTGTGGCTATCATTACACCGCTGACAGTCAGTGGCAAATCTAACATGGCCAACATAAGAATTGTAATGTGTCCCACAAGCTATCTGTACAGTTTGTGCAGCCAAGTAAAGATTCTACCAACAAGGAAACAATTTAACTTAGTATATATACATAAAGTCTTTGTTTAACATTAAACATCCGTGTATTTTCTGCACCCGGAGCATAACATTATTTTGGCTAGATTCACTTTCAGCTTTATTTTGATGTGGTTGGATTTGATGTCACTTTCTTGGAAGCAGCAGTGATATCGCTGTTAGGTAATGCAAAAGGATTTATATATTAATTGCAGATGGCTGCTCATGCAGTGGGGTTATTCCACAAAAAAATCAACACAGGTAGGGGCATGGCTTGGCTGGCAAACAAGGCAGACGTGTCCCTCAAGAGCTCCAGCAAAGCTCTGAATTGTTATCTTCCCTTACCCATTTTTCAGGCCTCACAAATCCTTCTCTTACCCAGGGGAGGCTTGCCCAAGTCTTCAAAGCAGATGGGCAAGGTGCTGCAGAGTCAGGGTTAGAAGCTCTCCTCTTCCTTGCTGTTACCGGCCTTTCCACACTGCCAATACCTGGATGAGCCTCATTGTTGAAGCCACATCGGGGGAGAGTTGAGCCCGGGATGCTCCCCCTCAAGACCGGGCTGTGCATTGATCCCCCCCCGCCGATCGCCTGCTGAGCACAGCGGTGACACAATGTCTGGAGTCCCAATGAGGCCTGCTGCAGCGGAGACTCTCGGCTGGTACTGTGGGGCAGTGACCATATTAGAGAGTGAGCTGAGCAGCAGATGGAGGGAGGGAGCTATCAATTTCAATAGCAGTATAAGCTCCCCTGCCTTTCTCCCTCACCTTTTCTGACAACCATATACTGTAAATGTGGACCTTTTCTCCCCATTCCCCTCTCCTCCATTCAACTGTGTTGAAGCAAAGAGAATGTTCTGTGCAAAACACAGACAGGATATTGAGGTATTTTTTACAGTTTCTATCAGCTGATTGTTAGTCAGTCACTGCTGCTCCCCACATAGCTACCCCCACATCTATTGTTTTTTAACCTATATAAGGGTTGCTATTCATTGCAATTGCTACTGGGTTCTATTAATCTGCAGCTGGATCCATAAGGAACCCATATCTTATTGTGACTGAACTTTACCTTAACGTAAGATAGCTTAACCTAAAATAATTCACACGGACACAAAATAAACCACACAAATAATAAATAAATACAAGGACAACCTAGTGCTAGGTTTCAAAAAGGTCAACAGACATTTATTGATTGGTGACCTTATTTGAGCTAATATTAAATTAAATTTGAGTTGTAATTTTAACTAGATTTGAAATAAACTTTAAAATAAATTTGGAGGATGTCAGAGAGAACGTAGCTACCAATGCCAGCCCAGTCAACTTGATCTTATCCAAAAACCAAGGAGGGGCTCACAACACTCCCTGGCCTGCATAACCTGCATTTTGTGGGACCAGTGGCGTAACTAAAAAATCTGCCCCCCCAAGCCAAAAAAGTTTCCTGCGTCCCCCCCCCATAGCATTCTAGTGAAACAAACAGAGCTGTTTCTAGACAACATGGTTTTAACAGTAAAAATAGGCCCACCAATAGATATTTAAAAAAAATAAAATTTCGCACATTTCAAAAAAGTATGTGCGGCCTCGCTTTAAGGGTTAATGCCCTTTAGAAAAATGCCACACACTGCAATGCCCATTAACAATATGTCACCCATCTTAATTTCCCTTAAACATTATGCCACACACAGTGATCTCCAATACACATCATGCCACTTATCGCAATGACCATTACATAATATTTGACACACCGCAATGCCATTAAACATTATGCCACATACCGCAATGCCCATTACACAATATGCCACACACCACAATGACCATTACATATGCCACCCACCGCAATGCCTATTACACAATATGTTACACTCCGTAATGCCCATTACACATGGGACACACACATATATATATATATATATATATATAAAGAGAAAAAGGGACCCCAACCGCGCACACCTATATGGTTGCGGCACCTCTGAAGGCCCCCTGTTAGACAGGACCCAAATTGGTTTAGAGATGAAGTAGAGTGTGGTACAGAGTGCGCTACCAAGATTTAATCCACAATTGTTAAAAATATGATAAAATTTAATGACACAATGCCTACAATAGGCAGCATAAAATACATATAGACTTTTTTACAGCATGTATTTGTCAATTTCTCTGATTCAGGTTATATCTGTGATGAAAACAAAGGCCCAACGCGTTTCGTCAGATAGTTGACTTCATCAGGGGCTTACAAGCAGGGTTTGACAATCCAAATGACACTGTAAATTTAATATACACAGTCATAAGTCCATAACATAACTGAAATTTGACATTTAAGCTGATGAAAAAATGAAAAGAGGAGAGGAGGATAGAATGAGAGGACTATAGTGGGGATTGATGAGCCATGATTAATATTATATAAGCTTCTGAATGAAGAAAAAACGTGAATTTGTGAAATTTCTATTTAAACGTGTATTCATACAAGAGGTAGTGAACATACCATAGTTGGACATTCAATTTATAAAACAATTTTAAAATGATTTAGTGACGGTTGGGTTGATTTAAAGTTAACCGCTTTTACACTTTAAAACTGAAAATAGTGTCTATTGTGAAAAGACTTGTGATCACCGTGAATAACATATAGTGAACTGGTGCTCCACGGACATAGGACCAACGGATATATAAAAATATGTATTTTTTATATATCCGTTGGTCCTATGTCCGTGGAGCACCAGTTCACTATATGTTATTCACGGTGATCACAAGTCTTTTCACAATAGACACTATTTTCAGTTTTAAAGTGTAAAAGCGGTTAACTTTAAATCAACCCAACCGTCACTAAATCATTTTAAAATTGTTTTATAAATTGAATGTCCAACTATGGTATGTTCACTACCTCTTGTATGAATACACGTTTAAATAGAAATTTCACAAATTCACGTTTTTTCTTCATTCAGAAGCTTATATAATATTAATCATGGCTCATCAATCCCCACTATAGTCCTCTCATTCTATCCTCCTCTCCTCTTTTCATTTTTTCATCAGCTTAAATGTCAAATTTCAGTTATGTTATGGACTTATGACTGTGTATATTAAATTTACAGTGTCATTTGGATTGTCAAACCCTGCTTGTAAGCCCCTGATGAAGTCAACTATCTGACGAAACGCGTTGGGCCTTTGTTTTCATCACAGATATAACCTGAATCAGAGAAATTGACAAATACATGCTGTAAAAAAGTCTATATGTATTTTATGCTGCCTATTGTAGGCATTGTGTCATTAAATTTTATCATATTTTTAACAATTGTGGATTAAATCTTGGTAGCGCACTCTGTACCACACTCTACTTCATATATATATATATATATATATATATAGAGAGAGAGAGAGAGAGAGAGAGAGAGAGAGAGAGAGAGAGATTCATGGACTGGCACTCTCCTCGGCTGGTTCTATTGCCCTGGTGCCTACTGGACGTGTAGGTAGATCAATATCAAAGCAAGACAGTGGCACTCGTGGGTCTTATACAAAACTTGTATTAGTCAGGCATTACAGAAAATGCGAAAGTGAACCGACGTTTCGGAGCCTAGCTCCGTTTTCAAGGTGCTGGGAAGATTTACTATCATTCAGCGAGGCTAAGGGAGGGAAGGGCAGGGGGACAGGCGGTAAAACTTTTTACTTACTTTGTCCAAGTCACGGCACTGCTGTCCCGCACGCCCCAATCCTAACTCTCAGGACAGCTGCTGTGCTGCCTGCCGGGGAGTCGGAGACCAGGGAGGAGGACAGACTGAGACGTGAGCCATGGGAGGAGCTGCCCGCGGCACAGCAGCCCACGACCATCTTGTTTTCTGGCAAAATGCCAGTTTGCCGCAGCTGACAGGTGCTTGCAGCCCACCAGCTGATAGGCGCCCACCACAGCGCTTGTCCTCCAAGCCACCGTGGGGGCTGCCTCACGGTGGCTACGCCACTGTGTGAGACCCACCACCCTTTAACTTGGCAGATCAGAAAGCACTCCCACACAGGAAACGCCCTGTGTCCAACCACATAGAAAAGGACACACTCGCTGACCTACCAAAAGGGGGTGCACCACAATGACCTGTTATGCCATGCTTTGACTGCTGGCTGGTAGAGACTTCCTGCCAATCTTGCTATAAAGAGCCGACAGCAATCGCACCCAAAACTGAAATTAGTGCCAAAATCCCATAAAAATCCATGGTGTGCGGGTGGGGCTTCCAAAAGGCAAAGAGGAAGAGGAAACCACATGACCATGAATATATAAACCTTTAAGCTGAACTCCAATTATCCTTCCCATAGGCTGATTTCTTATCACCCAGCTACCACAGCACAACCCACCTGAAACTAGCCTTACACTTGCTTTTCAGTAATTGTCCAAAAAGATAGGGCTCTTATGTGGCATAGTGCTTATGCAGCCGTCAGCCAGTTTTAGCATTACACTGACCTTTGGTGATATTTCTTAATGCAGCTGACACAAGCCTGGTCTGCAGAACCACCTAGTGTCCTACAGAAAATATTAGCAATCTGCTCTAATTATTTCCTGTAAGGCAACTGAATTAAGTATAGCCATGCTTTAAGAAGTCAAATATTTAGCTCGCCAACACCTACTTCTACTATGGAATGTCATAGCAACTATTAACCCAAGTAGTTCCTCCTCCAATTAATATATTAATCAAGTTATTTCTTTTTAGTCGGGATTTATCATCCCCATTTATTTGCTATATACGATATTCAGATAGCTCAGAAACAAATCTCTCCAAGCTCTTGGGTAGACAAAGTCTCATTCATCCGGAGGCTAATCAAGCCCTTCAATCAGCTACTGATTTTTACTTACTAGAGAACAATCCTGAGGAGACATCCACTTTTCATTTCTATTGCACCCTTAAATCAGTCATATGCAGCTCCGCGATCCAAATCGCTGCTAAACTTAAAAAAAGACTGTAAGAGAAATTTTGGCAGGCTGAATTAGAAGTACTCACATTGGATAGCGCTCACAAGGCTAATCCACAAGATAAATCACTACTTAAAGCTTTGACTGTTGCTAGAGATAAGGTTAATGAATTCTATTGGCAGAAGTACAGCACAAGCTTAATAAACTAAACCAAACATATTGGGGGACATTTACCAAAATGGATTCGTAGAAAAAAGGTGTATTCGTAGGGAGAAATACACCTTTTTTTTACGAATTTGTATTTTCGGGATTTACAATCCCAAAAATACAACAATTCGTATTCCTAAAGATGGAACATTCGCATTTGTATTTACATCGATAGGATACGACAGAAATCACCATTCAAAAGAATGGTGGTTCCTGATGTACTAAGCAGCCGTACTGATAATACGGCTGCTAAGTGGTGTAAAACACCCACGCAAATACGACAGGAAAATACACCCTGCTTTCCCTGTCGTATTTGCTTTAAGCCTGCACGGATCAGTCAGATCTGTGCAGGCTTTAGTGTAAAAAAAAATAGAAAAAAAATAAATAGAAAAAAAAAATGGCGTGGGGTCCCCCCCACAGCTGTAACCAGCACCAGGCTGAAGGAGCCGGGGCCGGTAATTAAAAATCAGGGAATCCGACAAATAGGGGTTCCCCGATTTTTAACAACCAGCCCCAGGCTCCAGGTCCGGGGCTCGTTCCCAAAATACGGGGGACAAAATGACTAGGGGTCCCCCGTATTTTAAGAACCAGCCACAGGCCAAACCAGCCAGCAGGGTAATGTCACAGCCGGGGGACACTTATTATATAAGGTCCCGCGGCCAAAACATTAACCCTACCGAACAGTCAGCCTGGCCAGGGGCCCTGGGGGAGTGGGGACCCCCCCAATGAAGGGGTCCCCCCCCTCCAGGACTTACCTGACCAGGCTGAAGCCTGGTGCTGTCCTCGATGCCCCTGGGCGGTGGGCATCGAGCTGATAGTGGTGTAAAAAAAAGATTAAACTATTGTCTAATACTGGGGCACTATGTCTAATACTGGGGCACTAGGCAGCAAGCCTCCCCCGCAAGCTGGGACTTGGAGAACCACAAGTCCCAGCCTGCGGGGCATTAAAGGGCCCGCTGGGTCTTGTAGTGCCACAGTATTAAAAATAGTACAATAAAACACTGACACATACTTAAAATAAAACTTTAATACATACAAAGCCCACACATACTAATACTTACCTATCTTCTTTCCGTAGGTAGCCCTGGTCCTGATGTCCTGCAGTCCTGTGTCGTCTTCGGGATCCATGTCGACCGTCGCTGTCCATGTCGGCGATGGCGTCCCCGTCCGGATCCGACGAAATCCATGTGGGAACCTATGGAAGGAAACCATACTCACCTGTCCCAGCGCGACGTAGTCCAGGTAAGGGTCTTGGCAAAAAAACAAACCGACACCCGAAACCAGACCGGACAGCAGGAGCCGCACGGTGTTTGTGTACATCGTGCGGCTCCGCCTCCCGAATGCCGATATTGGCCGCCTTGCGGCCTAGCGGCTCCTAATTGGCCGCTAGGCCGCAAGGCGGCCAATAGCAGCGTTACAAAAGGAATGCCCATGACCAGTAACGTTAACTGCATGCCTGACCAATTTATGCTCTGACTCATTCATAGCAGAGCAAACACTGGCATTTGCAGACATTTTAATCTTTTTCTCTTCAAGTGAGAATTTTTCTTTTCAAAGAAGAGTTAGATAGTCATCCTTCTTTTAGGTAAAGTCTTAATAAAAGTTACGTTTTAATGAATCAATACTACATTACATAATTATATACAAAGAGTGCGCCCAAAAAGCACATTTTGCTTTTTTGTGACCTGCGTCTTTGCAAGTCAATCCCCTTCTATTCAGTTGTATTCTCTGAATGTTTGGGCGCACCACCAATTGATGACTAGGAGATTTTTCGTCAATAGTTTCAAATATTGGTCTTTCAAAATTAGTCTAACATAATTACTTGATATGAACCATAGTCTGTGCGGATCCACCCTCCACTTACATTCCCTCATTGTCCTCAGAGACCTGCTTGTCTCTTATAGAACCTTGGATGCTGGATGAGGTTCACAAGGGTATTGACTCGTGCGTCCCAGTCTAATGGAGTCCCTCTCAGCCACCGCTCTGTTTATTAGACCCTGAAAAATCTTTACCACACCTTCTCTACATACTTCAAGAATATTCATTTACCTCTTTCTATAAACTGAATACTAATAAGACTTAAACTCTCCCACTTAATATTCCCCCCACATATGTCGCTAATTTAAAGGCACTATATATTTACTCTTGACTGTCCTGTACATTAAAATACTTAGGGATTAACATGACAATCAAGAAACTTCTAATAGAGTGCAATTACATTCCTCTACTCAAAGCCTTTGTGGGGCTGACTCTTCTCCCAGTACTGTACATCTGTCTGTAGGAGATAAATATTTAACGGATCACATCCTCGCTGCCACTAAGGCCGCTATAGCTCAATTATGGAAATCTGATAAGATTCCTTCTTTAATGTTTATTCAAAACAAGATGCACACCCATTTTGTATATGATACCACTGACGCCAAATACTCCTCCGCAAACTCGCTCCAAATGAAATGGTTTGTTAGCTTTCTATATAGAGAAAAAGTGGGCCCTGCCCACGCTTTCTATATAGAGAAAAAGTGGGCCCTGCCCACTTCTATCTATAGCAATTCCACAAACCTTCTGGCATTACGCTCCCAATAATCTTTATCTCCCCTGAAATGTGTTTTTTTTTTTGAGGAGGGGGGCAATTGTCTTCTTCTTTTATTTGTATTTGGCGTTGTTTTTTAATGTGATTTTCTCCTATTATTCCCCCTTTTTCCCCCTATTTTTTCTTTCTGTAACCCCTTCGAAAAATGCCATGTGTGCATAACATTCTAGGGGTTCTGCCATGTGTGCAAAATAATCCCAGGATAATGCCACGTGTGCCAGATAAATCCAGGGATGCCGCTATGTGTTCCTTCTCATTTCAAGAGTGACGCCATGTGTGCCATATAATTCCAGGGGTCCTGTCATGTGTGCCGTTTAATACCAAGGGTGATGGCATGTGGGGGTGCCACCATGTGTGCCTTATAATTCCAGACATGCTATGAGTCATGTAGAATTCCAGGCGTGCCGCCATGTCTGCATAAAATTCTAGGGGTTCTGTTATGTGTGCCATATAATAACAGGGGTACTGCCATGTTTGCCAAATAATCCCAGGATGCTCCCATGTGTGCCAGATCAGTCCAGGGGTGCCGCTATGTGTTCCTTTTCATTTCAAGAGTGCTGACATGTGTGCCTAATAATTCCAGGGGTCCTATTATGTGTGCCATTGAATACCTAGGGTGCTGCCATGTGTGCCATATAATTCCACAGGTGTCGCGATGTTTGCTGTCTACTTTCATATAATTCCAGGGATGATGCTCTATGTTGCTATACAATTCCAGGAGTACTGCCATGTGTGCCATATAGTTCCAGAGGTACTGCCATGTGTGCTAGATCAGTCCAGGGGTTCTGACATATGTCCTGTTAAATTCCATGCATGCTCCCATGTGTGCCAGACATTTTCAGGGTTGCTTCCAATGGGCATATCAGCCCAGGGGTGTGACCATGTGTGCTGGGCTGAAGCACGGGGGAAGGGGGGGTGGCGGGGTGCTGGGTGATGCAGTGCGGGAGGGACCTGGGTTCGGCATGTTGCTCCACTGGGGGGGGGTGGCGGGTGCTGGGTGATGCGGTGTGGGAGGGACCTGGGTTTGGCCATGTTGCTCCACTGGGGGGGGGGGCGGGTGCTGGGTGATGTGGCAAGGGAAGGACTTGGGGATTCTCCTGCTCTACCCACAGACAAAGATACAGAGAGCTGCGGTAAACTTACCCCTGCTGCCGGCATCCTTGCTTCTCTGATCCACAGGCCCGCCGACAGGGGGAGGGGGGTCTGTTTAGTCTGAAGTCCCGGGCCCTGACAGAGAAGGGGGCCTGGACCTGGTCCTACAACTATAAATATTAAATATTACCAGCTATCTATCTGCCCCTGATTTCTGTCCCCGTGGTGTGTCCATCGGCTCTGCTGCAGGCTTCAGCCAGACTATGCTCTGGTCTCGGACAGCAGGGGCTGCTGGGACATGTAGTTTTTTTTAAGTGTCTGGCAGCCAGGCACTTAAAACAAAACTACATGTCCCAGCAGCCCCTCCTGTCCGGGACCAGAGCAGACCAGACTAATGGATACCTGAAGCATTCCTCGGTGAGAGCTGCTGCTCAGGAGGTGTCAGAGTGGTGCTTTGAGATGGTGCACTGCCTGTGCGGATGAGGGGAGGAGGAGGACCCAGCAAGTCACAGGGATCCAAAGAAAACACTGCAGCAAGGATCTCCCTGTCAGCCCCCACCACAGTGAGTACTTGTATTATGTATTTTTTGTTCAGGCTGACCTCTGTTGCTCCCCCCCTCTCTCTCTCTCAATTTCTCCTTTCCCTCTCTCTCTTCTGTTTCTCACTTTTTGTCACACACTCACCAATTTTCCCATTTCATTCTGTCTCACCCTCCCTCTTTCATTTCCACCTATTCCCTTCTCTCTCTCTCTCTTTCTCTCTCTATCTCTCTCTATCTCCCACTCACAGTCTGTGACTACAGGCACACTCTGCATGGTTTTAACACTGAGGACTGTACCTGAGCTGGGTCAAACCTAGATAACCTTCCTACTGAGCACCTTACTCTCTGGGATCCCCCACCAACCACTGATCTGGCCCACCTCCCAAGTTTAAAAGCTTCCGGCCACCATGATTGTTAACCATCTGAGGCACTGACCAGCTTTGTCAATATAAGAAACAGTGCCATTAGCACCAGACATTTCAGTCACAGGTTTGGCAGATCCTCTAAATGAAAAGATTGGTTTAAACAAGTGCACATGTCCTTTTTTTACAAGCTAAGAGTGGGTTGGTGGACCCAGGGACAATTCCATCTTGCATCACCATTCATTAATCCCACTGCTGTGAGTCAGTGTTTCATTCATACAGTATGTAACAAACTACCATCTGTTTGTGCCAAGGCTCTGTCGCCTAGTATGATAACCAGCCAGCTTGCTGCAGACCTTAGCCTAAATTGAAAGAAAACTAAATTGGTTGGTAAAGTGGTTGAGGTGAGAATATAGTCAATTCTTTACAGTTTGCCAGAGGAGGTGGACAGGCAGGTGAACTCTCTGTCAGTGGGGTGCAGAGTTCATCATATGTCTAAAAGCTGCAACCTTGAAGCTAGTGCCATTATACCAAATTTGTGTTGGTGTCTGCCTGAAGGATTTTGAATTTGTCTGTCTAAAGATGGGTAGGCTAGCATATTAAAGTCACCACCAAATCGAATGGGTAAATGCACATGAGGGGATATTAACGATATGAGCTTACACAAAAAAGACTAGAATAAACTTTTGGTGCATAGAAACTCACACATACATACTGTAAACCTTATCAGAGAAAGTTAAATGGCATATCAAATAGCGACCTTCAGGGTCTGAGATAACATTTGAGACTGTCACTGGCAGCAAAGATTTGGTTATAATTACGAAGCTTCTGGCCTTGGAGGTATAAGGGGCAGAGGCCTGTACTTTCCAGCCCAGAGTGGAGAGCTTTAGCGTCTCCGCAGCCGTGAGGTGCGTCTCTTGGAGGAAAGCTACATCAATATGTAATTTCTCTTTCAATGGTCCTGGTGACACAGCTCAACACTGGGATGTAGGAGGGTCCGAAGGAGCCAGGCACCTATCCTAAAGTTTTCAGAGGGTAGGCTCCTCCCCTACTGCATCCCGGACTCTTCAGTTCGTGTTAGGTGCCCACTGGAGTGGGTGCTATTCTAAAGGGCTGCGGGAGCAGCTGAAGAAATAGAGTAGTTAGGGGATTTTTATTATTTTATTAATTTTACTCTAGCAAGGTAGGCACAGTGTGAGGATTCTCATAGTGAATCCTCACACTGCTAGCACAGCAGGAGCTGACAGAAGCGCGTCCTGTCAGCTCGCTGTGCACTAGGGAGACGCTGTCTGGCCTCCCTGTGCAGCGCTTACAGCTTATTTTAAGAAGCTGCCTGGGCTCCGGAGCGTCCTGAAACCGGCTTCACGCTTAGGTGGGGATCATGGGGGACAGGCGCTCCGTGATGGCGGCGGCCATTTTCTGCGGAGCTTACACACTGAGCTCCTGATATGAGAGGACAGCAGTGTTGTTACAGGCATGTTCCAAGTGGTGAAAAAAAGAGAGAATGTGCCAGCGCTGGCTGAATAATTAGAAAGACAAGACGGTATCTCAAAAAATATTAACAAATTTATTTTAACATATAAAAACAATCAAGAAAAATAATAAACACATAAAATTAATTATGAATATAAAAAGAGCACAATATGCTTATAGCTATTGATGCGGAGCTCCACCAGTGTGGAATTTAGTGAAATAAAGTTGTTGTGATATTACCATCTGTCGTTCTCTGGTATAGTGTTAGTGGGTACCAGGAAAAAGTGATGATATAGTCCCATGGATAGGTTCCCTAGATGGGGATACAGGCAATTCTCCCTATTTGGCGTCTTCTCCTTTAAGTAGGATGATTAGGAACTGTGCTGAAGTCCCAAAATGATTTGTAATCCAATGAAGTGGTAGGAGATGATGGACGTCTTTGGGAGAAGGGACATCACTTGAAAAGATAAAGATGGTAAATTGTTTTCAATGGCTCAACGCGTTTCCCCGGATGTTTGCTGTCCGGCTTCCTCAGGAGCAAGTGTGTAGGGTGAGCTCTGGGCTCAGTTTAAATAGCAAAGAGCTAATTGCTCATTAGATGCATCTGTGCATGAGTGCTCTGGTTTAAACAACATAGTTATGCAAATAATGATTAAAATACAATAAAAATGAGAACCGTCTGGATACTTAAATAATCTAATGATACAGGAGGCAGCATAAAGAAGTTATGATAGGTTTTAAACACCTTTAAAGTGTATAATGGGTACGGAGTAATAACCTTTAACCCGAGGGTCACATGACCCAAGACATAATGGCATGTAAGAATGTAAACAAGCATCAATAGGATGCTAGATAGTCAACTTACAAAATGTGGAGTATGGGGTGCACTCCCGTGCTGACTGAGGTGCGCGAGGGACCCCCACCCGTCGCCGATTGCCGGTATCGGCGATCCGGGCGGTGGGATCCACACACGCATCCCCGCCAGCGTCTACCGCGTTGCTAGGGAACGGCGCCCGCATGACGCTGCAACGTGCCACGTCATGCGGCGTCACCCTGCAACTGAGCCTGCACCCCGCCCGCCGCCCAGTCTGACAGGCGGCCCGTCGTAAGCCCGATCACGTGGGGCATATACGTATGCGGTCCACCTGCTGCTAGGCAACAGGGCGGGACGCAAGCTGTGGCGTGAAAAACACACCACCCGGCAGTAAATCCACCACGAGGGATTCAGGAGTGGACCATAGGGACTCCATTATATAAACAAGGAAAAGCTGGATAGAATAGGGGATAATATTTCACTGTATTAGTGTTAACAGAACGATATATATAAAACTCACATCAAAAGAATGGTTGAAAAATGTTAAATATCTACACAAAAAAATGTATGATATATGCGGATACAGTAAGCAGATACAATATAACATAACAGAAGGTATACAAATGTATATGAATATAATAAGAAGAACATATAGATATTCATCGATATATCGATTCTTTTAAGGTTCATATTAGAATACATGTGAAGAGGGGATGGATCTAGAATACAATTAAAAACATGTATATGTCATATTCTATCGAAAAGAGGGGTCTAGAGGACAGAATTCAATTCAATTGTTTCATTTAAACCCTCAGGATGTAGAGAATTGAATCTAAGGTTCAATAGACCTCCCTTTTGCACAATAAGTTATATCTGTCTCCTCCTCGTGCTGTTAGAAACATAGAAACATAGAATTTGACGGCAGATAAGAACCACTTGGCCCATCTAGTCTGCCCCTTTTTTTAAACATGTTACCTCAAACCATATTTGATCCTTATTTTTTTGTAAGGATATCAATATGCTTATCCCAAGCATGTTTAAATTGTACTACTGTATTTGCGTCTACCACCTCTGTTGGGAGGCTATTCCACTTATCTACTACTCTTTCTGTGAAAAAATTCTTCCTCGCATTTCCCCTGAATCTTCCTCCCTCTAGTTTCAGTGCATGTCCTCGTGTTCTGTTGCTCCTCTTCCTGTGAAGAATGTCTCCCACCTGTACCTTGTTAAAGCCCTTGATATATTTGAAAGTTTCTATCATGTCCCCCCTTTCCCTTCTCTGCTCTAAAGTATACATATTAAGATCTTTTAGTCTTTCCTGGTACGTTTTGTGATGTAGGCCATGCACCATTTTAGTTGTTCTTCTTTGTACAGTCTCTAATGTATTTATATCCTTCTGGAGATATGGCCTCCAGAACTGAACACAATACTCTAGGTGAGGTCGTACCAATGACCTATACAGTGGCATTATTACTTCTTTCTTTCTACTGCTGATACCTCTCCCTATGCAACCAAGCATCTGACTTGCCTTCTTCATTGCTTTGTTACATTGCCTACCTGCTTTTAAGTCCCCTGAAATAGTGACACCTAGATCCCTCTCTTCCTCAGTAGTTTCCATTATAGTGCCATTTATACTATATTGAGACTTTGGATTTCTGAGACCCAAGTGCATGATTTTGCATTTTTTGGCATTAAACTGTAGTTGCCATTCTCTTGACCATTTCTCTAATCTGCCTAGATCCTCAATCATTTGTTTTACCCCTCCTGGTGTGTCTACCCTGTTGCATACCTTTGTGTCATCTGCAAAAAGGCACATTTTACCCTCAATTCCATTTGCAATATCACCAATAAAGATATTAAAAAGCACCGGTCCAAGTACAGATCCCTGGGGTACTCCACTTGTAACCTTTCCCTCCTTTGACTGTACTCCGTTTACTACAACTCTCTGTTTTCTGTCCTGCAACCACGCTCTTATCCATTCAACTATCTTAGAATCCAATCCCAAGCTTTCAAGTTTATTTAACAGTCTGCGATGTGGGACAGTGTCAAAAGCTTTACTAAAGTCTAGATAAGCTACATCTACAGCCCCACCTTGATCTATTACTTTAGTCACCCAGTCAAAAAAGTCAATAAGATTTGTTTGACATGATCTTCCCCCAGTAAACCCATGCTGTTTTGGATCCTGTAAATTGCTGGTTTTGAGATATTCTACAACTCTTTGTTTTAAGAGTGTTTCCATCAATTTCCCTACTACTGATGTAAGGCTCACTGGTCGATAGTTGCTTACCTCTTCCTTGCTTCCACTTTTGTGCAGTGGGACTACATTCGCTGTTTTCCAGTCCTCTGGGATTACTCCAGTAGCTAGTGACTGGTTGAATAATTCTGTTATTGGTTTTACCAGCTCCCCTTTAAGCTCTTTTAGTATCCTTGAATGTATCCCATCCGGCCCCATTGATTTATCCACTTTCAGTTTTGAGAGTTCTGTGAGGACTTTCTCCTCTGTAAATGTACTTGTCTCTCCCTCAGTTTTCTGACTATACTTGCAACTTAACTGTGGCCCCTTCCCCTCTCTTTCAGCAGTGAATACTGAGCAGAAATAATTATTAATATTATCTGCTATTACATTGTCCCCCTCAAGAAAACTTCCACTCTCTGTCTTCAGTCTAATTATTCCACTTTTTGTTTTTCTCCTTTCACTTATATACCTAAAAAAAGTTTTCCCCCCTTTACCCACTGACTGGGCCATTTTCTCTTCAGCCTGTGCTTTTGCACATCTGATTACCTTCTTAGCCTCCTTCTGTCTAACAAGATACACCTCTTTGTCCTCATTCTTCTGCGTCTGCTTAAATTTCTTAAAGGCCAACTTTTTTGCTTTCACAATACTTGCTACTTCTTTTGCAAACCACAATGGCTTTCTTTTTCTTGTGTTTTTCCTAACTCTTTTGACACAAAGTTCTGTTGCTTTTAGAATTGCACTTTTTAATTTTTCCCACTTATCCTGCACTCCTTCCAAGTTCTTCCACTCTGCCAAAGAATCCCTTACAGAGTTTCCCATCTCTACAAAATCAGCCTTCCTAAAATCTAACACCTTTGTTTTTGTGTGCGATGAGTCAGTCTCTGTCTTTATTTTGAACCATACTGCTTGATGGTCACTGGATCCCAGATTTTCACCCACATTTATGTCAGATATTCTGTCACCATTTGTAAGTATTAAGTCTAATATTGCGTCCTTACGAGTGGGCTCCCTCACCAATTGCTGGAGGGATGCTCCTTGCAAGGAATTCAGCATGTCCCTACTTCTGGTGGAACTTGCAACAGGCAGCTCCCAGTTTACATCAGGTAGATTAAAGTCTCCCATGATTATCACCTCTCCTTTTAATGCCATTTTATTGATGTCCTGCAATAGGCTCTTGTCTAGTTCCTCTTCCTGACCTGGTGGTCTGTAGATCACCCCTATACGAAGAATCGCCTTCTCCCCTGTTTCTATGTTGAGGCGACATGTTCGAGACCTATGATTTTTAAACAAGTGGGATCAGATGAATGTTCAGTTTTATAATGGCGAGACACGCTATGTAGCATATAACCCTTCAGGATATTTCTCCTGTGTTCCATAAATCTGGTACGTAGATTCCTAGTTGTTCTACCAATGTAGGACAAGTTACAACTACATTTCATAAGGTAAATAATATATGTAGAATCACAGTTCATGAAACTTTTCGGTATTAGAGGGGGTTCCGATGGTGATATGATCACTGGTGTTTTATTTTTAGGAACATGATTACACATAGTACACTTATTCTTCCCACATTTGAAAAAACCTTTAGGTTTATTGGGGAGCCATGATATGTGGTCTTCTATTCTGTTAATAGTATCGGGTTTGTTTTTGGGTAAGTGGCTTGGGGCTAATAGGGTTTTGAGTGTTTTATTCTTTTTGTAGATAACCACTGGTTGTTTGGGGATAATATTAGACAGTACTTTATCTTGTAATAACACTCTATAGTTGCGACGTACTATGTTTTTTATATCCTTTGCACAACTATTAAATTTGCTTATAAATGCAATCTCTCCTCCACCCTGTTTTATCTTACTATTAGGAATTTTGGGTTTCAGTAAAGTTTTCCTTTCCATTCCCAAGACTTGGCTATAGGCATTCTGTATGAGTTCTTCTGGATATTCTCTATCACGGAAGGACATGGATAAAGTTTGGGCTTGGCAAATAAATGTATCTGTATTAGTGCAATTGCGGCGTAAACGCATGAATTGTCCTTTGGGGATGTTAGATTTCCAGGGACTATGGTGTGCACTTTTATAATGGATGTATGAATTAGTATTAACTGGTTTAATATAATTAGAAGAAATGATTTTGTCTTGACAGATCTCGAGAGTGACGTCAAGGAAGTCCACAGAGGTCTTGTTGAAAGTATGAGTGAAGGATAAATTATAAAGATTAGAATTGAGTGAACTAACAAATTGTGATGCTGAGTGATTGTCCCTATCCCAAATAATAATCAAATCATCGATGTAACGGCCATAGAAGACCAGGCTCGCCCCCCAGCCGCCACCCCACACATGGGTCTCCTCCACCTCACCCATGTATAGGTTTGCGTAGCTGGGGGCGAACCTGGTCCCCATGGCCGTCCCCATCGTCTGTAAATAATAATCACCGTGAAAAGTGAAATAGTTGTGGGTAAGAATAAATGTGATGCTATCCAAAATGAAGTCCCTATGTTCCGATACCAATGACTCGTCCTTCATAAGTCTCCTCCGTATAACTTCACATCCAAGTTGGTGGGGTATGTGAGTATACAGGGCATTGAACCCCCTCTAATACCGAAAAGTTTCATGAACTGTGATTCTACATATATTATTTACCTTATGAAATGTAGTTGTAACTTGTCCTACATTGGTAGAACAACTAGGAATCTACGTACCAGATTTATGGAACACAGGAGAAATATCCTGAAGGGTTATATGCTACATAGCGTGTCTCGCCATTATAAAACTGAACATTCATCTGATCCCACTTGTTTAAAAATCATAGGTCTCGAACATGTCGCCTCAACAGCACGAGGAGGAGACAGATATAACTTATTGTGCAAAAGGGAGGTCTATTGGACCTTAAGATTCAATTCTCTACATCCTGAGGGTTTAAATGAAACAATTGAATTGAATTCTGTCCTCTAGACCCCTCTTTTCGATAGAATATGACATATACATGTTTTTAATTGTATTCTAGATCCATCCCCTCTTCACATGTATTCTAATATGAACCTTAAAATAATCGATATATCGATGAATATCTATATGTTCTTCTTATTATATTCATATACATTTGTATACCTTCTGTTATGTTATATTGTATCTGCTTACTGTATCCGCATATATCATACATTTTTTTGTGTAGATATTTAACATTTTTCAACCATTCTTTTGATGTGAGTTTTATATATATCGTTCTGTTAACACTAATACAGTGAAATATTATCCCCTATTCTATCCAGCTTTTCCTTGTTTATATAATGGAGTCACTATGGTCCACTCCTGAATCCCTCGTGGTGGATTTACTGCCGGGTGGTGTGTTTTTCACGCCACAGCTTGCGTCCCGCCCTGTTGCCTAGCAGCAGGTGGACCGCATACGTATATGCCCCACGTGATCGGGCTTACGACGGTCCGCCTGTCAGACTGGGCGGCGGGCGGGGCGCAGGCTCAGTTGCAGGGTGACGCCGCATGACGTGGCACGTTGCCGCGTCATGCGGGCACCGTTCCCTAGCAACGCGGTAGACGCTGGCGGGGATGCGTGTGTGGATCCCACCGCCCGGATCGCCGATACCGGCAATCGGCGATGGATGGGGGTCCCTCGCGCACCTCAGTCAGCACGGGAGTGCACCCCATACTCCACATTTTGTAAGTTGACTATCTAGCGTCCTATTGATGCTTGTTTACATTCTTACATGCCATTATGTCTTGGGTCATGTGACCCTCGGGTTAAAGGTTATTACTCCGTACCCATTATACACTTTAAAGGTGTTTAAAACCTATCATAACTTCTTTATGCTGCCTCCTGTATCATTAGATTATTTAAGTATCCAGACGGTTCTCATTTTTATTGTATTTTAATCATTATTTGCATAACTATGTTGTTTAAACCAGAGCACTCATGCACAGATGCATCTAATGAGCAATTAGCTCTTTGCTATTTAAACTGAGCCCAGAGCTCACCCTACACACTTGCTCCTGAGGAAGCCGGACAGCAAACATCCGGGGAAACACGTTGAGCCATTGAACACAATTTACCATCTTTATCTTTTCAAGTGATGTCCCTTCTCCCAAAGATGTCCATCATCTCCTACCACTTCATTGGATTACAAATCATTTTGGGACTTCAGCACAGTTCCTAATCATCCTACTTAAAGGAGAAGACACCAAATAGGGAGAATTGCCTGTATCCCCATCTAGGGAACCTATCCATGGGACTATATTGTCACTTTTTCCTGGTACCCACTAACCCTATACCAGAGAACGACAGATGGTAATATCACAACAACTTTATTTCACTAAATTCCACACTGGTGGAGCTCCGCATCAATAGCTATAAGCATATTGTGCTCTTTTTATATTCATAATTCATTATATGTGTTTATTATTTTTCTTGATTGTTTTTATATGTTAAAATAAATTTGTTAATATTTTTTGAGATACTGTCTGGTCTTTCTAATTATTCAGCCAGCGCTGGCACATTCTCTCTTTTTTTTCATTACAAACTTTTTGGGGCTGACAACCCAATGCCAGCAGCTGTTGATAGCGCACCACTCACCTCCTTTCCCGATGTTCCAAGTGGTCCCCAGCCGAGGGGGAGATACTGGAACTAGGAAATCCTACTAAGGGAGCGGCTGACTGGGGGTGGTTGGCGCCAAAAGTCACGGACCCCGCAGCAGCAGGGACTTGCTCCCTTCCCTCACTCTGTTTTTGGCGCCTTTCAGAACGCTTGCAGCGGAGCTGAGCTGGCTTACAGATCCTGGCAGAGTGTTTGGATTTCCTGGGCATCGTTTCCCCGCATCTGAAACTGACAGACAGCTAAGTGACTGCGTGCATTAACCCTGTATAATCGCTGTTGTACATTGTATGCACTGTGTAGGTTACTTTACATCAGGGCCCTTATTCTGATCGGTGCGGATATTCCCGCATTCTTACGGTGCGGTCCGCACGCCACGGTGTTTTGCCGCGTGCGGCCATCGTCCGTAGAAACGCCCACGTGTCCTCCGCATTCGGACGGACTCACTCTTTAAGAACAGGGCGTGTTTACGGACGACATACAAAGCATGCGTGTGCGGGAGAAACACTCCGATTCGGCACGGTATTACAGAGTATTACAGGTATGCTCGGGAATACCGCATCCGAACGGGAGCCAAGCGGTGCTACCGCACGTAAGCGGAGTATTTACGCCAAACAACCCACTATGAAGTATCTTCTGCAATACATCACATGACCCACTTATTCAATTACCTATCCTCATAAACTTGACTGTGACATGAATATAAATAAATGTGTTTACTTTACCCAAAATGTGTGGTTTCATGAGTACATGTCAAATACACATGGGTATTGCTAGTATTAATATTCTGTCATGTCCATTGTTAGCAGTTTGAAAGTGTCTGACAAGTACAGCATATGTGGGTGTTTAGTACGGGTTCCTTGAAGCAGCAATGGTTTCAATTAAAGCACTGACAAGCGTCCTATTAGTGAGTAATGAGTAAAGGAGTAGATTCTATTGGGTTCAGGTGTTAATGGTTGTAGTCATTAGGCGTACGTTCGCCTACCGCATGAACGAGTGGTGTACGCAAAGCAATAGTACACTTGTGGACACCGCACATTTCTGCCCTTTTTGATCGCGTGCATTCGGAGTGGTTTCCGAATGTACGCCCCCCAACATAAGTGTACTCCCCCGTGTCCGCCCATGTTTCCGCCCCGTTTTGCCCACTTTGAAACTACGCCCATGTGCCATTCCGCATGACGCCCATAATACGCCCATATTTCCCGACTGATTGCGGGCAACAGTTTTGGACGGGATTTTGCCGAACTGGTACGGAGTCTAGGCGTGGCACATGCGCGTTGCGTTCTCCACGCATGCGCAGACGGCGAAAAGACGCGATCCGTAAGAATGCGGTAAAGTCCGCGTCAATCAGAATAAGGGCCCATGTCTGAGCAACAAGCTGTGGTTTTGGGGGAAGGAGCCCTTATTACACTGAGCGCTTGTAATGTGTGTACACAGAAATTTGTCCCTGAGCAGATGGCCAAGGGGGGCTTATGTATTGCTTGCACTGCTGTGAGATCCATGGGGAGTGAACCCCAGAGGGCAGAGCAGATTGAACCCGCGTGGGCTAGTGCCCTGCGCAGGCCAGTGAACGCTTTGGTGCAGTTATTGGACAGAGTGATGTCTTGGTAGAATCTCAGAGACCTATGCCATCATCTCAGCAGTCCTCTGGCTCCTTGCCTCTTACCCAGGCAGATCCTGCCTTAATACAGGTGATGCAGGATACTGCAAAGGGGATCAACAGGTTTAGTGAAATACTAGACAAAATTGATGTTGATGTTGTTGAGACCCCTAAAAGGTCTTACTCAGTGCCTTTCATGGTAGATGAAGAGGAGGGAGCGTATAGTGACATTCCCTGGGACCAGGGTGATGATTTGGAAGATGCCTCATCTGCAGGGGTAGAGGATCTTATTACAGCTGTAAAACAGGCTTTAAAACTGTCAGTGGAGGATAAGACTCCTGCTAAAGGGGTGTTTAAGCCACAGCGTAAGGAGGCTGTTACATTTCCTTCTGATGAAGGCTTACAGGAATTGTTGGAAGGGGCTTGGAAAACCCCTAATAAAAGGCTGCAGATGCCTAAGAGATTCCTAAATCTGTACCCCATGCCAGAGTCTCATGCGGAGCTCTGGGAAAAAGTGCCAGTTGTGGATGCCTCTGTGGCGCGTCTGTCTAAGGCTACTGTATTACCAGTACAAGGGGGTGCAGCTTTCAAAGATCCTGTGGACAAAAAGCTGGAGGGTAACCTCAAAGCTATATTTGAAGGGGTGGGATTTACCCTACGTCCTCTTATTGCTTCAGCCTGGGTCTCTAAGGCCATGATTGAGTGGGCTAATGATTTATGCACCATTTTACATGCGGACCCTGGTGTATTGCTGCTGGCGGAGAAGCTTAAGGCAGCTGCAGAGTATGTGTTGGAAGCGGAGGAGAAAGCGCTCAAAATGGCGACCAGAGTGTCCACAGTATCTATTAATGCCAGGAGATTACTCTGGCTTAAGGCCTGGGAAGCAGACAATGAGTCTAAGAAGGCCTTAGAAACATTAGCTTTCAAAGTAAAGTTGTTATTTGGATCTGAATTAGAAGAGATCATTAAACAGGCCACGGGCGGCAAAAGTACTTTCCTGCCTGCCCCCACGGCTAAGCAGACATCCAGATTTTCTGCCTTTAGGCCATCCTTTCCGCCCTCCCCTAGAGGTGGTGCGTCCTTTTGAGGACAGTCATTTAGGGGAAAGTTTCAGTCTTCCAGGGGCAAGGCCCCGAAGTCTAAGTTTGGCTCCTTTCACAAGAAACCTGTCACCAAAGGAGAGGACAAACCCTCCGCATGACTGTCAGGGGATTTGCCCGGCAGTGGTAAAGGTGGGGGGGCATCTATCACATTTCAAGGACGCATGGGCTTCTCTAGACCAGGATGCCTGGGTGTTAGACATTATAGCCTAGGGCTACAAAATTCCCTTCAAAGGTCTTCCTCCGAGAAGATTTATCCCCACGTCTTTACCAAAGAAAGCTCGGCTCCGTACAGCTCTTTTAAGAGCAGCTCACTCCCTTTTAGAGAAGGGGGTGGTAATTCCGGTTCCCAGGGCAGAGTGGAAGAAAGGCTTTTATTCCACTCTGTTTCTGGTGCCCAAACCAGACGGGTCTTTCAGACCAGTACTAAATTTGAAGTCTCTGAATGTCCATTTATGGGTAGACCATTTCAAAATGGAGTCTCTACGGTCAGTGCTACTAAGCCCGGACCAGAGAGAATTTTTGGCGTCCATGGATGTCCAGGACGCATATCTTCATGTTCCTATACACCCAGAACATCAGGCCCTGTTGAGGTTTGCTATAGGAGACCTGCATTTACAGTTCCAGGCGTTGCCCTTTGGTCTGGCCACTGCGCCGAGGGTATTCACAAAAATAATGTCTGTGATGGCGGCTGTGCTGAGGCTCAGGGGAATCACAGTGATACCTTATTTGGACGACCTGCTGTTCAAAGCAGAGTCAGCAGACAGGTTGCAGAGTCATTTGATAGAAGCCATCAGTTTTTTGCAGGCTCACGGCTGGCTGTTAAACTTACAAAAGTCTCAGTTGGTGCCGTCACAGAGACTCCAATTCTTGGGAGTCATTCTGGATACCCATCTACATCGGGTATTTCTCCCGGAGTCAAAGGCCAGGGATCTGGTCGCCTTAGTCCAGGAGATTCTCAGCTCTCGGAGCACATCAGTGTGGAGGTGCCTCAAGCTGCTGGGGAAAATGGTGGCGTCGTTCGAGACGCTGCAGTTTGCCAGGTTCCACTCTCGGGTGTTCCAGTGGAACATCTTGACGGTTTGGTCAGGAAACACACAGACCATGAAGTCAGAGCAGATAGTGCTGTCTTCGGATACTCGAGACTCTTTGAAATGGTGGACGGACGTGGATTCCCTTCAGTGGGGTCGGTCACTGCAGACTTGGAACTGGCTGGTAGTAACTACCGACGCCAGCCTGAGGGGCTGGGGGGCAGTAGTCTTGGACCTGCGGCTGCAGGGCTTGTGGACTCCAGAGGAGTCTGCTCTACCGATCAACATCTTGGAGCTGAGGGCTGTCTGTAAAGTGATTTCTCTGGCGGGAAACAGGTTACAGAACCTCCCTTTAAGGATTCAGACCGACAATGCCACAGCTGTGGCGTATCTGAATTACCAGGGAGGTACACGCAGCAAACTAGCCATGTGGGAGGTGTCCAGAATCCTCCTGTGGGCGGAACAGAATGTTCCAGCAGTATCAGCTATATTCATACCAGGAGTGGAGAATATAGAGGCCGACTTCCTGAGCAGGGAGGAGCTCAAGGAAGGGGAATGGAGTTTAAACCCTCCAGTATTTCATCAGATCACCTTGAAGTGGGGAACTCCGGATTAGACCTGATGGCATCCAGGTTCAACCATCAGGTGCCCAGGTTTTATGCCAGAACAAGGGATCCACTAGCAGAAGCAGTGGATGCCATGACTATCCCCTGGGAGGGGAATCTCCTTTATGTTTTTCCGCCAGTCCCAATGCTGGCGAGACTATTAACCCCTTCCTGACACAGCATGTTTTTGCCTTCCTGACAGAGCCCTTTTTTTCAAATCTGACATGTATCACTTAAGTGGGGATAACTTTTTTTTGCTTTTACTTATCCCAGTGATTTTGAGATTGTTTTTTCGTGACACATTGTACTTCAAGTAAGTGGTAAATTTTCGTCGATACAGTCTGTGTTTTTTTGTGAAAAATACCAAAATGTCGGAAAAAAATGGAAAATTTAGCAATTTGCAAAATGTTAAATTTTCTGCTTGTGAGACAAATAATCATACCACTCAAAATAGTTAATAACTAACATAGACCATATGTCTACTTTATGTTTCCATCATTATTTCAACTTCCTTTTAATTTTTTTGGACACTAGGAGGCTTACAATATGAATAGCAAATTTTCAAATTTTCAAGAAAATTTCAAACACTGATTTTTTTAGGGACCAGTTCAGTTCTGATGTGACTTTGAGGGACTTGTATGTGAGACACCCCCATAAATGATGCCATTTCAAAAACTGCACCCCTCACAGTATTCAAAACAGCATTTTGGAAGTTTGTTAACCCTTTAGATGTTTCACAGGAATTAAAACAAAGTGTAGGTGAAATTTCAAAATTTCATTTTTTTTGCAGATTTGCAATTTTAATACATTTTTCTAAGGAACACAGTACATTTTACTAGAGAAATGTGACTAAAAATTGATTCCCCCAATTCTTTTGTTTTCATAAATATCCTATATGTGGCCCTAGTGTGCACGTTGACCAAACCACAGGCTTCATAATAGAAGGAGCACCTACTTGATTTTGGAGCCTCCTTTTTATGAGATTATTTTTTAGGCACCATGTAGGTTTCTAGGCACCATAAGATGCTAAAAGTTAGGAACTCCCCCCACAAGTGACCCCATTTTGCAAACTACACCCCTCAGGGAATTCATCTAGGGGTATAGTGTACATTTCAAACCCCCAGGGGTTTCACCAATTGTGGTACAACTGGGCAGTGAAAATGAAAAATAATTTTTTTTACACAAAAATGCAGTTCTGGCTCCAAATTTGTCATTTTCACAAGGAATGAAGGAGACAAAGCACCCCAAAATCTGTGCCCCAATTTCTCCCGAGTATGGCAATGCCTCACATGTGACCAAAAAATACCAGTTGGGTGCATGGCAGGACTCAGAAGGGAAGAAGTGATATTTGGATTTTGCAGCACAGATTCTGGTGGAATGTTGGTGGGTGCTATGTCGCATTAGCAAGACCCCCAAAGCACCAATACAGTGGAAACCCCCACAAGTGACCCCATTTTGCAAACTACACCCCTCAGGGAATTCATCTAGGGGTATAGTGTACATTTCAAACCCCCAGGGGTTTCACCAATTTTGATACAACTGGGCAGTGAAAATGAAAAATTACATTTTTTTACACAAAAATGCAGTTCTGGCTCCAAATTTTTCATTTTCTTAAGGTATGAAGGAGAAAAAGCACCCCAAAATCTGTGTCCCAATTTCTCCCGAGTATGGCAATGCCTCATATGTGACCAAAAAATACCAGTTGGGTGCATGGCAGGACTCAGAAGGGAAGGAGTGATTTTTGGTGGTGGAATGTTGGTGGGTGCTATGTCGCATTAGCAAGACCCCCAAAGCACCAATACAGTGGAACCCCCCCACAAGTGACCCCATTTTGCAAACTACTCCCCTCAGGGAATTCATCTAGGGGTATAGTGTACATTTCAAACCCCCAGGGGTTTCACAAATTTTGATACAACTGGGCAGTGAAAATAAAAAATTACATTTTTTTACACAAAAATGCAGTTCTGGCTCAAAATTTGTCATTTTAACAAGGAATGAAGGAGAAAAAGCACCCCAAAATCTGTGCCCCAATTTCTCCCGAGTACGGCAATGCCTCACATGTGACCAAAAAATACCAATTGGGTGCATGGCAGGACTCAGAAGGGAAGGAGTGATTTTTGGATTTTGCAGCTCAGATTCTGGTGGAATGTTGGTGGGTGCTATGTCGCATTAGCAAGACCCCCCAAGCACCAATACAGTGGAACCCCCCCACAAGTGACCCCATTTTGCAAACTACACCCCTCAGGGAATTCATCTAGGGGTATAGTGTACATTTCAAACCCCCAGGGGTTTCACCAATTTTGATACAACTGGGCTGTGCAACTGAAAAATTACATTTTTTACACAAAAATGCAGTTCTGGCTCAAAATTTTTCATTTTCACAAGGAATGAAGGAGACAAAGCACCCCAAAATCTGTGCCCCAATTTCTCCCGAGTATGGCAATGCCTCACATGTGACCAAAAAATACCAGTTGGGTGCATGGCAGGACTCAGAAGGGAAGGAGTGATTTTTGGATTTTGCAGCTCAGATTCTGGTGGAATGTTGGTGGGTGCTATGTCGCATTAGCAAGACCCCCGAAGCACCAATACAGTGGAACCCCCCCACAAGTGACCCCATTTTGCAAACTATAACCCCTCAGGGAATTCATCTAGGGGTATAGTGTACATTTCAAACCCCCAGGGGTTTCACCAATTTTGATACAACTGGGCAGTGAAAATGAAAAATTACATTTTTTACACAAAAATGCAGTTCTGGCTCCAAATTTTTCATTTTCATAAGGTATGAAGGAGAAAAAGCACCCCAAAATCTGTGCCCCAATTTTTCCCGAGTACGGCAATGCTTCATGTGTGACCAAAAAATGGCAGGACTCAGAAGGGAAGGAGTGATATTTGGATTTTGCAGCTCAGATTCTGGTGGAATTTTGGTGGGTGCTATGTCGCATTAGCAAGACCCCCGAAGCACCAATACAGTGGAACCCCCCCACAAGTGACCCCATTTTGCAAACTACACCCCTCAGGGAATTCATCTAGGGGTATAGTGTACATTTCAAACCCCCAGGGGTTTCACCAATTGTGGTACAACTGGGCAGTGAAAATGAAAAATAATTTTTTTTACACAAAAATGCAGTTCTGGCTCCAAATTTGTCATTTTCACAAGGAATGAAGGAGACAAAGCACCCCAAAATCTGTGCCCCAATTTCTCCCGAGTATGGCAATGCCTCACATGTGACCAAAAAATACCAGTTGGGTGCATGGCAGGACTCAGAAGGGAAGGAGTGATATTTGGATTTTGCAGCACAGATTCTGGTGGAATGTTGGTGGGTGCTATGTCGCATTAGCAAGACCCCCAAAGCACCAATACAGTGGAAACCCCCACAAGTGACCCCATTTTGCAAACTACACCCCTCAGAGAATTCATCTAGGGGTATAGTGTACATTTCAAACCCCCAGGGGTTTCACCAATTTTGATACAACTGGGCAGTGAAAATGAAAAATTACATTTTTTTACACAAAAATGCAGTTCTGGCTCCAAATTTTTCATTTTCATAAGGTATGAAGGAGAAAAAGCACCCCAAAATCTGTGTCCCAATTTCTCCCGAGTATGGCAATGCCTCATATGTGACCAAAAAATACCAGTTGGGTGCATGGCAGGACTCAGAAGGGAAGGAGTGATTTTTGGTGGTGGAATGTTGGTGGGTGCTATGTCGCATTAGCAAGACCCCCAAAGCACCAATACAGTGGAACCCCCCCACAAGTGACCCCATTTTGCAAACTACACCCCTCAGGGAATTCATCTAGGGGTATAGTGTACATTTCAAACCCCCAAGGGTTTCACCAATTTTGATACAACTGGGCAGTGAAAATGAAAAATTACATTTTTTTACACAAAAATGCAGTTCTGGCTCAAAATTTGTCATTTTAACAAGGAATGAAGGAGAAAAAGCACCCCAAAATCTGTGCCCCAATTTCTCCCGAGTACGGCAATGCCTCACATGTGACCAAAAAATACCAGTTGGGTGCATGGCAGGACTCAGAAGGGAAGGAGTGATTTTTGGATTTTGCAGCTCAGATTCTGGTGGAATGTTGGTGGGTGCTATGTCGCATTAGCAAGACCCCCCAAGCACCAATACAGTGGAACCCCCCCACAAGTGACCCCATTTTGCAAACTACACCCCTCAGGGAATTCATCTAGGGGTATAGTGTACATTTCAAACCCCCAGGGGTTTCACCAATTTTGATACAACTGGGCTGTGCAACTGAAAAATTACATTTTTTACACAAAAATGCAGTTCTGGCTCAAAATTTTTCATTTTCACAAGGAATGAAGGAGACAAAGCACCCCAAAATCTGTGCCCCAATTTCTCCCGAGTATGGCAATGCCTCACATGTGACCAAAAAATACCAGTTGGGTGCATGGCAGGACTCAGAAGGGAAGGAGTGATTTTTGGATTTTGCAGCTCAGATTCTGGTGGAATGTTGGTGGGTGCTATGTCGCATTAGCAAGACCCCCCCAAGCACCAATACAGTGGAACCCCCCCCACAAGTGACCCCATTTTGCAAACTACACCCCTCAGGGAATTCATCTAGGGGTATAGTGTACATTTCAAACCCCCAGGGGTTTCACCAATTTTGATACAACTGGGCTGTGCAACTGAAAAATTACATTTTTTACACAAAAATGCAGTTCTGGCTCCAAATTTTTCATTTTCATAAGGTATGAAGGAGAAAAAGCACCCCAAAATCTGTGCCCCAATTTCTCCCGAGTATGGCAATGCCTCATATGTGACCAAAAAATACCAGTTGGGTGCATGGCAGGACTCAGAAGGGAAGGAGTGATTTTTGGTGGTGGAATGTTGGTGGGTGCTATGTCGCATTAGCAAGACCCCCAAAGCACCAATACAGTGGAACCCCCCCACAAGTGACCCCATTTTGCAAACTATACCCCTCAGGGAATTCATCTAGGGGTATAGTGTACATTTCAAACCCCCAGGGGTTTCACCAATTTTGATACAACTGGGCAGTGAAAATGAAAAATTACATTTTTTAACACAAAAATGCAGTTCTGGCTCAAAATTTTTCATTTTCATAAGGTATGAAGGAGAAAAAGCACCCCAAAATCTGTGCCCCAATTTCTCCCGAGTACGGCAATGCTTCATGTGTGACCAAAAAATGGCAGGACTCAGAAGGGAAGGAGTGATATTTGGATTTTGCAGCTCAGATTCTGGTGGAATTTTGGTGGGTGCTATGTCGCATTAGCAAGACCCCCGAAGCACCAATACAGTGGAACCCCCCCACAAGTGACCCCATTTTGCAAACTACACCCCTCAGGGAATTCATCTAGGGGTATAGTGTACATTTCAAACCCCCAGGGGTTTCACCAATTGTGGTACAACTGGGCAGTGAAAATGAAAAATACATTTTTTTACACAAAAATGCAGTTCTGGCTCCAAATTTGTCATTTTCACAAGGAATGAAGGAGACAAAGCACCCCAAAATCTGTGCCCCAATTTCTCCCGAGTATGGCAATGCCTCACATGTGACCAAAAAATACCAGTTGGGTGCATGGCAGGACTCAGAAGGGAAGGAGTGATATTTGGATTTTGCAGCACAGATTCTGGTGGAATGTTGGTGGGTGCTATGTCGCATTAGCAAGACCCCCAAAGCACCAATACAGTGGAAACCCCCACAAGTGACCCCATTTTGCAAACTACACCCCTCAGGGAATTCATCTAGGGGTATAGTGTACATTTCAAACCCCCAGGGGTTTCACCAATTTTGATACAACTGGGCAGTGAAAATTAAAAATTACATTTTTTTACACAAAAATGCAGTTCTGGCTCCAAATTTTTCATTTTCATAAGGTATGAAGGAGAAAAAGCACCCCAAAATCTGTGCCCCAATTTTTCCCGAGTACGGCAATGCTTCATGTGTGACCAAAAAATGGCAGGACTCAGAAGGGAAGGAGTGATATTTGGATTTTGCAGCTCAGATTCTGGTGGAATTTTGGTGGGTGCTATGTCGCATTAGCAAGACCCCCGAAGCACCAATACAGTGGAACCCCCCCACAAGTGACCCCATTTTGCAAACTACACCCCTCAGGGAATTCATCTAGGGGTATAGTGTACATTTCAAACCCCCAGGGGTTTCACCAATTTTGATACAACCGGGCAGTGAAAATGAAAAATTACATTTTTTTACACAAAAATGCAGTTCTGGCTCAAAATTTGTCATTTTCATAAGGTATGAAGGAGAAAAAGCACCCCAAAATCTGTGCCCCAATTTCTCCCGAGTACGGCAATGCCTCACATGTGACCAAAAAATACCAGTTGGGTGCATGGCAGGACTCAGAAGGGAAGGAGTGATTTTTGGATTTTGCGGCTCAGATTCTGGTGGAATGAATGGTGGGTGCTATGTGGCATTAGCAAGACCCCCGAAGCACGGTGAAATGATGAACCTAATAATCCATAGATGTGTGGTATATTTTAAAACACTCCTTTATACATAGTCCGGGTTTGTCGGGGCAAGTGTCACACTGGAAAATAGTTTGCTTTCTTATTCCCTTTTTATAGCAAACTTTGCACCTTTTTTGTGTCCTGCCCTTTTTTCCAGTGGAGGGGATTTCATCAGGAAAATGCTGCCCTGGTACAATACGGGGGCCAGTACTAGAAGTACTGGGGCCCTCTGCCTGCTGGTTCCCAAATATTAGGCCCTTTATGACTTCCTCTTGAAAGTGCATAAATGTCCCCCTCTGGCCGGTAGAACGGAATAGCACGTAAGCGTTATACAGTGCCATCTGGATGATATACACGGCCAGCTTCTTGTACCAGATTTTTGTTTTCCGCAGGGCACTGTACGGCTTCAGTACCTGATCTGAAAGATCCACTCCGCTCAGGTACCTATTGTAATCCAGGATACAATTAGGTTTTGAGGTGTGGGTACTGGTACCTCGTACAGGGACGGAGGTGGTACTGTCTCCGTGAATTGTTGTCAGTATAAGGACATCCCTCTTGTCCTTATATTTGACCAACAACATATTTTCGGTGCATATTCCCCTGCTTTCACCCCTTCTCATTACTTGGGCAATGTGCGTTTTTGGGAGGCCTCTTTGGTTCTTGCGCACAGTACCGCAAGCTGCTGTACCTCTTGAACCAAGGGCCTTAAACAGGGGGATGCTGGTGTAAAAGTTATCCACATAGAGGTGATAACCTTTATCCAGGAAGGGGTGCACTAAATCCCAGACAATTTTTCCACTAACACCTACGAGGGAGGGGGGGCATTCTGGCGGTTCAATTCTTGAATCCTTCCCTTCATATACCCTAAACCTGTGGGTGTACCCTGAGGTGCTTTCACACAGCTTATACATTTTTATGCCATATCTTGCCCTCTTACTGGGAAGGTACTGGCGGAATTTAACCCTTCCTTTAAAATGTATAAGGGACTCGTCTATGCAAATGAATTTATCTGGGATGTACATCTCTTCAAATTTGGCACTGAAGTGATCAATGACCGGCCTGACTTTGAATAGCCGGTCAAAGGTGGGATCATCTCTGGGTGGGCACTGTGCATTATCGTTGTAATGCAAAAATTTAAGGATTAACTCAAAACGATTCCGGGTCATGGCCATACGGTAAAGTGGGGTGCTGTACAGAACATCTGTACTCCAATATTGCCTAATTTCTGGCTTTTTTACTATGCCCATATGAAACACCAGACCCCAAAACGTCATCATCTCTACTGCATCTACAGGGGTCCACCTAGCAAATGATGACGTGGGGTTTTGAGCAATAAACTGCTGGGCATATAAATTAGTTTGGTCCACCATTAAATTTATAAAATCATCAGAGAAAAATAATTTGAAAAAGTCAATTTCTCTGAGACCTGTTGAATCAAATTGGATTCCTGGGATGGCCAAAAACTCAGGAACCTGGGGCTCAAAATTGTCTGGTGGTGGGGTCCATACGAGATCAATTATTGGGGGGGGGTCTCAGCTGCTCTACGGGGGCGTCTTTGAGGGGGTCCCTCATCACTAGAGGAGGAAGAGGAGCTTAAGATGAATCCTTCAAATTCCCCGCTTGCCTCACTGGCTGTGTCAGAGTCAGAGGCAAGCATGGCATATGCCTCCTCCGCTGAATACATTCTTCTGGATGACTGGGATGACATTTGGGATGACATTTGGGATGACATTTGGGATGACATTTGGGATGCCATTTTTATTTTTGTGTTTCTGGTAGTGAAATGTTTCAACACGTGTATAGTGTAGGGGGGGTACAAACTTTATTTCAATGTAGTATGTAGTGTGTAGTGTGTATGTAGTGCAGAAAAAAAAAAAAAAAAAAAAGGTCCTGCGCCAAAAATTGAGCACAGATGTTGGTCAGTAACGTCCGTCACTGAACAGCGCTCAAAGGCAACAGGAATTTGATTAAAAAAATTTGATCAAAAAAAATTAAAAAAAGACCCCACAGCACCCTCAAAAAAAAAAAAAAAAGGTGATCAGTGATGCGACACTGATTACCAGTGAGGGGCAGCAGGTGCACAACCTTTGGTGCAACTGACAGTGCAACTGGCAGGTATATATAAAAAAAAAACCCTGCACCCCCAAAAAGTTGCTGATCAGCACAGATATACTGATCAGCACAAAAGGGGGGGGGGGTAGCAGACACAAAATATAGCACTCTCTATCACTGGTACTTGTTTCCTATCTGGGCGCCCACTAAGTTAATTGAGCACCATGCTATTCTCCGTAGTGAAATCTGATCGCATCGCATCGTACACATACACGATATTGAACGATGCGATGCGATGCGATCCGATTCGATTTCCCATAGGAAACAATGTTAAATGGCTCAATTTAGCCAAATTATCATAGGAACAATAGTAAATGGGCCAAAAACACCCCTGAACATTGAAATGTCCCCCCAAAAGTAGTTGACGCCACCCCGCCATCAACGTGAACCCGAAGCGTGGCGAGCGCAGCGAGCCCGCGAGGGGCGGCGGTACGCGTCCTCCGACCTTTTCATGCCCTACTATCCACTAGGGCGTGGAGTGAGAATAGAATAGTGTGGCGAGCGCAGCGAGCCACCGAGCCCGAAGCGTGGCGAGCGCAGCGAGCCCCGCGAGGGGACGCGGATACCTTCACAGGTAAACGCGTCCCTTTGCGGGCTTCCCAGGTGTCCGCGTCGCCATGGACACCTGGGAAGCCCGCGAGGGGACACGTATAACTGTGAAGGTATCCGCGTCCCCTCGCGGGGCTCGCTGCGCTCGCCACGCTTCGGGCTCGGTGGCTCGCTGCGCTCGCCACACTATTCTATTCTCACTCCACGCCCTAGTGGATAGTAGGGCATGAAAAGGTCGGAGGACGCGTACCGCCGCCCCTCGCGGGCTCGCTGCGCTCGCCACGCTTCGGGTTCACGTTGATGGCGGGGTGGCGTCAACTACTTTTGGGGGGACATTTCAATGTTCAGGGGTGTTTTTGGCCCATTTACTATTGTTCCTATGATAATTTGGCTAAATTGAGCCATTTAACATTGTTTCCTATGGGAAATCGGATCGCATCGCATCGCATCGCATCGCATCGTTCAATATCGTGTATGTATACGATGCGATGCGATCCGATTTCAGTACGGTGCCGTACGTAGAAAACCTGGGCGCCCAGATAGGAAACAAGTACCCTATCACTCACTGTCACTATCTCTCTCTATCTATCTCTCTCTCTCTATCTATCTCTCTATCTCTCACTATCTATCACTCTATGACACTGCAGCAGCAGCACTGACAGTTATATATATAAAAAAAAAACCTGCAGCCCCAAAAAGGGGGGGTAGCAGACACAAAATATAGCACTCTCTATCACTATCTCTCTATCTCTCTATCTCTCACTATCTATCACTATCTATCACTCTATGACACTGCAGCAGCAGCACTGACAGTTATATATATAAAAAAAAACCCTGCAGCCCCAAAAAGGGGGGGTAGCAGACACAAAATATAGCACTCTCTATCACTATCTCTCTATCTCTCTATCTCTCACTATCTATCACTATCTATCACTCTATGACACTGCAGCAGCAGCACTGACAGTTATATATATATATAAAAAAAAAACCTGCACCCCCAAAAAGGGGGGGTAGCAGACACAAAATATAGCACTCTCTGTCACTATCTCTCTATCTCTCTCTATCTCTCTCTATCTCTCTCTCTATCTCTCTCTATCTCTCTATCACACTGCAGCAGCAGCAGGAAGTCACAAGAAGTCAGATCCAGGAAGCATCCAGCACGCTACAAGCAGTGATCAGGTGATCAGGTAAGGTATTTGCAAGGATCAGGTAAGTATTTGCAAGGATCAGGTCAGTATCACGGCAGATAGGCACGGTGACCGCTCTGCACGCAATTCCAGACCGGAATGGCGTCTGCAGCGCAGTCACCGTTAGTTTAAATGTCGCGCCTTGGCTGTGATTGGTCCGTGGGTCCCACGGACCAATCACAGCCTTGGGGGCAGGTGGGGTGAGGTGTCGTCGTCACCGATGACCCCCTCATGTCCCCTGACGCCCGGCGGTGATTGACACCTGTGTTACCGAGCGTCTGATTCGCTGGTAACACAGGAAAACGCTGTGAATGGCTGTTCACACTGAACAGCCAATCACAGCGATCGCCGACAGGGGGGCGGCATCGCAGCCCCCCCTGGGCATGCAGGGACATGTCTGCTGTCAGGGACAGCAGACATCGTCCCTCTGTCACTGCGTCTCTAGACGCAGTGACAGTTTAAAGTCATGACGTACATTTATGCCATGTGTCGGGAAGTACATCCCGACCATGACGTAAATGTACGTCAAATGTCGGGAAGGGGTTAAAGAAAATACAGGCCCAGGCGATTCCGGTGATCTTAGTGGCCCCAGATTGGCCAAGGAGGTCCTGGTACTCGAGGCTTCAGAGATTGTCTGTGGACTCGTGGCGTCTACCTCTGAGGCCAGACCTTCTAAGACAAGGACCATTCAATCATCTGGATTCAGCTCGATTAATTTTGACGGCCTGGCTGTTGAGACCGCCATTCTGAGAAATAAAGGATTCTCTGAGGCAGTGGTTCACACCATGATAAAAGCCAGGAAGTCAGTATCTTCGGCAAATTATTATAGGGTCTGGAAGACTTACATTCGATGGTGTGAGAGGCGGAAGTCACACACATCTCGTTTTAAGTTGACAAAAATGATGGAATTTTTACAGGATGGTTTCTCCTCTGGGTTAAGCCTCCAATCATTAAAGGTGCAGATCTCGGCCTTGTCCATCTACTTCCAGAAAAAGATTGCTATCTTACCGGAAATTCAGACTTTTCTACAGGGGGTGTCTCGGTTGAAACCTCCATACAAACAACCAGTAGCGCCTTGGGATTTGTCGCTGGTTTTGGAATGCCTTCAGAAGGCACCTTTTGAACCTTTAAGGTCGGTAGACCTTAAGTTCCTCACATGGAAGCTGGTATTCTTGTTGGCAGTGGCTTCGGCTAAAAGGGTGTCAGAGTTGGGAGCATTGTCATGCAAGTCTCCAGTCCTGATATTTCACGAGGATAGGGCAGTTCTTCGGACGGTACCTCAGTTTTTGCCAAAAGTAGTCTCTGATTTCCATCTAAATCAGGAGATAATTCTACCTGTGTTTCAACCCCCAGAGGGTTCTAGAAAAAGGGACAAATTGAGATATTTGGATGTTGTGCGTGCCTTACGCATTTATGTGGACAGAGTTAAGAGTGTCAGAAAGACTGACACCTTGTTAGTGTTGTATGACATACACAAAATTGGTTGGCCTGCATCTAAGCAGACCATTGCTAGGTGGTTGCGCTCTGTTATAGCATTTGCATACACTAAAGTTGGAAGGCCTGTGCCGGCCAGAATAAATGCGCATACCACCAGGTCAGTTGCCACCTCTTGGGCGGTTCGACATGGGGCAACAGCTGAGCAGGTTTGCAGGGCGGCCACTTGGTCATCTGTTCATACCTTTGCCAAATTCTATAGATTCCATGAGTTCGCGTCGGAGGACGCATCATTCGGGCGAGCAGTGCTGAGAGCTGCAGACCTGAGCGTATCCACCCAAAGGACCGGCTCTGGAACGTCCCAGTGTTGAGCTGTGTCACCAGGACCAATGAAAGAGAAAAAGGGATTTTTGTAAGAACTTACCGTTCGAATCCCTTTCTCTGATATGGTCCTGGTGACACAGCGATCCCTCCCTTACGCTCAGTAAGTATGCCAGTGTTCATGATGTTCATGTTAAATTGGTTAAAGAAACAGTTATTGTTAAAAAATGTGCATATAATATGTGCAGGCGTTTGTACTGAGTTAATGTATTCCAGTGGCTTTAAAAGATTGAACTGAAGAGTCCGGGATGCAGTAGGGGAGGAGCCTACCTACTTTAGGATAGGTGCCTGGCTCCTTCGGACCCTCCTACATCCCAGTGTTGAGCTGTGTCACCAGGACCATATCAGAGAAAGGGATTCGAACGGTAAGTTCTTACAAAAATCCCTGTTTTGATAGGTATATCAGGAATTTCTTCCCTTTACAAGGGGAGTTGATGCCCCCTATATTCCACGATCCTAATTTAATAGACATTCTTATACATTAGTAAGTGATACAGTAAACAATATTCACGACCTTGAAATGAAGTAAGATATATCTTTTCATTGCCATGTTCATGTGTGGGGAGAAAGGTGTGTGGGGGGGGGGAGATAGTGAGGAGGAGAAAAAAGCTTGAAAAAAGGGAGAAACATTAGAACAAACAACATATCTAATGGAACTTCCGTAGTATTAAGTACTCAACTAGCAGTAAATGTGCAACATAAAAAAGCGTATTGCTCCTAAGGCATACACCCTAAATTAAATGTTAGACATTATCTATCGTGTATTACAGGCTTTCCCAACCACGGTCCTCAAGGCACACACACAGTGCAGGTTTTAGTGATATCCAGGCTTGAGCAAAGGTGACTTGGGAAATGCTACTGAACTAATTGAGCATCTACCACTACCTGTATGTATGTTGTTAGAGGCAGAAGGGAGCCCATATTAGGAGGAGATGTGGGTCCTGATATGCCACATGGAGTAGTCCGGGGTTGCTCCAAGGTAGGTAGCTCTTAGTTTGGATATATCAAGTAAGGAGCCATTATCATGTGGCTCCTTGCTGGTTAATCGTAGACCCAATTTAGGGTAACGGTGGTGTGGGGTGTGGTGCTCCTGGACTGGATGGGCTGGGTGGCTTTAGTGCGGCATGCCCTTACATTCTATTAACACTTTTCCCTCACTAACACTATCTCTATCCTATTTTAATTACATTCATTTATCTCTCTCTTTTTATATAGCTTCGGCTTCCTATCACTAATTATTAACACTTAGTATATCACTGGCATGCCGCGCTGGGCTTCCCAGCTTATGATGGTTTTTTGGGGTGCCGCACCCTGCACCTAGATATAGCGCTAGGGACCCCCAATATACAGAGAAGCCTTGACGCGGCTTGGGGGCATAGCATACACCTGCGCAGGTATATGTAACCAATATCTCTGAATTCTATTATCATGTAGTGTTCTAGATTGGTTACTAGCATTGCTCAGTGTGTTGAGGGAAAAAATGTCTTGTTTTACTTACCCAGTATTTAACCCCTCCCTCATGCACCTGGGAAATGCTACTGAACTAATTGAGCATCTACCACTACCTGTATGTATGTGACTTAATTAGTACCTGAGTGATTCTGATTAAACCATCTGTGCTGAAACCTGGAGTTCACTAAAACATGCACTGTTGGTGTGCCTTGAGGACCGTGGTTGGGAAAGCCTGGTGTATTAGGTACAGTGAGACCCAGACAGTGTGGATAGATCATTTGTTGCAGTCACGTCCAATCTGTCAGTTGCCTCTAGTTGCACAGCTGGGTTAAGTGTTGGCGGGGCTAAGTGAGGGGGGGGGGACCAGAGGGGGTGACTGTGATATTTGGAAGAAAAACTCTAGCCGGTTGGAGAGGTTCATATGTAGACAGCTTCTGATAGGCATCAGATTATGAGAGTAGTATAGTGTCAATGTCTCATGTTCGTAGATGGTAAAGATGTCTGAGCACTGGGGAGAGAAGATGGGAAGCAGCAACAGAGACAAGCAATTTAGTATGACACACATAAGCTTGCCGGTCAGGCAAAGGGTGGAATTCAGTCTCAGTCAGACATCTGGTGAGTGGGGCGTTGCAGTGCTCCTTCCTCCTCCAGTCCTCCAGGATTTTTTTTTAGCATCCAGAGGTGACATGAAGTCGTCAAATGAGGTTCCCGTGAATATACGTAACTTCGCCGGGTATAATAATGCAAACTTTCTATTATCTTTTATCAGAGGGGAGGAAAGGGGAGAGAAATCTTTCCTGGCTTTAGCCAGTTCTTCCGAAAAGTCTTCAATTATTAGAATTTTATTACCTTGCCATACTATGCTTCTGTGCCTGTGGGAGGCACCCAACAACAACTATTTGTGCAAATAGTTGAGAGTTTTGAAAATAATGGCTCTGGGTCTGGCTTCCTCTTGTGGGCTTTGCGGACCCAATCTGTGGGTCCTCTCTATTACCAAGTCGTCACATTGATCTTGGACCTCCAGCAAGGTGGGCAGTGTGATCTTTATAAAATCATATTGCTCCTGGCTCCTGTAACTGCCATGAAGTTGTCTCCCACCGTATGCTCAGTAACAAGCATTCTTTGATTCAGCTGTGCTATCTGGCGGGATATGTCAACGGCCTGCTCCTTTAACAGGAGACCTATAGCTGCTCTGATGGCCTGTACCATATCTCCATATGTGACAGGATCTGAAGGGGCTATTAGTACCTGTTGTGTGGGGTCCGGTGAAACTGAGGAGGGGATGGGAAGCAGGTCCTGCTCTGCTCGGCTGTCAATGGCTGTCATTTGTGCCCGGCTGTGGCTGTCCCCCAGTTACTGCGAGCATGTATTCCCCCTTGGCAATGAGCATGTAATCCCACATGGCAACAAGCATAGAACGCCTGGCAATGAGCATGTAGGTAAGCAGCACTTATGTAGCATATTTTTAATAGGCATTATGGTGTTTGGCATAATACGTAAAGGACATTATGGTGCGTGGCTTAATACGTAATGGACATTATGGTGTAAATTTTTAATGCGCGCCTTTGGCGCACAATGCTCCTGTTTATGAAGCATATTGTACATTATTGCTTAATCTGTTTGGTATACATGGCCAGACTAGGACCAGAAATCGGCCCTGGCATTTTGAGCACACAGGCCCACCGGAAGGAGGCGGGACCCTTGCGCGGCGAAGCATGGCCTCGTGGAAAGGAGGCGTGTCATCAGAAAATGAAGGCGTTACTCATTACACATTATGGAACACACGTAATGCCTATTACAGAATATTACACCATTTAATATGTCCATTACACATTATGGCATTTGCACACACCATAATGCCCATTCTTCATTATGGAACACACGTAATGCCCATTACAGAATATTACACTATGCAATATGCCGATTCCACATTATGGAACAAACCTTCTAATAATAGCCATTAGAATGTGAGTGCTTAGTACCAGTGGGAACACACATACTGTATAGGGCAGTATTCAATGAGCATTTTGGCGATGTGCAGTGAATCCTGTTTAGGATTCGCTGCACATTCGCCACTGCTCGCTGCATTCCGGAGCCTCGCCGGCTCCAGTATTCAACGAGTCAGGGGCTCGCTGCCCCTGACTGGCGAAATTTAACTCCTGCGGCGATGCCGCAGGGAGCCCGAGGACGGCGGCAGGCAGGGAGATGGAAGTCTCACTGCCTGCCCCAGAATGTTTGTGGGGGGGGAGGTGGGCTCCCCGGGTGCCAGGCAGCACAGGCTGCCCCCCGGGGGTGCCAGCAGGGGACCGGGTATATTCACTACACCCGATAATGCATATGTAATGATCGGGTGCAGTGAATATATGAATATCTAATGAGCGGCTCGGCTCCGGCCCCCTGCTGGCTGCTCTTGTAAAAAAAAAATATTTTTTTAATTAAATATATATTCATGTGCTTACAGCACATGAATAAAAATAGCATGCCCCTCCTCAGAATAAAATGCATGATTTTTTTTACACCAAATGTAAAAAACAAAACTTTATTTTAAAAGTTCACATTCCACTTCACCATAAAAAGATAGCCATTGCTACTCAGTGAAGCATGGCGAAAAAACCTTGAAATGTATTCGCCATCTGGTCATTGAAAAGGGTGATTCACCGTTTTAGTCAAAAATTCGCCTTACAGCACAAAATCGCCATAAAAACATGGCAAATCAGCCTCATTGAATACTGCCCATATTGTTTTCCTCCCTCAGCAGATGTCTCAGGGAGGAATGCTCTGCAGAAGTCTGCAGTGCTCTGCAGCCTGCCAGTAAGTGCTTCTTCCCAATGACAAAGGAGAGGATGACACTCACAGTGAAAGGAGTCAGACTCAGGACAAGAGCGTAGGACACTCACCAGTACTCTCGAAGGCAGGCAGCCCAGGACAGATCCACGTTATGACTGCTCTTCTCTGTGCCCTGCCGTACAGCTTCTCCTGCCCGATGTGGTTGCGCTAAGAGCCGGCGCTGCTACCCGCACAGTGGAGTACGGTACAGCAAGGAGAGGAGGCGCCGCCGGACAGGAAAGACTCCATTCTCCGCTTCGTCCCCTGCATGTTAGCAGCATGAGGCCTGGTACTGTCTATACACACAGCGGGCGGCGTGCTTCAGACGTTATGACGTTGCTGCATTGTGGCCGGCCTCTCAGCTCCCCCCAAACAGGCTGCTAAGGAGGGAGGCGGATCAGATGTGCAGCGGTCGTGTCATTAGGTCAATATGCAAATGACAATGCTGCCCGGCGCAGAGCAGCATTGCCAGCAGTGCCAGATGGCCAGTCCGGCCCTGTTGGCATAGTGTGTATTTTGGCTCAATCCATGTACCAAATTTTGCCTCATTCTGTGTGTCATAATGTGACTTTTGACTCAATCCGTGTGCCATAGTGTGAATTTGGCTCAGTCCGGGTGAATTTTGGCTCATTCCATGTGGCATAATGTGTTAGAGCAATAACAACAAGCGCTTGCATTTGACAATTACAGTAGATCTAAAGGAAAGGGTTTAAGGTTAAAGCGAGGAGGAATAGATTAGGAATAAAGACAAATAAGAAAGGTAAAGAATAAATATAATAATAAAGATAAAAAATAATAAAATAAAAATAATAACAAAAAATGATGTATTTTATTCACCTTTACTTTTATCTTGATTTTGTATTATTATTTTTATCTTTATATTTATTTATTTTTATTTTTATATATATATATTTTATTTTTTATCTTTATTATTATTTCTATTCTCTACCTTTCTCATTTGTCTTTTAATCCTTATCTATTCCTCTTCGCTTTAACCTTAAAACCTCTCCTTCCTATCTACTGTAATTGTCAAATACAAGCGCTTGGTGTTATTGCTTCTAGCAAAACCTTCCAAATTATTAACACTTTCACAGAGCAGCTCACACATAAGCGCAAATTCTTTTTTTTCCCATCAATCCCTCCATAATGTGTAAGAGGCAAGTACAGTATAATGGGAGTTACTATTGTGTGGCATGTATTGTATAAGGGGTATATGGTGTGGCAAACTTAGGTGACCACATAAAAGGTGCTAAAATGTTGTCTACCAAGTTTTGGCTTTCAGTATTTTTTTTATGAATGGAATGCCGCCTCACCCCACAAGTATATTAGGACATCGGTGTCCTGTGGTTGCACCTTTGGAGGGCACCCACCAATATATCTCCCTGCATTTTTCCTATGCCAGCCCCCTGCCTTTTCCAGGCATATACAATAGGTTGAAAGTATTTACAAAAATAGAGACACACCCATGAGCAGACCACCCAACCAGAACACTGGCCACGTCCCCCACATTATTAGGTGCCGGCCACAACCCCTATTCTTGCGCATAATAGGCCCTTGATCATTTTCAGCTCCAGGCCCATTTAGACCTTAATCTGGCACTGATTATGTGTAGTTTAATGCTGAAAATCATCCACAAAAAAACACAGAGTCCTGAATATTGGATTTAAATGGTGGCAAATCTAACTTAGTCTACTCCTGAATTGTAATGTACTGTATCACGCAAGCTACCTGTACAGTTTGTGCAGCCAAGTAAAGATTCTACCAACAAGGAAACCAATTAAATTGAGTATGTATGTATATATACATATATATATATATATATATATATATTGGAAAAAAAGGGGGGGTTGTGACCTTAACCTGCGCTTTTAGGGCAGCAGCACTACTCTAGGGCCTCGCTGTTAATTGAGGTCCGATAGGAAGAGATGAAGAAAAAAGGTATAGAGGTGCGCTTAGATGTGTTTCACCAACATCAGACTTTTCTTAAAAGCAGAATATGTTTATTCCAGACAATAAAATTCCATATAAAATACATAAAGTAAAATACAAAATACAACTTTTTTTCAATAAGTATTTTCACATCGGTGTATGGCTTCCTGATTCGACCTCAGATGTCTAATGGTCTGAGAAACCCTACGCGTTTTGTCCCCTAGGGACTTCTTCAGGGGTAATACACCAGGATCTATAAGGTGAAACAATGTCGTCAATGGATAATGTTTTGATATTTAATGATGAAATAGGATGGGAGGAAGGAACATGCGAAAGAAGGAAGAGGGAGGGGAGTAGAACTAGTGATCTTTCCCGTAGAGGATGGACTTAGACGGAAAAAAAAAGCTTTTAGGACCAGTGGTCTGATGCACCCAAGTGTGACTATCATATGTTAGTGGATCATATACCATTTGGTTTAATCGGTTTTCACTCCTAGATATACTGTGAGAGGAACCTTAGTGATGTACATGCTTAGGTGTGTCCAAAGCCGGTGTTCGTGAGTCACGAAACTGACTCTGTATAACGAATAATAGCGTACTCTGAAATAAGTTAACAAGGTGGCAATAAGTATACTCCTCAAATGAACCCTTATTCACGTCATAGTGGGTATACAATATTTACAATGATTAACTCGGTACAATATAATGATATTAAATTTGTTTCAATAAAACTTCCAGTAGTGGTTCAATTTACAAAGAGACATGTTATAACTGGACTAGCATTACCATTCCTCAGATTTAGCCGTAGGGAAGATAACAACATGATAGAACATATAGGGAATTATTCACAATGTGCTACTTTCAATTCATAGTGGTACAGTATGTAACATCAGATGTTTCAGTCATTACGGTACAGAATATAACGTCTAATATTAACCAATTAATATATTTTTGCCTAATCGGATTATTCACAGACTTATGGTGTCGTATCATAATTGGCTACAAATGCACGCTATATTAGAAGCAAAGAAGATTGTACATACCAGAAATAAACAATAACAAAAACACCTCTCCTGCTGTGTTTTTTCCCAATTCGGTAAATTCTAGAAAAATGATGGTAATAAATACTGGTCTATTAGGGTGTACTGTCACTCATTTAACTTATAGTGGGTCACAGTTAATTTTAGCATATAATGTTTAATAAAAATAAATTTCTCGATCAAACTGTTACATAGAGCCCAATATACAGGTTGAGTATCCCGTATCCGAATATCCGTTATCCGAATTATTCCGAAAACCATACTTTCCAGAAAGTGGGAAAAAAAATGTTTAGCTAAAAACTCACTGGGGACATATGTAACAGCACTACTGAGGACATGATATGTAACTGGCACTATATATGTACAAGAAAATTATTGCTTGGCATTCAAATTCAATATCTGAGATAGTACACAAATTTTGTTTCATGTTTTGAAACCTTGTTTTTTGAACAAATAAAATATATTTGTGTGTATTTTATGTGGTAATAAAATATATTTGTGTTTATTTTATGTGTTTATACAGCATAAATGCAAGATACTTCAAAATACATCATTGAAATATTAAAATATTCCAAAATATGGAATAATCCGTTATCCAAAATTCTCCTGGTCCCGAGCATTTTGAATACGGGATACTCAACCTGTACTACTGAGAGTATAACACTCAGCAGGTGTGGCTCTTTTCCTTGAGGGCACAAAGCTGTATCTAGTTTCATGGTTACATTGTAATCCATCACCTAAACTTTTCATTAAGTTACATAGCGATATTCAGCTATATGGAGACATTTCTCAGGGTTATGGTACATATTAAGGGTAATTACAAAGTGGTATAAAAATGGAATACCTTCCAATATATAAGATCAACCCAGTGCAACCTACCAGTATCTATGTCGAATGTGGTGTCAGCAGTCAAGAGGGAGAAATAATCCCCGTCTGATCTGCTGGGTTTAAATACCCTAGAGGGGCTGACATCACTTCCTGTGTAAGGGTAATGTGGATGTGTGGATATCTACCTGTTCCCCTGTGTTAGTGCTTCTATCGTTATCCTGATTAACCGGCTCTGTATAAATAGACTGACCTCATTAATTACCAAGTGTATTATAGTGCAGAGGGGCTAGTAATAACCGTAAACTCGCCGGCGGGGGTGGTTTCCGGGAACGCTATGCGTTCCAAATTGCGTTCCAAGTTTGGAGGCCGGTCATATGATCGGTTTCCTCCAATAGACTCTGCATGTATCACGCACGTATTTGTTTCCCTGAAAAGGGGCAGGGACGTATTACTGAACGTGCCATGCGTGTCAGTCAGGGGTTTCTCCCCTCAGTCTTGTGGCGATCATGTGACTACAGTATCAGAGCGGTCATGTGAAAACGGTGTATATATTTACACGGGTTGTCATAGCAATGTGGTGACGTGGTAAGGACCTCATCCTGCATGTCAGTTAGATCTACAAGTGGTGGAGCGCACATCATCTGTGGGGGGTTGTGATAAAGTGCCTATATTACGATAATTATAATTCTTCTATTAGGTGATCCTGTATAGTGATCCTATATGATGAGAGAAACAATATTTACCTTTATAATGCAATAATGCAAAGGGCGTGATATTACTTCTATTAAGTGATCCTATACGGTGATCCTATATGATGAAATATATGCCTATAGGGCTATATACAATTAATGGTGCTAGTCCCAATTAGTTTTAATAATTTTAATAATATTTAGGGGAGGGTTATATTCTCCTCCCATATTATAAGAAAAATGAATATACTATATAGGATATTACTTAATTTTATAGGGGGGTGAGTGTATACTAGTGTGTGAGGGTGGTGAGGGGTCGAAGTCTAATGTGTAGATAGGACCTATTAATGAGTGGAATTTTGACCCTATATCTAGTGTGTAGATAGAACATGTTTGTGAATATGGTTCTTGGTCTACAATGTGGATGGGGCATAAATCCATATGGGGGATACTAATATCCCTACCTGGAGGTTTTTATACACTTAAGGTGAGGATGGGTGCGTGCTAACGTAATGTTCATTAGTGATAGGGCATGTATGTGAAAAAAGTCATTCTACTACAACCCCGGTATAGAAGGGTACCTCCCAGTTGCAGCCTATATAGTGGGGCATGTTTACTCCATTTAGGGATTTAAGGTATACATAATGCAGGGTGGGTCGGATTTAAAGTAATGACGACATCAATACAGATAGGCCTCCTTGTGGGTGAGGTAGATGCTGTTTCCAATTTATGTAGTTTCCAATTTATGCATTTATACAGGCGAGACCATCAAAATAATATAGCCTTAACTCATCCGGTTTATAGCTGGGTTGATCTTATATGCACATCTTGTTTTATTTTATGATACATCTATACATTCCTTTGAGTTAGTTAATACAATGATCTTATACACCAATTCTAACCCGTCTCAGAGTGTATGGAGCAGAGACAAAGAGATTATAGTACAAGAGAAGAATTTCAAGAGCAAAGGAGGAGAGCAGCATATATGGGCTTATAAAAAGGAGACTATGTCGACATTCTTGTTGAGTCCATTTGGGGATAGTGAACCCAGCGTGTATATCCAAAAGGCTCTTCAGAATACTACATTGGGACGGTGAGGTCCCAAGGTAATGTTGGTCCCAAGATAGGGTCTTTCAATAGCAGATGCCAATGTTTATCAAGGACTTTTTTAATAAGATGATTTTCCTTATTGTATTGAGTTATAAAGGGACGATAGTGTGTTTGGGGTGTTTTCTTTTCCTTAGGGCGGAGCATTTCATTCCTATCTGAATGTTCAGCTTTGGATCTTGCTTCTTCAATTTTTTTCTGGTCATACCCCCGTTCGATATATATAATGCCTTTGTTTAACATTAAACATCTGTGTATTTTCAGCACCCAGAGCTTAAGCTGATTTTGGCTAAATTCACTTTCCACCTGATTGTGATGCTGTTGGAGTCGCTGTCACTTCCTTGCAAGCAGCACTGATATCGCTGTAAGGTAATATAGCAGGATTCATAAATTAATTACAGAAGGCTACTGCTGCAGTGGGGTTATTCCACAAAAAAATCAACTCAGGTTTTAGACTGACCTTTTAAGATTGTTAAGAAATTTGGTATAATAAATGCTGCCATGGGTGTAAAGAAAGACCCCAAATCCTTAGAAAATATGTCCAATGATTTTGAAGTTACAGTATATGCCTTAAAAGATTTATATGCCTTTGAATGATCAGTATTATGGTTTCCTAAAATATGTGAAAGGCATAAAATTATCCCAAAAATGTAAAATATATTAGTCTTAACTAGCGATGAGCAGGTTCGGTTCCTAGACAACCGAACCCCCCTGAACTCATCTGATTAAATGCAGGCTCGTGGGTGGCTCACTCCTTCGCGCCGTATTCCGGATCCAGAACGACGCCTAACGTCATCATGCTGCTCTCAGATTCTTGTGAGACCCGTACCCTATATAGGTCCCGGCGATAGGCACAGTTTTCATTCTAGCTGAGATTTCTGACAGCATGAATTTGTCCGTGCTGTCTGATGCAGGGGGAGGTTGCAGTGAAGGCTGTGAAGATCAGCCGGGGGCAACTATGGGTGATCTACTATGTGGGACTACTAATGGGGATCACTATGGGGGACTACTGAAGGGGATAATTATGGGGGATTACTATGGGGGACAACAACAGCGGATTACTATGGGAATGATTACTAATGGGGACGTGGATTACTATTGAGGACTACTAAGGGTGCTGCTGTGGGGGATTACTAAGTGGCCTCTTTATAAAAAAAGGGTGTCATCATGTGTGCCATGTATAACTCCAAGGGTGCTGCCTTGTGTGCTTTATAATTCTAGGGGTGCTGCCATGTGTGCTGTTTACTTCCAGGGGTGCTGCCATGTGCCGCATAATTCCAGGGCTGCTGCCATGTATCATGTATAATTCCACGAGTGCTGCCATGTGTTCTTAATTGTTCTAGGGGTACCATAACGTGTGCTGTATTATTCCAGGGGTGCTGCCATGTGTCATGTATAATTCTAGGGCTTCGCAATATGTGTTGTATAGTTATAGGGATCCTGCCATGTGTGCTGTATAATTCCAGGTGTGCCGCTATTTGTGTTGTAACAGTCCAGGGTTAAGCCATGTGTACCATATAAATCCAGTGGTGTTGCCATGTGTGCTGTATAATTCTAGGGGTGCCGTGATGTGTGCTGTATGATCCCTGGAGTACTGCCATGAGTCGTGTATAATTGCAGGCATGCCGCCATGAATGCATATAATTCTAGGGTTCTGTCATGCATGCCGTATAATTCCAGGGGTACTCCCATGTGTGCCAGATAATCCCAACATGCTTCCATGTGTGCCAGATCAGTCCAGGGGTGCTTTCTGCTGTTCTTCCATCTGCTGAAGCATATAGAGGGTGGAGTTCCACCTTTTTACCACCTCTTGCTTCAGTTGATGGAAGCGCAGATTAAAGTCCTCTTGCAGCTACCGCAATCGGCTGCACGCTGTTGTGGAATGCCGAAAATGGCTCAAATATTTTTGGGCAACACACAGCATCTCTTGCTGTAAGGCTTTCAGGATATTACTGGCGTTATCAGAAATGACAAATCCTGAGGAGAGTCCAAGTGGGGTCACTATGACATCTCTCAGTTTTTCCAAGAGGTTCTCAGTGGTATGCCTCTTAGTAAAGCCAGTGATACATAGCGTAGCCTGCCTATGAATGAGCTGGTGATCCTTGCTAGATCCTACTGCTGCTGCTGAAGGTGATTCAACCAAGAAGTTGGCTGTCACAGTCATATAATCCTAAATATGTCCACTGCTGCCTGTCCACATATCCATGGTTAAGTGGACACTGGCTACAATCCCACTTTTCAGGCCATGGTTTACTTTTGACTTAATGTACTGGTACAGCTCAGGAATGGCTTTTCAGGAATGGAACCGAGATGGAATCTGGTACCGGGGACACGCAGCCTAGATTAACTGTTTAAAACCTGTACACTACACTGACTGACAGCCTCTGCCATCTGCGCACTACTACTGCACTACTGAGTTACACAGCCCCCCAGGAAACATACACACACTCTAAGTTGCAAATATAATAATAATTGCAGTGCACCAGCAACTGTTATGCCTAGGCCCTTAACCCCTTCCCGACAATTGACGTACATTTACGTCATGGTCGGGAAGTACTTCCCGACACATGGCGTAAATGTACGTCATGGCTTGTAACTGTCACCGCGTCTATAGACGCGGTGACAGTTTCAACATGTCTGCTGTCCCTGACAGCAGACATGTCCGTGCATGCCCAGGGGGGGCTGCGATGCCGCCCCCCCCCCCGTCGGCGATCGCTGTGATTGGCTGTTCAGTGTGAACAGCCAATTACAGCGTTTTCTGTGTCACCGGCGAATAACGTTCGCCGGTGACACGCGATCGGAGGTGATTGGTGCTGTAAAGTACAGCACCAATCACCGCGGGGTGTAAGGGTGACACTGGTGTCACCCCACCTCACCCCGCCCGCCCCCAAAGGCCGTTATTGGTTCGTCGGACCGACGGACCAATCACAGCCAAGGAGGGGGATTTAAACTAACGGTGACTGCACTGCAGACGCCATTCCGGTCTGGAATTGCGTGCAGTGCGGTCACCGTGCCTAGCTGCCGCAGTATACTGACCTGAACCTTGCCAAATACTTACCTGATCCTTGCAAATACCTTGCCTGATCACTGCTTCATCCCTGCTTGTAGTGTGCTGGATGCTTCCTGGATCCTGTTACTTGTGACTTCCTGTGTTGTGAACTTGTGCTGCTGCAGTGTAATAGCGTTAGATAGAGAGAGATAGAGAGAGATAGTGTCAGAGAGTGCTATATTTTGTGCTGCTGCAGTGTGATATAGTTATAGATAGAGACATAGAGAGAGAGAGATAGAGAGAGATAGAGAGAGATAGAGAGAGAGAGATAGAGAGGCCTAGTGACAGAGAGTGCTATATTTTGTGCTGCTGCAGTGTGATAGTTATAGATAGAGAGATAGAGAGAGATAGAGAGAGATAGAGAGAGAGAGATAGAGATAGTGACAGATTGTGCTATATATTTTTTATATAACTGACTGCTGCCCCCCCTTTTGTGCTGATCAGTATAAATTAACTGATCAGCAACTTTTTGGGGGCGCAGGTTTTTTTTATATATATATATATACCTGTCACTGCTGCTGCTGCAGTGTCATAGAGTGTTAGATAGTGAGAGATAGAGAGATAGAGAGAGATAGTGACAGAGAGTGATAGAGAGTGCTAAATTTTGTGTCTGCTGCCCCCGCCTTTTGTGCTGATCACTATATCTGAGGTGATCAGCAACTTTTTGGGGGTGCAGAGGTTTTTTTTTTTATATATATACCTGCCAGTTGCACTGTCAGTTGCACCAAAGGTTGTGCACCTGCTGCCCCTCACTGGTAATCAGTGTCGCATCACTGATCACCTTTTTTTTTTTTGTGTGTGCTGTGGGGTCTTTTTTTAATTTTTTTTTTACACACACTGTGATTTTGTGGGTGTCCTGTGGCCGCTGTGCGCTGATCAGTGACGTACATCACTGATCATCTTTTTCGGCACAGGGTTGATCTATTTTTTTTTTTTTGATCAAATTCCTGTTGCCTTTGAGCGCTGTTCAGTGACGGACGTTACTGACCAACATCTGTGCTCAATTTTTGGCGCAGGACCTTTTTTTTTTTTTTTTTAACCCCTTCAATTTTTTTTTTTAACCCCTTCAATTTTTTTTTAACCCCTTCAATATTTTTTTTTTTTAACCCCTTCAATTTTTTTTTTTTTTTAACCCCTTCAATTTTTTTTTTGGTATAAAGTATTTTTTTTTTCTGCACTACATACACACTACACAATACATACCCCCGGGTTGAAATAAAGTTTGTACCCCCCCCCTACACTATACACGTGTTGAAACATTTCACTACCAGTAACACAAAAATAAAAATGTCATCCCAAATGTCATCCCAAATGTCATCCCAGTCATCCAGAAGAATGTATTCAGCGGAGGAGGCATATGCCATACTTGCTTCTGACTCTGACACAGCCAGTGATGCAAGCGGGGAATTTGAAGGATTCGCCTTAAGCTCCTCTTCCTCCTCTGGTGATGAGGGACCCCCTCAAAGACGCCCCCGTAGAGCAGCTGAGACCCCCCCCCAATAATTGATCTCGTATGGACCCCACCACCAGACAATTTTGAGCCCCAGGTTCCTGAGTTTTTGGCCATGCCAGGAATCCAATTTGATTCCACAGGTCTCAGAGAAATTGACTTTTTCAAATTATTTTTCTCTGATGATTTTATAAATTTAATGGTGGACCAAACTAATTTATATGCCCAGCAGTTTATTGCTCAAAACCCCACGTCATCATTTGCTAGGTGGACCCCTGTAGATGCAGTAGAGATGATGACGTTTTGGGGTCTGGTGTTTCATATGGGCATAGTAAAAAAGCCAGAAATTAGGCAATATTGGAGTACAGATGTTCTGTACAGCACCCCATTTTACCGTATGGCCATGCCCCGGGCTCGATTTGAGACGATCCTTAAATTTTTGCATTACAACGATAATGCACAGTGCCCACCCAGAGATGATCCCACCTTTGACCGGCTATTCAAAGTCAGGCCGGTCATTGATCATTTCAGTGCCAAATTTGAAGACATGTACATCGCAGATAAATTCATTTGCATAGACGAGTCCCTTATACATTTTAAAGGAAGGGTTAAATTCCGCCAGTACCTTCCCAGTAAGAGGGCAAGGTATGGCATAAAAATGTATAAGCTGTGTGAAAGCACCTCAGGGTACACTCACAGGTTTAGGGTATATGAAGGGAAGGATTCAAGAATTGAACCGCCAGAATGCCCCCCCTCCCTCGTAGGTGTTAGTGGAAAAATTGTCTGGGATTTAGTGCACCCCTTCCTGGATAAAGGTTATCACCTCTATGTGGATAACTTTTACACTAGCATCCCCCTGTTTAAGGCCCTTGGTTCAAGAGGTACAGCAGCTTGCGGTACTGTGCGCAAGAACCAAAGAGGCCTCCCAAAAACGCACATTGCCCAAGTAATGAGAAGGGGTGAAAGCAGGGGAATATGCACCGAAAATATGTTGTTGGTCAAATATAAGGACAAGAGGGATGTCCTTATACTGACAACAATTCACGGAGACAGTACCACCTCCGTCCCTGTACGAGGTACCAGTACCCACACCTCAAAACCTAATTGTATCCTGGATTACAATAGGTACATGGGCGGAGTGGATCTTTCAGATCAGGTACTGAAGCCGTACAGTGCCCTGCGGAAAACAAAAATCTGGTACAAGAAGCTGGCCGTGTATATCATCCAGACGGCACTGTATAACGCTTACGTGCTATTCTGTTCTACCGGCCAGAGGGGGACATTTATGCACTTTCAAGAGGAAGTCATAAAGGGCCTAATATTTGGGAACCAGCAGGCAGAGGGCCCCAGTACTTCTAGTACTGGCCCCCGTATTGTACCAGGGCAGCATTTTCCTGATGAAATCCCCTCCACTGGAAAAAAGGGCAGGACACAAAAAAGGTGCAAAGTTTGCTATAAAAAGGGAATAAGAAAGCAAACTATTTTCCAGTGTGACACTTGCCCCGACAAACCCGGCCTATGTATAAAGGAGTGTTTTAAAATATACCACACATCTATGGATTATTAGGTTCATAATTTCACCGTGCTTCGGGGGTCTTGCTAATGCCACATAGCACCCACCATTCATTCCACCAGAATCTGAGCCACAAAATCCAAAAATCACTCCTTCCCTTCTGAGTCCTGCCATGCACCCAACTGGTATTTTTTGGTCACATGTGAGGCATTGCCGTACTCGGGAGAAATTGGGGCACAGATTTTGGGGTGCTTTTTCTCCTTCATACCTTCTGAAAATGAAAAATTTTGAGCCAGAACTGCATTTTTGTGTAAAAAATGTAATTTTTCATTTTCACTGCCCACTTGTATCAAAATTGGTGAAACCCCTGGGGGTTTGAAATGTACACTATACCCCTAGATGAATTCCCTGAGGGGTGTAGTTTGCAAAATGGGGTCACTTGTGGGGGGGTTCCACTGTATTGGTGCTTTGGGGGTCTTGCTAATGCGACATAGCACCCACCATCATTCCACCAGAATTTGTGCTGCAAAATCCAAATATCACTCCTTCCCTTCTGAGTCCTGCCACTTTTTGGTCACACATGAGGCATTGCCGTACTCGGGAGAAATTGGGGCACAGATTTTGGGGTGCTTTGTCTCCTTCATTCCTTCTGAAAATGGAAAATTTTGAGCCAGAACTGCATTTTTGTGTAAAAAAATGTAATTTTTCATTTTCACTGCCCACTTGTATCAAAATTGGTGAAACCCCTGGGGGTTTGAAATGTACACTATACCCCTAGATGAATTCCCTGAGGGGTGTACTTTGCAAAATGGGGTGACTTGTGGGGGGGTTCCACTGTATTGGTGCAACATAGCACCCACCATTCATTCCACCAAAATCTGTGCTGCAAAATCCAAAAATCACTCCTTCCCTTCTGAGTCCTGCCATGCACCCAACTGGTATTTTTTGGTCACATGTGAGGCATTGCCGTACTCGGGAGAAATTGGGGCACAGATTTTGGGGTGCTTTTTCTCCTTCATACCTTCTGAAAATGAAAAATTTTGAGCCAGAACTGCATTTTTGTGTAAAAAAATGTAATTTTTCATTTTCTTTGCCCACTTGTATCAAAATTGGTGAAACCCCTGGGGGTTTGAAATGTACACTATACCCCTAGATGAATTCCCTGAGGGGTGTAGTTTGCAAAATGGGGTCACTTGTGGGGGGGTTCCACTGTATTGGTGCTTGGGGGGTCTTGCTAATGCGACATAGCACCCACCAAAATTCCACCAGAATCTGAGCTGCAAAATCCAAAAATCACTCCTTCCCTTCTGAGTCCTGCCATGCACCCAACTGGTATTTTTGGTCACATGTGAGGCATTGCCGTACTCGGGAGAAATTGGGGCACAGATTTTGGGGTGCTTTTTCTCCATCATACCTTCTGAAAATGAAAAATTTTGAGCCAGAACTGCATTTTTGTGTAAAAAAATGTAATTTTTCATTTTCACTGCCCACTTGTATCAAAATTGGTGAAACCCCTGGGGGTTTGAAATGTACACTATACCCCTAGATGAATTCCCTGAGGGGTGTAGTTTGCAAAATGGGGTCACTTGTGGGGGGGTTCCACTGTATTGGTGCTTGGGGGGTCTTGCTAATGCGACATAGCACCCACCAAAATTCCACCAGAATCTGAGCTGCAAAATCCAAAAATCACTCCTTCCCTTCTGAGTCCTGCCATGCACCCAACTGGTATTTTTTGGTCACATGTGAGGCATTGCCGTACTCGGGAGAAATTGGGGCACAGATTTTGCGGTGCTTTTTCTCCTTCATACCTTCTGAAAATGAAAAATTTTGAGCCAGAACTGCATTTTTGTGTAAAAAAATGTAATTTTTCATTTTCACTGCCCACTTGTATCAAAATTGGTGAAACCCCTGGGGGTTTGAAATGTACACTATACCGCTAGATGAATTCCCTGAGGGGTGTAGTTTGCAAAATGTGGTCACTTGTGGGGGGGTTCCACTGTATTGGTGCTTGGGGGGTCTTGCTAATGCGACATAGCACCCACCAAAATTCCACCAGAATCTGAGCTGCAAAATCCAAAAATCACTCCTTCCCTTCTGAGTCCTGCCATGCACCCAACTGGTATTTTTTGGTCACATGTGAGGCATTGCCGTACTCGGGAGAAATTGGGGCACATATTTTGGGGTGCTTTTTCTCCTTCATACCTTCTGAAAATGAAAAATTTTGAGCCAGAACTGCATTTTTGTGTAAAAAAATGTAATTTTTCATTTTCACTGCCCACTTGTATCAAAATTGGTGAAACCCCTGGGGGTTTGAAATGTACACTATACCCCTAGATGAATTCCCTGAGGGGTGTACTTTGCAAAATGGGGTGACTTGTGGGGGGGTTCCACTGTATTGGTGCAACATAGCACCCACCATTCATTCCACCAAAATCTGTGCTGCAAAATCCAAAAATCACTCCTTCCCTTCTGAGTCCTGCCATGCACCCAACTGGTATTTTTTGGTCACATGTGAGGCATTGCCGTACTCGGGAGAAATTGGGGCACAGATTTTGGGGTGCTTTTTCTCCTTCATACCTTCTGAAAATGAAAAATTTTGAGCCAGAACTGCATTTTTGTGTAAAAAAATGTAATTTTTCATTTTCTTTGCCCACTTGTATCAAAATTGGTGAAACCCCTGGGGGTTTGAAATGTACACTATACCCCTAGATGAATTCCCTGAGGGGTGTAGTTTGCAAAATGGGGTCACTTGTGGGGGGGTTCCACTGTATTGGTGCTTGGGGGGTCTTGCTAATGCGACATAGCACCCACCAAAATTCCACCAGAATCTGAGCTGCAAAATCCAAAAATCACTCCTTCCCTTCTGAGTCCTGCCATGCACCCAACTGGTATTTTTGGTCACATGTGAGGCATTGCCGTACTCGGGAGAAATTGGGGCACAGATTTTGGGGTGCTTTTTCTCCATCATACCTTCTGAAAATGAAAAATTTTGAGCCAGAACTGCATTTTTGTGTAAAAAAATGTAATTTTTCATTTTCACTGCCCACTTGTATCAAAATTGGTGAAACCCCTGGGGGTTTGAAATGTACACTATACCCCTAGATGAATTCCCTGAGGGGTGTAGTTTGCAAAATGGGGTCACTTGTGGGGGGGTTCCACTGTATTGGTGCTTGGGGGGTCTTGCTAATGCGACATAGCACCCACCAAAATTCCACCAGAATCTGAGCTGCAAAATCCAAAAATCACTCCTTCCCTTCTGAGTCCTGCCATGCACCCAACTGGTATTTTTTGGTCACATGTGAGGCATTGCCATACTCGGGAGAAATTGGGGCACAGATTTTGCGGTGCTTTTTCTCCTTCATACCTTCTGAAAATGAAAAATTTTGAGCCAGAACTGCATTTTTGTGTAAAAAAATGTAATTTTTCATTTTCACTGCCCACTTGTATCAAAATTGGTGAAACCCCTGGGGGTTTGAAATGTACACTATACCGCTAGATGAATTCCCTGAGGGGTGTAGTTTGCAAAATGGGGTCACTTGTGGGGGGGTTCCACTGTATTGGTGCTTGGGGGGTCTTGCTAATGCGACATAGCACCCACCAAAATTCCACCAGAATCTGAGCTGCAAAATCCAAAAATCACTCCTTCCCTTCTGAGTCCTGCCATGCACCCAACTGGTATTTTTTGGTCACATGTGAGGCATTGCCGTACTCGGGAGAAATTGGGGCACATATTTTGGGGTGCTTTTTCTCCTTCATACCTTCTGAAAATGAAAAATTTTGAGCCAGAACTGCATTTTTGTGTAAAAAAATGTAATTTTTCATTTTCACTGCCCACTTGTATCAAAATTGGTGAAACCCCTGGGGGTTTGAAATGTACACTATACCCCTAGATGAATTCCCTGAGGGGTGTACTTTGCAAAATGGGGTGACTTGTGGGGGGGTTCCACTGTATTGGTGCAACATAGCACCCACCATTCATTCCACCAAAATCTGTGCTGCAAAATCCAAAAATCACTCCTTCCCTTCTGAGTCCTGCCATGCACCCAACTGGTATTTTTTGGTCACATGTGAGGCATTGCCGTACTCGGGAGAAATTGGGGCACAGATTTTGGGGTGCTTTTTCTCCTTCATACCTTCTGAAAATGAAAAATTTTGAGCCAGAACTGCATTTTTGTGTAAAAAAATGTAATTTTTCATTTTCTTTGCCCACTTGTATCAAAATTGGTGAAACCCCTGGGGGTTTGAAATGTACACTATACCCCTAGATGAATTCCCTGAGGGGTGTAGTTTGCAAAATGGGGTCACTTGTGGGGGGGTTCCACTGTATTGGTGCTTGGGGGGTCTTGCTAATGCGACATAGCACCCACCAAAATTCCACCAGAATCTGAGCTGCAAAATCCAAAAATCACTCCTTCCCTTCTGAGTCCTGCCATGCACCCAACTGGTATTGTTGGTCACATGTGAGGCATTGCCGTACTCGGGAGAAATTGGGGCACAGATTTTGGGGTGCTTTTTCTCCATCATACCTTCTGAAAATGAAAAATTTTGAGCCAGAACTGCATTTTTGTGTAAAAAAATGTAATTTTTCATTTTCACTGCCCACTTGTATCAAAATTGGTGAAACCCCTGGGGGTTTGAAATGTACACTATACCCCTAGATGAATTCCCTGAGGGGTGTAGTTTGCAAAATGGGGTCACTTGTGGGGGGGTTCCACTGTATTGGTGCTTGGGGGGTCTTGCTAATGCGACATAGCACCCACCAAAATTCCACCAGAATCTGAGCTGCAAAATCCAAAAATCACTCCTTCCCTTCTGAGTCCTGCCATGCACCCAACTGGTATTTTTTGGTCACATGTGAGGCATTGCCGTACTCGGGAGACATTGGGGCACAGATTTTGCGGTGCTTTTTCTCCTTCATACCTTCTGAAAATGAAAAATTTTGAGCCAGAACTGCATTTTTGTGTAAAAAAATGTAATTTTTCATTTTCACTGCCCACTTGTATCAAAATTGGTGAAACCCCTGGGGGTTTGAAATGTACACTATACCCCTAGATGAATTCCCTGAGGGGTGTAGTTTGCAAAATGGGGTCACTTGTGGGGGGGTTCCACTGTATTGGTGCTTGGGGGGTCTTGCTAATGCGACATAGCACCCACCAAAATTCCACCAGAATCTGAGCTGCAAAATCCAAAAATCACTCCTTCCCTTCTGAGTCCTGCCATGCACCCAACTGGTATTTTTTGGTCACATGTGAGGCATTGCCGTACTCGGGAGAAATTGGGGCACATATTTTGGGGTGCTTTTTCTCCTTCATACCTTCTGAAAATGAAAAATTTTGAGCCAGAACTGCATTTTTGTGTAAAAAAATGTAATTTTTCATTTTCACTGCCCACTTGTATCAAAATTGGTGAAACCCCTGGGGGTTTGAAATGTACACTATACCCCTAGATGAATTCCCTGAGGGGTGTACTTTGCAAAATGGGGTGACTTGTGGGGGGGTTCCACTGTATTGGTGCAACATAGCACCCACCATTCATTCCACCAAAATCTGTGCTGCAAAATCCAAAAATCACTCCTTCCCTTCTGAGTCCTGCCATGCACCCAACTGGTATTTTTTGGTCACATGTGAGGCATTGCCGTACTCGGGAGAAATTGGGGCACAGATTTTGGGGTGCTTTTTCTCCTTCATACCTTCTGAAAATGAAAAATTTTGAGCCAGAACTGCATTTTTGTGTAAAAAAATGTAATTTTTCATTTTCACTGCCCACTTGTATCAAAATTGGTGAAACCCCTGGGGGTTTGAAATGTACACTATACCCCTAGATGAATTCCCTGAGGGGTGTAGTTTGCAAAATGGGGTCACTTGTGGGGGGGTTCCACTGTATTGGTGCTTTGGGGGTCTTGCTAATGCAACATAGCACCCACCATCATTCCACCAAAATTTGTGCTGCAAAATCCAAATATCACTCCTTCCCTTCTGAGTCCTGCCACTTTTTGGTCACACATGAGGCATTGCCGTACTCGGGAGAAATTGGGGCACAGATTTTGGGGTGCTTTGTCTCCTTCATACCTTCTGAAAATGAAAAATTTTGAGCCAGAACTGCATTTTTGTGTAAAAAAATGTAATTTTTCATTTTCACTGCCCACTTGTATCAAAATTGGTGAAACCCCTGGGGGTTTGAAATGTACACTATACCCCTAGATGAATTCCCTGAGGGGTGTACTTTGCAAAATGGGGTGACTTGTGGGGGGGTTCCACTGTATTGGTGCAACATAGCACCCACCATTCATTCCACCAAAATCTGTGCTGCAAAATCCAAAAATCACTCCTTCCCTTCTGAGTCCTGCCATGCACCCAACTGGTATTTTTTGGTCACATGTGAGGCATTGCCGTACTCGGGAGAAATTGGGGCACAGATTTTGGGGTGCTTTTTCTCCTTCATACCTTCTGAAAATGAAAAATTTTGAGCCAGAACTGCATTTTTGTGTAAAAAAATGTAATTTTTCATTTTCACTGCCCACTTGTATCAAAATTGGTGAAACCCCTGGGGGTTTGAAATGTACACTATACCTCTAGATGAATTCCCTGAGGGGTGTAGTTTGCAAAATGGGGTCACTTGTGGGGGGGTTCCACTCTATTGGTGCTTGGGGGGTCTTGCTAATGCGACATAGCACCCACCAAAATTCCACCAGAATCTGAGCTGCAAAATCCAAAAATCACTCCTTCCCTTCTGAGTCCTGCCATGCACCCAACTGGTATTTTTGGTCACATGTGAGGCATTGCCGTACTCGGGAGAAATTGGGGCACAGATTTTGGGGTGCTTTTTCTCCATCATACCTTCTGAAAATGAAAAATTTTGAGCCAGAACTGCATTTTTGTGTAAAAAAATGTAATTTTTCATTTTCACTGCCCACTTGTATCAAAATTGGTGAAACCCCTGGGGGTTTGAAATGTACACTATACCCCTAGATGAATTCCCTGAGGGGTGTAGTTTGCAAAATGGGGTCACTTGTGGGGGGGTTCCACTGTATTGGTGCTTGGGGGGTCTTGCTAATGCGACATAGCACCCACCAAAATTCCACCAGAATCTGAGCTGCAAAATCCAAAAATCACTCCTTCCCTTCTGAGTCCTGCCATGCACCCAACTGGTATTTTTTGGTCACATGTGAGGCATTGCCGTACTCGGGAGAAATTGGGGCACAGATTTTGCGGTGCTTTTTCTCCTTCATACCTTCTGAAAATGAAAAATTTTGAGCCAGAACTGCATTTTTGTGTAAAAAAATGTAATTTTTCATTTTCACTGCCCACTTGTATCAAAATTGGTGAAACCCCTGGGGGTTTGAAATGTACACTATACCCCTAGATGAATTCCCTGAGGGGTGTACTTTGCAAAATGGGGTGACTTGTGGGGGGGTTCCACTGTATTGGTGCAACATAGCACCCACCATTCATTCCACCAAAATCTGTGCTGCAAAATCCAAAAATCACTCCTTCCCTTCTGAGTCCTGCCATGCACCCAACTGGTATTTTTTGGTCACATGTGAGGCATTGCCGTACTCGGGAGAAATTGGGGCACAGATTTTGGGGTGCTTTTTCTCCTTCATACCTTCTGAAAATGAAAAATTTTGAGCCAGAACTGCATTTTTGTGTAAAAAAATGTAATTTTTCATTTTCTTTGCCCACTTGTATCAAAATTGGTGAAACCCCTGGGGGTTTGAAATGTACACTATACCCCTAGATAAATTCCCTGAGGGGTGTAGTTTGCAAAATGGGGTCACTTGTGGGGGGGTTCCACTGTATTGGTGCTTGGGGGGTCTTGCTAATGCGACATAGCACCCACCAAAATTCCACCAGAATCTGAGCTGCAAAATCCAAAAATCACTCCTTCCCTTCTGAGTCCTGCCACTTTTTGGTCACACATGAGGCATTGCCGTACTCGGGAGAAATTGGGGCACAGATTTTGGGGTGCTTTGTCTCCTTCATACCTTCTGAAAATGAAAAATTTTGAGCCAGAACTGCATTTTTGTGTAAAAAAATGTAATTTTTCATTTTCACTGCCCACTTGTATCAAAATTGGTGAAACCCCTGGGGGTTTGAAATGTACACTATACCCCTAGATGAATTCCATGAGGGGTGTACTTTGCAAAATGGGGTGACTTCTGGGGGGGTTCCACTGTATTGGTGCAACATAGCACCCACCATTCATTCCACCAAAATCTGTGCTGCAAAATCCAAAAATCACTCCTTCCCTTCTGAGTCCTGCCATGCACCCAACTGGTATTTTTTGGTCACATGTGAGGCATTGCCGTACTCGGGAGAAATTGGGGCACAGATTTTGGGGTGCTTTTTCTCCTTCATACCTTCTGAAAATGAAAAATTTTGAGCCAGAACTGCATTTTTGTGTAAAAAAATGTAATTTTTCATTTTCACTGCCCACTTGTATCAAAATTGGTGAAACCCCTGGGGGTTTGAAATGTACACTATACCCCTAGATGAATTCCCTGAGGGGTGTAGTTTGCAAAATGGGGTCACTTGTGGGGGGGTTCCACTGTATTGGTGCTTTGGGGGTCTTGCTAATGCAACATAGCACCCACCATCATTCCACCAGAATTTGTGCTGCAAAATCCAAATATCACTCCTTCCCTTCTGAGTCCTGCCACTTTTTGGTCACACATGAGGCATTGCCGTACTCGGGAGAAATTGGGGCACAGATTTTGGGGTGCTTTGTCTCCTTCATACCTTCTGAAAATGAAAAATTTTGAGCCAGAACTGCATTTTTGTGTAAAAAAATGTAATTTTTCATTTTCACTGCCCACTTGTATCAAAATTGGTGAAACCCCTGGGGGTTTGAAATGTACACTATACCCCTAGATGAATTCCCTGAGGGGTGTAGTTTGCAAAATGGGGTCACTTGTGGGGGGGTTCCACTGTATTGGTGCTTGGGGGGTCTTGCTAATGCGACATAGCACCCACCAAAATTCCACCAGAATCTGAGCTGCAAAATCCAAAAATCACTCCTTCCCTTCTGAGTCCTGCCATGCACCCAACTGGTATTTTTGGTCACATGTGAGGCATTGCCGTACTCGGGAGAAATTGGGGCACAGATTTTGGGGTGCTTTTTCTCCTTCATACCTTCTGAAAATGAAAAATTTAGAGCCAGAACTGCATTTTTGTGTAAAAAAATGTAATTTTTCATTTTCACTGCCCACTTGTATCAAAATTGGTGAAACCCCTGGGGGTTTGAAATGTACACTATACCCCTAGATGAATTCCCTGAGGGGTGTAGTTTGCAAAATGGGGTCACTTGTGGGGGGGTTCCACTGTATTGGTGCTTGGGGGGTCTTGCTAATGCGACATAGCACCCACCAAAATTCCACCAGAATCTGAGCTGCAAAATCCAAAAATCACTCCTTCCCTTCTGAGTCCTGCCATGCACCCAAATGGTATTTTTTGGTCACATGTGAGGCATTGCCGTACTCAAGAGAAATTGGGGCACAGATTTTGGGGTGCTTTGTCTCCTTCATACCTTCTGAAAATGAAAAATTTTGAACCAGAACTGCATTTTTGTGTAAAAAAATGTAATTTTTCATTTTCACTGCCCAGTTGTATCAAAATTGGTGAAACCCCTGGGGGTTTGAAATGTACACTATACCCCTAGATGAATTCCCTGAGGGGTGTAGTTTGCAAAATGGGGTCACTTGTGGGGGGGTTCCTAAATTTTAGCATCTTATGGTTCCTAGAAACCTACATGGTGCCTAAAAAATAATCTCATAAAAAGGAGGCTCCAAAATCAAGTAGGTGCTCCTTCTATTATGAAGCCTGTGGTTTGGTCAACGTGCACACTAGGGCCACATATAGGATATTTATGAAAACAAAAGAATTGGGGGAATCAATTTTTAGTCACATTTCTCTAGTAAAATGTACTGTGTTCCTTAGAAAAATGAATTAAAATTGCAAATCTGCAAAAAAAAATGAAATTTTGAAATTTCACCTACACTTTGTTTTAATTCCTGTGAAACACCTAAAGGGTTAACAAACTTCCAAAATGCTGTTTTGAATACTGTGAGGGGTGCAGTTTTTGAAATAGGATCATTTATGGGGGTGTCTCACATACAAGTCCCTCAAAGTCACATCAGAACTGAACTGGTCCCTAAAAAAATCAGTGTTTGAAATTTTCTTGAAAATTTGAGAATTTGCTATTCATATTGTAAGCCTCCTAGTGTCCAAAAAAATTAAAAGGAAGTTGAAATAATGATGGAAACATAAAGTAGACATATGGTCTATGTTAGTTATTAACTATTTTGAGTGGTATGATTATTTGTCTCACAAGCAGAAAATTTAACATTTTGCAAATTGCTAAATTTTCCATTTTTTTACGACATTTTGGTATTTTTCACAAAAAAACACAGACTGTATCGACCCAAATTTACCACTAATTTGAAGTACAATGTGTCACGAAAAAACAATCTCAAAATCACTGGGATAAGTAAAAGCAAAAAAAAGTTATCCCCACTTAAGTGAGACATGTCAGATTTGAAAAAAAGGGCTCTGTCAGGAACGCAAAAACTGGCTCTGTCAGGAAGGGGTTAAAATGAAATGGTGCTAGCATAAGACAAGTGCAGAGTTGTTCGCTGTTCGGAAACGTGGCGAGAAATGAATTTAAAGACTGGGTCTTGTGAGATCCTGATGCCGGTAGATAACATTTGGCCGCGCTCGGGTTTCTGAACGGAGTCAAAAACTCGCAGTGTTTGGAGCAGTTTGGATTTCTTGGAATCCAAACAGTACATCTCTAATTAATATAGTATTTTTAAATGTATCACTGTCTTGAAATTTGCTTAATACAACAATAAACACTATTAAATTACTGTCTTGGCAATGTATAATGCAGCTGGCATACTGTAGGTATTCAGTTCCCTTGTTTAAGATTCACTTTTTATTTATTGTACAGATTTTCTATATGCAAATAGGATAATTGCCAGAAGACAATGAACACACATCCTGGAATATAAACAGAGAAGAATATTATCTTCCCTTTTCATTTATTTATTTAAAAGGTTTGTCACACTTCTATTTCAATGTCTGCTTGTCACTAATATGTAATATATTACATGCATAAATGTCACATGCTCCATTCACTTTTAATAACAGAGAGTATTTCAGTGTAAAATAAAGTTCAATATCCAATTTTCAGCGAAATTAGAGAATTCAACCGTAACTCAAGGGATTGGGCAGTAGTCTAGGAAATTATTAGAGGAATTAAGTAGCCGTTTCAGACCCGTTTGCTTGGGTTAAAATTTGGCCCCACACCCAATGTTCAGAGTTTGCGGATGCACGATTATGTGCATGCACAGACCCCAGGAGCGAACAGCTTCGGTGAGTCTCATAAATGCTGAGCTATTTTCTTCGAGAAGCAGAGAAGGGGGCGGGCATGCGGCAGCAGTAGGGGAACACCCACCGTTTTATGGGTGTCCCCAAAAAACATTGGGCTCTCCTTTGAGAATGCAGTTATGGCAATGTCTGCTCGGGGAGGCAGCAGACGTGACATGAAATCAGCATCCTCCCTGAATTCGGCGGATTATAGCCAGAATGAAAGTCAGTCTAGGCTTTTATTACGAAAGGGGAGAAAAAACAATCGAAGGTCGGCAATTGGTTAATTCCAAATAGCTGAATGGTCTTGTGCATGTAGGTACATGCAGCTTCTATGGGGCCTGGAGCTGATAGGGGCTCACCTTACCTGTCAAAGCAACATGTGCTATATACAGTACATAGGTGCATGAACAATTTTAGGTTGGGGGAAGCAAGATAAAGGGGCTATTTTGAAAATTGTGCAGGGTTTTTTTTTGTCCAAATATTGGCAAATCACATTATTTCTGCAAATGGCATATGTAATAGAGTGGGATTTCTGGAAAAAAAAATGTCCATTTTGCTGTGACCAAAAAAACTCACTTAAAAAATAACATCACATTGAAAACATACCAAATCGCAAATGTAATAGGGTCCAAATCGCACACTAAACATGACTAAAAGAAAGAACAATAATAGATCTGCTTTTGGCAAGTAAATTTGACAGAAGCCTGCAGTGATCTGTGAAATCTACATGATAATATAATTCAGAGATAATTTAGAGATTCAGAGCCCTGGAAAACAAACTTGTGGGTGTTCCTAACAAAAAAAAATGTTTAAAACAATAAATAAATAAAACAATTCAGCAATTGTCTGCTCCTGGTGGGCTGGACTAACCACTGTCTGTGGGTGGAGCTGAGAATGTAAAAACAACATTCTAACTTTGGACAATGAGTATGAGCAACCAAAGAAACACACCTTTCATCGCCAAAGACGGTGGGTGAGTATAATTTCCATCCACAGGTACCATTTTTGGATTCTATGCAGCTTTTTTATTTTTACTTTAACACATTTTTTTTTAAATACATTTTTATTAAAATATTTTAATATAGTGATAACACAATTATGCACATAGCGTAAGTTGTACACAATGGGTTACAAGAATAAATGACAATAATGCAATAAATGACAGGGAAACAAATGAATTCCCAAACAAAGATCTTTGTATGTCTATCCATATTCAGGATCATAGTAGAGTAAGATTTTCTTGGTTTATACTCCTCTGTGTGCAAAGTAATACTATGTTCCCTATTATGTAATAAAAACTCTTACTATTAATTTTCCTGTTTTTACTGAACTTTGTTATAACCCATAATGTGTTAGTAAGACTAACGGACACAGACAAACATAAAGACGCAGACTGCATGGAGACTAGGGATGGGGGGGGAGGGGTATAGAGGAGGAATTAGTGGGAGAAAGGTGAAGGGAAGAAGTAGGGGGGAGGGGAATTTAGAAAAGAGAGACATTTCAGTACTTCTTATACTTATTCTGTTACAAAGAAATCTTGTGACATACATACATGGATCATACCACAATAATTCATATAGATATACCACTGGTGTTTAGAAGTATGGCTATTCTTCTAAGGAGATATGGGCCAATGCTTTACAGTATATTAATTATGATCACCTTCTGGGTGACTGGATTTACCATTTTCAAAAGCCTGGACAATATGATCTTTCGTAGGTTTATCTAATGTTCCCATAAATAACATTTATTATTTATTTATTATTTATTTATTAACAGTTTCATATAGTGCATACAAATTCCGCAGCACTTTACAGAGAATATTTGAACATTCACATCAGTCCCTGCCCCAGTGGAGCTTACAATCTATATTCCCTACCACATTTACATGCACACACAGACATTCTAGGGTTAATTTTTGTTAACCTACCTGTATATTTTTGGATTGTGGGAGAAAACCGGAGTACCCGGAGTAAACCCACGCAAGCACGGGGAGAATATACAAACTCCGCACAGTTAGGGCCACGGTGGGGATTGAACCCATGACCTCAGTGCTGTGAGGCAGTAATGCTAACCATTACACCATCCGTGCTGCCCATTTCTTATAAAACTTTTCAGCGCCTTTTTCTATATCTAGCCTCGCGTATTTTCTCTCAAAGTATAAAATTTTAAGCATTTTTTGTTGTAGTAATTTTAGTTGTGGAGCTGATCTTTTCGTCTAGTGTATAAGAATACATTTCCGAGCAATCGCTAGTATTGTAACCAGTAAAGTAAATTTGAATTTATTAAATCCATCTAGATTCCAGGTCAAAAAGTTCAGTCCCATTATTGCCGCTGGAGAGGTAGAGAGCTGGGTATCAAAAATGTTCCAAAAGTGCCTCAGTTTATAACAGTCCCACATACAGTGTGAGAAGGTGGCCTCCGTCACACCACACTTAATGCAATGACCTGATTCGTCTGGAACCATAAATTTTCTCCTGTGTGGGGTAATATACGCTCGGTGCAAAGTTCTTATGTATACCTCCTGCAGGTAAGTTGATTTTAGAGATTTGAGCGTTTTATTATGTAGAGCAAGCATACTTTCAGTGTCTGTGAGCGAGGGTATATCTCTTTTCCATTTCTCTAGTAACACTTTCCATTGTAAAGTTGTGACTGAGGTAACCGACATTAAAAGTGCATATAGATGCTTCAACGTATATGGCTTATCAATCAGATAGTTCAAAAGACTATCTATATTCGAAACATTCAATACCGTAGTTACTTTATCTATACTGTGTTGGGGTGTTTCTAATGACTGTAAGTAGTGTCTTACTTGTAAGTACATATATAGGTGTGAATTTTGCAGGTCATACTTCTGCACTAATTCTGCGAATGACATTAAAATCCCACCTGGATCAAAGACTCTAGAAGAGGAGTCCAGTCCCTTCTCTCTCCACATGAGGAAAGCAGGATTGGTTAGGGAGGGGGGGAATGCTGGGTTGCCCCATAAAGGGAGAAACCTTGATACATACAGGTTTCTGTGCATAGTTTTATTAATTCTCACCCAATTGCCGTAAGTATCCTTAAAGAGGATATGTTTCCTAATGTGAAGTGGCATATTGGATTGTTTAGTTTGATTTAATGCCCCTGGTGCATATGGGTGTAGAGCCGCTCTTTCCAAAGAATTATCAGTATATATTGATTTATTTAAGATCCAATCACTGACATATCTAAAAAAGATTGCCTAAGTATAGGTTTTCAGATCCGGGTATCCCAGTCCTCCATCTTTTTTTAACGTTTTTAATTTATTTCTGGCTATTCTGGGCCTTTTGCCCTGCCACAAAAATTTTGAGAAGATGGAATCCAATTTAGACATATCTTTAGTGTTAAGAGCAATAGGGAGCATCTGCATGGTATAATATATTTTGGGGAATACTATATGTTGGATTACTGCTATTCTCCCCATCATTGATAGGGGAAGGTCTTTCCATGCCTCTAGCTTTGTCGATATTTGTGTTATTATGGGAGAAAAATTTAAAGCATAAAGGCGTGAGGTATCAGCTGTAACCTGTACCCCCAGATATTTAAAATGCGATGGAGCAATTGTTAAAGGTACCTGTAATCGCTGAGCTTTAATAGGAGCATTTTTCCCCAACAAAAAAACTTCAGATTTTGTGAGGTTAACTTTGTAGCCAGCGGTATCCCCGAACGAGCCAATCAGCTGGAAAAGAACTGTGAAAGACTGACCGGGGTTAGATAAAAAAATGAATGTGTCGTCTGCAAACAGAGCGATTTTTAATTCCTTTCCACCAATTGCAATCCCCCGTATCAGGGTAGAAGATCTAACTGCCACCGCCATCGGTTCTATTGCAATCGCAAAAAGGAGAGGTGACAATGGACACCCCTGTCTTGTTCCTCTCCCCAATTGAAAGGGTGCAGATAATAGGCCATTACATGCAATTAACGACTTAGGGGAGGTATAGAGTGTATTTATGAACTTAATGAATTGAATGGAAAATTCATTTTTTTTTAATGTTCTAAATAGGTGGGGCCACAGGAAATATCAAATGCCTTCTCCGCGTCCAACGTCAACACTAGGTTAAGGTCAGTCTCTGAAGCGGAGAAGGCATTTGACTGCTCAATCGCTGCCAGAACCCTACGTACGTTCACCACCGAAAGTCTTCCGGTGATGATCCCTGTCTGGTCCCTGTGAATAATATGCGGTCGTAATGGCTTCAATCTTTCCATCATGATTTTAGTGAGCAATTTATAATCTGAATTAAGCAGGGATATGGGCCTATATGACCCTGGCAATTGTAAATTTCTCCCTGGTTTTGGTAGCACCTTAATAACAGCATCTGAAGGGGGGCGGGGCCACGACGGAGCGGGAGTGAGACACCAGGTGCGTGAGCTCCCCAGCAGGGAAAATATGCGGCATCTACACAGGCTCTGAGAACGGACCCTTTTCCCCGGCGGCAGAACCATAGAGGCTAGATCAGAGTGCCAGAGCGGCGACACGTGATAGCGGCGTCCGGAAGTACCACGCCGGGACCCGCGACTTCACTGCTGGTAGCCGGAGATACCGCTCTCTAGACCCGGTGCCGGTGTCCAGCTGCTGCCCGCTTTGCGAATTGGGAGGTTGTGCGGTGGAGGGGAGTGAGGCGCCGCAGCTACAAGCTACAAGGAACATGCAGGAGCTGGGCTTGCGCTCATCCGAGTGCTACACGTACGGCGCCATAAGCCCGGGCAGCAGTTCCATTAGAACAAGCAGGCACCACGCTTGCTGCAGGCTCCGGCACACAGGGTCCTGGAACGCACCCCATATAGGTACCGCTGGTTCCTGTGAGAGAGGAACAGGGTACCAGGGTCAAATAAAACAGTGATAATACGGTACCTCAATACCATATAAGGCCAGGTGAGAGCTGTCCCTAACAGAACCCCGGATACCGCACATTAACCCTTGGTGGTTAAATTCCAGTAGCAGGACCAACAAGCAGGCCTACTAAAGAGAAATAACCATGGGCAAAACTGGTAATGCCACGGCCGCAGCTCGGCTTGAGAAATTTGCCAGATCGCAAGCGGGCAATTCCATCCAGACCCCGTCCTCAACCCCTCACGCCACCCCGACGAACGCTAAAAGTATAACTCCCCATGCCTCCCCGACGAAAGCCACAGCTCCCGAAGTAACAAATGCTCCAACGATTCAGCAGGTCTTAGATGCCATTACTGATTCTGAACAGAGACTTTCTGGGCAAATTAAAGATCTCCAATCGGAAATTTTGTCCTTAAAATCAGATATAAATATAATCACAGTCCACATGGACGAAGCAGAAAAACGAATATCGAATCTGGAGGACATTAATAATCAATGGCTAAATAAGATGAACTATTGTACTCAACAGACCTCTGAATTAAAATCCAAAATGGTGGAGATGGAGGGTAGGCTTCGGCGCAACAACTTACGGTTTGTGGGCCTACCAGAGCATGCGGAGGGGCCGGACCCTCAAAAATTTGTAGAGAAGTGGCTGATGGACACTGTAGGAAAAACTGCATTTACAGCACAATTTGCGGCAGAACGAGCACACAGAGTCCCGCCGAGGCCTCCTCCTCCAGAAGCTCCACCAAGCACATTTATTGTGAAATTCTTAAGTTACGTGGACAGAGACATTGTGATGCGTTCAATTAGGACCAACGGCCCCCTGATGTATAACGGTAACAAGATTGCCGTGTACCCGGACTTTGCATTGGAAGTACAAAAGGAGAGAGCCAAGTTTGGAGAGATAAAGAGAAAACCCCGTGACCTTGATATCAGCTACACCATGATCTTCCCCTCCAAATTAAGGGTGGTCGACAATAACACGACACACTTCTTTGCTACTCCTAGTGAGGCAGCCCAGTGGCTGGAAAAAAAACCTCCGGGACTTAGGCGCCAGGCGCCTGTGTAGAGTTACGTAACAAGATAGAAATAAGACAGATGCACCCTGCTGGGGGGGCTCACCAAACCCGTTCAGGGGTGGCCCTTTCTTTTTTCTTTTTCATCAGCCCCCACAGCATGACGATGTTTTTTTCTTGGTGGTCTCCATTAAGTAATTTATGTATTTCAAAAATGTTTTTTTTTACGTGTTGGTTTACCACCATTCTTTTTTTTGGGGGGTGGGGTACAGGTATGCCTACTGGGAGCGGGTATACAGGGTGGGGGGTGGGCAGGATCCACTTGGTAATTAATAGAAGAAGAAAGGGCCTTTTCTCTGTGAGGGGTAGATATTCCTGTCCCGGCCTGGAATTGTTCTTTTACCCTCTTTCTTGGCTACACAGAAAGGGATTTGTCAGATATAAACATGTGGGTGATGTTAGATCAATATTGGGTACCCATACTTAGAAAATATATAATAACAAATGATTAAGTTGTTAGCATGGAATGTTAGGGGATTAAATAATAAGATCAAACGCTCCCTGGTGCTGAACCAGCTGCGTTCGTATGGGGTTGACATTGCCTGTGTTTCAGAAACCCATCTGGTGGGTGGTAAGCAGCTCACCCTGAAACAACGCTGGGTATGCTGGTTATACCAGGCCCCGTTCACGACCTCATCTAGAGGGGTTGCGCTACTTATAAGGAAATCACTGGCCTTTGTGAGTAACAGGGTGGAAATAGATCCAGGAGGCAGGTTTATCTTCTTGGACTGTATTATCAATGCACTTCCCTTGGTATTATTGGCAATATATATCCCCCCTCCTTTCTCGTATGAAATACTGGTGAAGGCGGTGGCCTTTGCGGCACGTAACCCCTTAGCAGAGGTGGTATGTGCCAGAGACTTCAATAACATCTTTGAACCTGCACTGGACAGGTGGAGAGGAGGTTCCCCCACTGGTTCAGCGTCGCGTACCCCCTTCGCAGGGTTCATACGGGATATAGGATGGCGGGACATCTGGCGAGAACGTAATCCTACACGTCCTCAATTCTTGTGTTTTTCCTTGACTTATCAGACCTTCTCTAGAATTGATCTAATACTAACATCACAGTCCTTCATTTCCCGTGTTAAAAACATAGAATACAAGCCACGGGGTATATCCGATCACTCCCCCGTAATAATGGAATTTTCGGATAAACTCGCAAGGGGCCAGGGGTTTTGGAAACTCAACCCAGCATGGTTGCACTATTTGGGGCAGGAGGATGAGATGGTCAAGTTATGGAGCGAATTTTGGGAGATGAATCAGGGCTCTGCAGTGGCGGCTACTGAGTGGGATGCGTTCAAAGCGTATAGGCGAGGGGTTTATAGGAAGCAAATAACAGAAAGTACGAGGGCTAAGAAACAACACTTGCAGAAATTGGAGGATGTTTGTTTGGCGTTAGAAGCGGAATATTTGCTGAACAAAGATGAAGCAGTAAAACTTAGTTGGCAACAGGCACAAAAATCCTGGCTGGCGGCCATACAGGACGAGAATGTAAAATTGCTGCTGCACCAGTCCTGTCGGGCTTACCAATCAGCGGATAAAACCGGTCGGTACTTGGCCTATTTGGCCAAGGCGGAGGGACCACCTCGCTGTATAGGACCAATAGTAGATACCCAGGGCCAGCAGATATACGATACCCCGCAAATAGGGGGGATGTTCTGTAAATACTTCCAGGCTTTATACACCTCCGAGCTTAAGAGAACCCCTGAGGAGATTTTGATTCAGTTAGAAAACTGTAAACTACCTAGCCTCTCCCCATTGGAAAGGCAGGAGCTGGAAGAGCCACTATTGCTGAGTGAGGTCTGCCAGGCCATTAAAGAATTACCTTGCAATAAAGCCCCCGGGTTGGATGGGATTCCAGTGGAGGTCTTTAAAAGACACTCTGATATTATTGCCCCCCCCCCAATTCCACCAGACATTAATGCGTTGCTTTGAAGAAGGTGAGATCCCAGCGTCCATGGTAGAAGCTAAGATAACAGTTATTTTAAAGCAGGGGAAGGACCCATCACATTTAGACTCATACCGCCCCATTTCCTTATTATCAAACGAGGCAAAAATATTAGCAAAAATCTTGGCAAATATATTAAAAAGACATATTTTTAAAATAATCCATTCTAATCAGTCCGGCTTTATGCCAGGCAAGTCAACTTCAACTAATCTACGAAGGCTATTTACCCACTTGCAGTTGCCCCTGGAACCAGATAGCCAACCAGTGGTAGTATCCTTGGATGCTACCAAAGCATTCGATATGGTGGAATGGCCATATCTATGGTCCACCCTTATGGCTTTTGGACTAGGGGCAAACTTCATTAAGTGGATACAACTCCTTTACAACCGCCCCACAGCTAGGGTATCCTTAAATGGATGGACCTCACCATCATTTGGGCTCTCAAGAGGTACCAGGCAGGGGTGCCCCCTTTCCCCTTTGTTGTTCGCACTCGCAATCGAACCCCTGGCCTGTAGGTTGAGATCCCAAAATGACATCCGTGGCTTGCGAACCGCCAACTGTACAGATGTGGTATCACTATATGCAGACGATGTCCTGATTTACTTGTATGATTACAGGTTGTCGCTCCCTAGGGTCATAGAGCTGATTGCTGACTTTGGTAAACTCTCTAGCTTAAAAATAAACTGTAACAAATCCCATATTCTGTACCTTGGTGGCGCGCCGCTTCAGATGCTTCCTATACCGTCCCCATTAGTATGAACATCTAAGTTCAAATACCTTGGGATACAAATAACTCGTAACTCAGAGGACTTCGTCCAGCAGAACATCCTTCCAATGATGAGTAAAATAGAAACCGAATTTAAGTCATAGGGTAAGCTCCCGCTATCAGTGACGGGCAGGATAAACCTAATTAAAATGGTGGTCCTTCCTCAGCTGTTGTACCTGTTGCAACAATCGCCAATTCCTCTTCCAAAAAAGCTCTTTCGCAAACTTAACAGTAACCTCTCCTCCTTTATATGGCATAACACGCGACCAAAGGTCCAATTGAATAAACTCATGCTGGATAGGAAGGCAGGTGGACTGGGTCTTCCAGACTTTTTTGCGTATTATCTAGCCGCCCAACTAGCTCTTTTATGGCCCTGGTTTGAGGAGATGGAGGACAGTGACATAGCCCATGCTTTAGTGGAAGTAACCTCTCCAAGAAGCTGCCCCATAAATAGAATTTTACAAACTAACATCATGCCCCGGGATCCACCCCTGGTTAAGCAAGCCATAAAAATCTGGCAAGAAGTTAACAGAAGGTGTAAAATTCAGTCCCTCGACCCAATGCACCCAATAGACGATCCAACGATCACTATAGAGTCAAGTGCGACCCAGGTCAGAGTAGTTTGGACTAGATATTCCGTAACAACTCTGGGCCAAATATACCTTCCCGGCCGAATTAAAACGTTTGCCGAATTAAAGGCTGAATTCTCACTACCCAAAGAATATTTCTATCGTTTTTTACAGTTAAAAATGGCACTGGCGGCCCGCTTTCGAGACGGCCCCCCGTGCCTAGTACAAAACCCGATTAAGAGAATATTAAGAACAGGTGGGGCGAAAAAATTGGTCAGTAGACTTTATAAATATATTAACCAGGATAAGGGTCTAGGCAGTATGGAGCTATTGAGGCTCAAATGGACTGGTGCTTTGCAGTTTCAAATATTGCTAGAGCTACTAACGCTCTGAGGGTGCAGCAGGTGCAATACTTTATCCTGCAAAGAGCCTACATGTCAACAACATGTATGGTAAAATGTAATGGATGTAGAACTCCGCTCTGCCCGAATTGTAAGCAGGAAGAGGGCACCTTTTTCCACCTTATTTGGCAGTGTCAGGAGCGAACTATGTTCTGGACAGAGGTAATCCAAGTGATGGTGGATACAGGTGTCCCAGGGGCGGTGCTTTCGGCCAGAGGTTGTTTGTTGAATATTCTTGATCTTAACCAGCTGGAACCAGGGGATCGACAGTATGTTACAAATTTTTCTGCTCTAGCAAAAGTAATTATTGCTAGAAATTGGATGGCGAAGGATGGCCCTAAGATAGCCTGCTGGAAAGCGTTAGTGAACTACACCGCTAAACATAAAAAATCTCTTGCTATAAGTCGTAACTCGATGCATAAATATTTAAAAAATTGGCACCGCTGGGTCAACTGTTTCCCTATAACGTAAATATACGCAACTCAATCACTATACACAGTGGAGAGAACAATAATAATATTAAGTATATACATATATATTATAAATTAAATAAATAATTGACAACGATGAAGGTAACACAGTAGAGCACTGGGAATGGGTAAAGTTTAATTTAAAAAAATATATATAATATTTATATAAGTATAATACATTTATAAATAAAATTAAGTAACACATAGTGGGTAAAAGATACCTCGTAACAATAACACTAAAATGTAACTATTTACCAAAGAAAGCACTAGGTTAAGCACTCTTAAAAGTAAACTGCTTAAAAATTGGAATATTGCACAGAAGTTAAGCATGCACTATCAACGAAACTGGGACACACCGTTGCATAAGATAAACTTTGCATCAATTAGCAAAGTAGTGGTGTAGATCATAAGGAGCAAGATCGACCGGGACTAGGTCAATGTAACTAGGCAGATAGCTTAAAGGAGATAGAGATAAATCCCTGGTACTCTTTACGGAACTCCTAATATTAGTTCACCGAGCGGGGGAAGGGGGGGGGGGCGGGGGGCTGGTAGGGTTTTTTTGGTATATGTTAAGAACACTATCTTGTTTTGGAAATATTATTGTGTATATTAATGTGATATGTGCGCCCTTTTTTGGGCATATTCTATGTTTTAATATGCAAAAAGAAAATAAAGAAAACAATAAATAATAATAATAAAAAAAAATAACAGCATCTGAAAATAGTCTGGTATTTTTCCTTCCTGAAGTATTGTGTTAAAACATGCTGTCAAGGGTTCTATGAGTTGACTGGCCATGAATTTGTAAAATTCTTTCGTGAAGCCATTTGGGCCTGGCGCCTTAGCTAGTTTAAGCTGTCCAATAGCCCACCTAACCTCTAAGTTTGTAATTAGACTTGCCAAAGCCTTGGAAAGTTCCACAGGGACTTGTGGTAAAGGTATTGTTTCCCAGAATTCTTTAGTAAAGGATCTATTCGTATGAATAGGGAGTCGGGTATCGCTATTTGGATCATCCGGGGTCGCACTAGGTGGGGTGTAAAGTTTTTCATAATAATCTTTTAGCACTTTCGCTATCTGTGCATCTGATGTGGTTAATGTATTGTCTTGTTGTATCAAGGGTGGATTACTATTTGTTGTCTAGAACCTTGCATTAAGTTGGATAATACTTTCCCAACTTTATTTCCAAAGGTGTAAAATTTTTAATTCACATTAAATAAATATTTATCTCCCTGTATTTGTAAATGTTCATTATATAATGATTTTTCTGCTTGATATATTGCTTTATTTTCTGAAGTTGGGTCCTTTTTAAATTTCTAAAAGGATTCTGTTCATTTATGTTGCAGTTCTGGCTGTCTGCCAGAAGAGAAGGGGATTTGAATTCAAAAATTCCTTATTCTCAGAACAGTAATAGTCCCAAGATTTCTGAATGGTTTCTTGCATACCTCGGGTCTGGGACAAATGAGATGGAAATCTCCACTGTGACTTAGTCTTCTTATCATCTTGAAAAATTATGATCTGATAGTACTGGGGCCAAAATATCAGCTGAAGCAAGTTTTGGAAAGAGCGGCTCTGCAATAAGTATGTAGTCTATTCTAGACCAAGTATTGTGTGCCATTGAGAGGCAAGTATACTCTCTTTCTTCTGGGTTTAACCCCTTCCCGACATTTGACGTATATATACGTAATGGCCGGACCGACGGACCAATCACAGCCAAGGCGCGCCATTTAAACTAACGGTGACTGCGTTGCAGACGCCATTCCGGTCTGGAATTGCGTGCAGAGCGGTCACCGGCCACTCTGTCGTGCTATACATACCTGAACCTTGCCTGATACTTACCTGATCACCGCTGATCACCGCTGGTAGCGTGCTGCCAGCAGCTGGATGCTTCCTGGATCTTGTGACTTCCTGTGTGCTGCTGCTGCAGTGTCATAGAGTCACAGATCGTGAGAGATAGTGACAGATAGTGACATAGAGTGACAGAGAGTGATAGAGAGTGATAGAGAGTGCTATATTTTGTGTCTGCTGCACCCCTTTTGTGCTGATCAGTATATCTGTGCTGATCAGCAACTTTTTGGTTTTTTTTTTTTTATATATATACCTGTCAGGTTGCACCAAAGGTTGTGCTGCCTGTGCAACTGACTGCTGCCCCCCCTGCTGCCCCCCCTTTTGTGCTGATCAGTTTAAGTTAATTAACTGATCAGCAACTTTTTGGGGGTCCAGGTTTTTTTTTTAAATTATACCCTGTCAGGTTGCACCCACAGTTGTCTGCCTGCTGCCCCTCACTGCTAATCAGTGTTGCATCACTGCATCACTGATCTGCAGTTTTTTTTTGGGGGGGGGGGATTGCAGTGGGGTTTTGTTTTTACACCCACGTTGCTTTTGTGGGTGCTTTTGTGGGTGTCCTGTGGCCGCTGATCAGTGACGTACATCACTGAACAGCATTTTTGGCACAGGGTTGATATAATTTTTTTCCTGCAGTTTAAAAAAAAAAAAAAAATTTTTGGAGAGTGCTGTGGTTTATTACACCCACGTTGCTTTTGTGGGTGTCCTGTGGCCGCTGATCAGTGACGTACATCACTGAACAGCATTTTTGGCACAGGGTTGATATAATTTTTTTTCTGCAGTTTTTTTTTTGGAGAGTGCTGTGGTTTATTTTTTTTTTAATTGTTTTTACACCCACGTTGCTTTTGTGGGTGTCCTGTTGCCTTTGAGCGCTGTTCAGTGACGGACGTTACTGACCAACATCTGTGCTCAATTTTTGGCGCAGGACCTTTTTTTTTTTTTTTAACCCCTTCAATTTTTTTTTTTTTTTTATTGGGATCAAATTCCTGTATAAAGTATTTTTTTTTCTGCACTACATACACATTACACACTACATACCCCCCATGTTGAAATAAAGTTTGTACCCCCCCCTACACTATACACGTGTTGAAACATTACACTTACAGAAACACAAAAATAAAAATGGCATCCCAAATGTCATCCCAAATGTCATCCCAGTCATCCAGAAGAATGTATTCAGCGGAGGAGGCATATGCCATGCTTGCCTCTGACTCTGACACAGCCAGTGATGCAAGCGGGGAATTTGAAGGATTCGTCTTAAGCTCCTCTTCCTCCTCTAGTGATGAGGGACCCCCTCAAAGACGCCCCCGTAGAGCAGCTGAGACCCTCCCCCAAATGATTGATCCCGTATGGACCCCACCACCAGACAATTTTGAGCCCCAGGTTCCTGAGTTTTTGGCCATCCCAGGAATCCAATTTGATTCAACAGGTCTCAGAGAAATTAACTTTTTCAAATTATTTTTCTCTGATGATTTTATAAATTTAATGGTGGACCAAAGTAATTTATATGCCCAGCAGTTTATTGCTCAAAACCCCACGTCATCATTTGCTAGGTGGACCCCTGTAGATGCAGTAGAGATGATGACGTTTTGGGGTCTGGTGTTACATATGGGCATAGTAAAAAAGCCAGAAATTAGGCAATATTGGAGTACAGATGTTCTGTACAGCACCCCATTTTACCGTATGGCCATGACTCGGACTCGTTTTGAGACAATCCTTACATTTTTACATTACACCGATAATGCACAGTGCCCACCCAGAGATGATCCCACCTTTGACCGGCTATTCAAAGTCAGGCCGGTCATTGATCATTTCAGTGCCAAATTTGCAGAGATGTACATCCCTGAAAAATTTATTTGTATCGACGAGTCCCTTATACATTTTAAAGGAAGGGTTAAATTCCGCCAGTACCTTCCCAGTAAGAGGGCAAGGTATGGCATAAAAATGTATAAACTGTGTGAAAGCACCTCAGGGTACACCCACAGGTTTAGGGTATATGAAGGGAAGGATTCAAGAATTGAACCGCCAGAATGCCCCCCCTCCCTCGTAGGTGTTAGTGGAAAAATTGTCTGGGATTTAGTGCACCCCTTCCTGGATAAAGGTTATCACCTCTATGTGGATAACTTTTACACTAGCATCCCCCTGTTTAAGGCCCTTGGTTCAAGAGGTACAGCAGCTTGCGGTACTGTGCGCAAGAACCAAAGAGGCCTCCCAAAAACGCACATTGCCCAAGTACTGAGAAGGGGTGAAAGCAGGGCACAATCCACCGAAAATATGTTGTTGGTCAAATATAAGGACAAGAGGGATGTCCTTATACTGACAACAATTCATGGAGACAGTACCACCTCCATCCCTGTACGAGGTACCAGTACCCACACCTCAAAACCTAATTGTATCCTAGATTACAATAAGTACATGGGCGGAGTGGATCTTTCAGATCAGGTACTGAAGCCGTACAGCGGAAAACAAAAATCTGGTACAAGAAGCTGGCCGTGTATATCATCCAGATGGCACTGTATAACGCTTACGTGCTATTCCGTTCTACCAGCCAGAGGGGGACATTTATGCACTTTCAAGAGGAAGTCATAAAGGGCCTAATATTTGGGAACCAGCAGGCAGAGGGCCCCAGTACTTCTAGTACTGGCCCCCGTATTGTACCAGGGCAGCATTTTCCTAACGAAATCCCCTCCACTGCAAGAAAGGGCAGGACACAAAAAAGGTGCAAAGTTTGCTATAAAAAGGGAATAAGAAAGGATACTATTTTCCACTGTGAAACTTGCCCCGACAAACCCGGCCTATGTATAAAGGAGTGTTTTAAAATATACCACACATCTATGGATTATTAGGTTCATCATTTCACCGTGCTTCGGGGGTCTTGCTAATGCCACATAGCACCCACCATTCATTCCACCAGAATCTGAGCTGCAAAATCCAAAAATCACTCCTTCCCTTCTGAGTCCTGCCATGCACCCAACTGGTATTTTTTGGTCACATATGAGGCATTGACGTACTCGGGAGAAATTGGGGCACAGATTTTGGGGTGCTTTGTTTCCTTCATTTCTTGTGAAAATGAAAAATTTTGAGCCAGAACTGCATTTTTGTGTAAAAAATGTAATTTTTCATTTTCACAGCCCAGTTGTATCAAAATTGGTGAAACCCCTGGGTGTTTGAAATGTACACTATACCCCTAGATGAATTCCCTGAGGGGTGTAGTTTGCAAAATGGGGTCACTTGTGGGGGGGTTCCACTGTATTGGTGCTTTGGGGGTCTTGCTAATGCGACATAGCACCCACCAACATTCCACCAAAATCTGTGCTGCAAAATCCAAATATCACTCCTTCCCTTCTGAGTCCTGCCATGCACCCAAATGGTATTTTTTGGTCACATGTGAGGCATTGCCGTACTCGGGAGAAATTGGGGCACAGATTTTGGGGTGCTTTGTCTCCTTCATTCCTTGTGAAAATGAAAAATTTTGAGCCAGAACTGCATTTTTGTGTAAAAAATGTAATTTTTCATTTGCACAGCCCAGTTGTATCAAAATTGGTGAAACCCCTGGGGGTTTGAAATGTACACTATACCCCTAGATGAATTCCCTGAGGGGTGTAGTTTGCAAAATGGGGTCACTTGTGGGGGAGTTCCACTGTATTGGTGCTTCGGGGGTCTTGCTAATGCAACATAGCACCCACCAACATTCCACCAGAATCTGAGCTGCAAAATCCAAAAATCACTCCTTCCCTTCTGAGTCCTGCCATGCACCCAAATGGTATTTTTTGGTCACATGTGAGGCATTGCCGTACTCGGGAGAAATTGGGGCACAGATTTTGGGGTGCTTTGTCTCCTTCATTCCTTGTGAAAATGAAAAATTTTGAGCCAGAACTGCATTTTTGTGTAAAAAAATTAATTTTTCATTTTCACTGCCCAGTTGTACCACAATTGGTGAAACCCCTGGGGGTTTGAAATGTACACTATACCCCTAGATGAATTCCCTGAGGGGTGTAGTTTGCAAAATGGGGTCACTTGTGGGGGGGTTCCTAACTTTTAGCATCTTATGGTGCCTAGAATCCTACATGGTGCCTAAAAAATAATCTCATAAAAAGGAGGCTCCAAAATCAAGTAGGTGCTCCTTCTATTATGAAGCCTGTGGTTTGGTCAACGTGCACCCTAGGGCCACATATAGGAAATTTATGAAAACAAAAGAATTGGGGGAATCAATTTTTAGTCACATTTCTCTAGTAAAATCTACTGTGTTCCTTAGAAAAATGTATTAAAATTGCAAATCTGCAAAAAAAATGAAATTTTGAAATTTCACCTACACTTTGTTTTAATTCCTGTGAAACACCTAAAGGGTTAACAAACTTCCAAAATGCTGTTTTGAATACTGTGAGGGGTGCAGTTTTTGAAATGGCATCATTTATGGGGGTGTCTCACATACAAGTCCCTCAAAGTCACATCAGAACTGAACTGGTCCCTAAAAAATCAGTGTTTGAAATTTTCTTGAAAATTTGAGAATTTGCTATTCATATAGTGTCCAAAAAAATTAAAAGGAGGCTGAAATAATGATGGAAACATAAAGTAGACATATTGTCTATGTTAGTTATTAACTATTTTGAGTGGTATGATTATTTGTCTCACAAGCAGAAAATTTAACATTTTGAAAATTGCTAAATTTTCCATTTTTTTACGACATTTTAGTATTTTTCACAAAAAAACACAGACTGTATCGACCCAAATTTACCACTAACTTGATGTACAATGTGTCTCGAGAAAACAATCTCAAAATCACTGGGATAAGTAAAAGCAAAAAAAAGTTATCCCCACTTAAGTGATACATGTCAGATTTGAAAAAAAGGGCTCTGTCAGGAAGGCAAAAACAGGCTGCGTCAGGAAGGGGTTTAAAGACCTCCATGAATCTATCATATTGAGGGATTTAATCAAGTACGGTACCCCTATTTTTGGGAGAGTAATGAGTCATTTTGGAGGGGGTGTATGATCCATAAACGATGAGGAAATTAAATTTAGATCTTCACAAATTATTAGTGAAGTTGGGTTGTACATAACTAATTTAGCCAGCAGCTGGGTGAATTTTTTTTTTACTATATTGTGTAGGTGCATAAACACTGCAAATTGTCAATTCCTTACCTCTGAAGTTACAGTTTATTAAGACATGTCTACCTGCAGGATCCGCACACACCGACTTGACTTGAACATCTACTGATGCTTTGGCTTAGATTGCTACCCCACAGGACTTAGATGTATGTGACGCAGAGCCCAACACCTTCCATTGTAAAAAGTTTAGTTTTTTTCACTTCATTTTGCAGTAGGTGCGTCTCCTGCAGGCAGACAAGGTCGATTTTCTGTCTATCCAAATAAGTTAGAAGTTTGTGCCTTTTCGCTGGAGTATGTATGCCCCTTATGTTGAGTGATCCTATTTCTATAGACATAATAATTCAGGCATAGTAATAAAGCATTTCTGAAATACTCTACGAAGATTCACAGGAGGGAAAGAGGGGGAGGAAAGAACATAAGGGTCACGTAGAACACAAAGACAAGACGTACATCCATTAAACACTAACTTATCATCAACTGCAACGGACAAAGCATAGATCTTAGATAGTATAACCTTAGTCATAACAGCCATTATTATAAGCATAACGGACTTCCACCTTTTCTCTGATGTAGACATTTCCAGAATGCTGCACAATAGAAATACAAACTATGTAAATTCTAGTATCAGACCAACTCCGACCACCTGCATCTCCCCATATTAAGAATTTGTATATATTTAACCTTCTAATTATTATAAGAACATAATACAATTAAACCTAGTTCGACTTAGACTAAATGAGCAGCTTTACTTAGCATATTCCCTTTGTACTTAAGTCAAAAATATGTACAGTTAATAGTAGTATCCACACTACTAGCAAGTAATCCCTCAGTAGGAATGTGTGGTATATAGTGATAATTGAACAGAAATATTTCCAAGCGCTTTTAGCTTTTTGGATCTGTAGCCAGTGTTTATAGCTCAGCCCTGCGGTATATCCGCTATGTCCCCATCAGGCTCTCCAGAATCCTCAGATTCTGTTGGTATAGTAAAGATTGTTACGGCTTGTCCTATTTTCAATATTGTCAAGACTGTCTGACAGACGTTTATTTTCTTTCTGCAAACTTTAGACTGACTTTTGTAGAGAAAGAATCTGGTCTGTGTTCTTCCCAATCCTATCCTCTGCCTCTGAGACCCGGGTTGTGAGTGAGTGTAACTGCGTAGCTATATCATTCACAGCTTTCTGCAATAATGGTGCCATAGTAGATTGAATTGCTGCCACCAGATCATTATATGTGAGTGTGGATATATTTGCATTATCCTGGGCAGAATCCGGGTTGCATTCCGGCTCAATAATTGCCTTTTTTTGACGCGGGAGTCCCCTGGGCGTTGTCCTGTTCCGACGCCATGTTGTGGTCACCTCTCCGCTTCTCCAGTCGTTGAGGCTGCTCACTCCATGACGCCGGAAGCGGAAGTCACTTTAACACATTTTTTAGGGACAAAACCACATTCTAACTTCGGACAAGGGGTATGTGCAGCCGGAGAAGCACACCTTTCATCGCCGAAGATGGTGGGTTAGTATAATTTCCATCCACAGGTACCCCTATTGGATTCTATGTAGCTTTTTTATTTTTACTTTACATATTTTTAGGGACAGAACCATGCACATATCTCACTGATGCATGGTTTAGTCAATTTCGCCAGTCAGAGCCTGGTCTTTTTAAGTTGCAATTTTTAGTAAGGTTTACTAAAGATTGCACCCTATTACATTTGCGAATTGTATATTTTTTAATGGCAAAACATATGGATGTGAATTTATGGGTCTTTTGAAATCTCTACACCTCCCACCACTGGCAATCCTATACTGCCACCAAAGCCAACACCCCACAATGCAGACACTGTCAGCACTCCTACACTGATTACACTATTATTTTTTTGGTACATGTGTAGTACCAGGGCACCAAATTAACATACGTATGCAAGCGTAAGTAAATTGCATCGCACGGCCCATTTTAGTGGCGTGCGATGCAATCTCAGTATTTAATATGGTATGGACGTTTGGTGGTTAGCGTAGTTGTGCTTTCTGAATAAGAGTAGGCTGTGCAAACAGCATAGTCAGTCAAAACTTGCGTAAGTGTTCCCGGTCCCTGTCAGATTCAGTCTTAGGTGAATAACTGAGAGTGATGGCTGCATCAGGGAGAGCTGAGAACGCGATGGAGGTGACAGTGATTGCTGGTGAACCAATCACCATGTTGACCTTGCCAAACACAGAGGAGGAGGCTGTTATGTATTTCCAACGCCACCAGTTGCTTCCGGTCATGCAAAATTGTGTGAACGGCCACCCGATGCAGCTATCTCTGAAGGAAAGCATGTGGCGCTGCCACATTAAGGCCTGTCCGAAAAAGGTGAGCCTAAGAGCGGCGCACTGGTTCCCGGGGTGACGATTACCCTTCTTCACCCTTGTCCGCTTTATCTACTCATGGGCGGAGGAGATGACAAGTATGGCGTATTGTGACCGGGAGCTGCACATGTCAAATAAAACCGCTTTGCAGTACAATGGCTTGATGCGGGAGGCATGCACTATGGACTTAATTTCCCAGCCCCATAGTCAAATTGGCGGTCCTGGCATGGTGGTCAAAGTGGAAAAAAGTCTATTTGTCAATCGCAAAAGTCATGTGGGAAGGATGCTGCCTCAGCAGTGGATTTTTGGAGGGATCTGCAGGGAGACTGGTGCCTGCTTTGTCAGTGCAGTGGAGAAGCGAGATGCCACTATGTTGATGGCCACCATCAACGAATTTGTAGCTCCTGGATCGATGATCTATTCGGATTGTTGGAAGGCCTACAACACAGACCAGCTTCAGCAGGCCGGATATGAGCAAGCGCGTGTGAACCATCGATATAACTTTGTTGTCCCGGACTCAGGGGTTCACACGCAGAATATAGAGCGGCTGTGGAGGACATGTAAATGGCAAAACAAGCGTCAAAGAGGCACCTCCTGCAAACATTTGGATTCATACCTGGAGGAATTTATGTGGAGAAAGACTCTGGGTGCTTGTAATCCATTTTTTCGCAATCTACATGCTCTGACGCTGCTGCCGAAGGCAAATGCACTGTCTTCATAGTGACTCTATTTTTCTTAATTAATTGTTGTTTAATTTGATTTCTCTTTATAAATGTTATTAATTAATATGTTATATTTATCATTCATTATTAAGTAAATTTAAAGTTAATCATTAACACATGTTGTCATTACTGTGTTAGATGTATGATATGGCCGGTGTGAATGTGCTCCTAAAACACCCCCACTATTCTCGCCACCCTGAAGCGTGGTGAGTGCAGCGAGACCCGCGAAGGGTGGGCGGAACGCGTCCTCCTGACCTTTTCATACCCCCACTATCCACGTCGGGGTCGAGTTGATTTGATATAGTGTGGCTAGCACAGAGAGCCACTGAGCCCGAAGCGTGGCGAGCGTAGTGAGCCCCATGAGGGGACACTGAATACTGTACATGTAAAGTAATCAGCGTCCCCTCGTGGGGCTCGCTGCGCTCACTACGCTTCGGGCTTCACACTATGTAACATCGACTCCACGCCGACGTGGATAATGGGGGTTTGAAAAGGTCGGGAGGACGCGTTCCGCCGCCGATCGCCACGCTTCGGGGTGGGGAGGATAGTGGGGGATACCTAAAAATCTCATTGCATGTCATTGCAGTGCATTGCGATTTTGCATGAGGTGCGATAAGCCCGTGGTCAGAGAGCAGTGAATAAATTACTTAGGAACATCGCATTGCACAGCACTAAAATGGGACATGCCCTGGTACTACACAAGTACCATTTTCTTAACCATCACCATTGAATTGAGCACACCACAAGCACATCTGTACTGATGTCACAGCCAGAACTCTTGTTCTGCCATCACCCCGTTCTGAGGACAACACCAGCACCCATGCACTGCCAACACCATCCAACCTGCACTGTATCCATCTCACAATATATTATGCACTGACGGTCACGAGTGTTCTTAGCCCCACCTACCGTATGGATCGCTCACACCGTCCGAATGCGGTAAGATGCAGAGCAAATGGACCACGAGTGGATGTTTCATGCAAACACCTCCCCCATCTGTGGGAACCTCCCCCATTCTCTGATGGTCGCCGACCATCGAATAATGGAATGATGGACCGAGCGGCAGCACCGAGTGCTCCAGACCATTCGGACATTTTTCCATATGAAAGCAGGGATATGGCCGGATTACCATACGTACGCATATGGTAATGAGCCCCAACATCCCTTCATGCCCCTCTCCACCCCCTGCTTTGATGGTTCTGACCTATCATTTTCTGCACAGAACTCACGCCATGTTCGGACCTGCGAGGCGTTTGCACATGTACAGAAACGCCTATGCACAAGCGCAAACATCGGATGTCCGACCGCACACGCAGCCGTCTGACTCAATCAGAATAAGGGCCTATATCCAACCCACTCCGTATCCAGACTGTTTCTAATCCACACTATTTCCATTTTGTATGCAAACTGCACTGTATCCAACACACAGTATGGGGGTCATTCTGGTTCTATAGCTCCCACATGTGAATGATGTTATGTTTCTGCACATGTGCATAATTATTTATGCGAATGTGCAGGCTCTCTTGGCAAATGGACTCAGCAACTTGCATAGTTTCCAGTCTTTCGCAAGGAGCAGTGCAGGTGGGAACGAGTTGCACCCATGGGAACGCACAGAGTTTCATGGGCATCCCCCATGAAAATTCTAGGTGTTGCCATTGGATTGCAGGTGGGAGGAGGTGTGCCATGGATGGGCAGCTGAACATAACATAATGTCTGCTGCCTGCCCTGTCTTTGGCCGAAAGCCCACAAATACAGATGGAGCCTGCTCCATCTTTGCAGGGGTTGGCGATTCTATGCACTGCCAACACTGCCAGCGGCCGGCTCTTACCAGGGGCGCACGCGAAAAGATGCTAGCGCGTGCCCTGTGGCTATGGAGCTGGATCCGCTGCCCGCCGCCTCCCCCACCATCGCCCCCTGTGCCCTTCGCCGCCTCGCCATCCCCCTATCCTTGCCCATCTCCCTGAAGATTAGACGTGCAGGATGCTGCCGTGTAGCCATCCTGAAACTGGGACACATGTGCGTATGAGACGCACATGCGTCCCAGTCACATGGAGTGCGCTGGTGAACGCGACAGGGCACCTCTTGACTTATACAGCAGATGGACAACCTCACTGGACTTATCCTGCAGACAGGGTAGATCTTCTTGATGTATATGGCAGACTGGGCAGCACTACTGGATTTATACTGCACCAATAGACTTATATGACAGGGCACCCCTGGTATGGTAGAGAGGGCACCCCTTTACGAATATGGAAGACTGTGAAGCACCACTCGACTTATATGGCATACAGGGCAGAACCCCTTGAATTATAAAAAAAAAACAGGGCACCCCTTGATTTATATAGTAAATAAGGCACCTTTGACTCAGACAGGGCAGCACCACAGTACTTATGTGGCAGAAAGGGCAGCACCACTGGACTTATACAGCTTACAGGGCACCCCATGACTTATATGGAAGACAGTGCACCCCTTGATTAATACAGCAGGTAGGGAAGCACCACTGGACATATACAGCAGACAGGTTACCCCTTGACTGATACGGTAGACAAGGAAGCACCATTGAACTTATACAATATGTCAGACAGGGCAGCACACCTTGACTTTTACAGCAGACAGGGCAGCAACTGACTTATACAGCAGACAGGGTAGAACCACTGGATTTATACTTCAGACGGGTTAGCTCTCCTTGACTTATAAGGCAGACAGGGCACCCTTGACTTATATGGCAGGTGGGGCAGCAACACTGGCTTAAACATCATACAGGTGCAGCCAGTGCTCGAAGTGGAATTTTAGAAGTTGGGGTATGGAAATTTAACCCCTCCAGGACCCTCACTCACCAACCCCCCCCCCCCCCCCCCCCGGAGCCTCACTTTCCTATCCCTCCTGGGACATTCACTTCCCTATCACTCCTGGAACCCTCACTTCCCTATCCCTCCTGGGACCCTCACTTCCCTATCCCTCCAAAGGCCAGATAGCATCTCACCTGATCCCTACTTCTCCCAAGCCATACAGTAGCAGCTCACTTGCTGTGAATGCAGTTCCTTGGCAGCAGGGCTTAGGCTATGGAATGTTGTAGTGTGGATCTGTGATGGGTGCAGCTGCTGGAGGATCCAGCAGATTCCTGATCTTCTGTGTGGCCACTGAGTATATATTACAGACTGGGGGCCAGACTGCGCTGCGCTCGCCACCAGCAGCAGTCCTCCTGCAGGCCAGACCCCCAGACTAGCTCCCACCTCAGCCTTCAGCGCACGCTGTTGCCTCACTCACGCTCCAGGGTCCAGTGACTGCTGCAGCTTCCTTGCCCCGCTGGTCCAGCACCCGCTCCAACCTCCATCCCCTGAGTCTGGCGGCCATTGCATGTAGCTCCCATGCCTCCCGCTTAGCAACTTCTCATTGGCTAGTGGCCGTGAGACGTGATTGGCTAATGCCAGTAGTCGGAAAAATCTGCCCTTCTTTTGATTGGCAGCCAGACCGTGAGAGCCAGGATTGGCTGGCAGCCAGTGCCGACTTCTTCATGCTGCAGGGGGAACCAGGTACGGCCATCCTGACTCCCGTTGCAGCGGGTTGCTGCCACCAATGGAGAGGTTACCTAGATTGACACCTCTCCTAACAATGCTGCTACTGTTTAGTGCTGGGATCCCTTTTTTAATCCTAGCGTTGGTACAGTCTAGAAACGGACAAAAATGAAGTGGCGTCGGGAAGTGGTGGTATATCATACCGCCGTATACCGCCCCCCTTCGAGCACTGGGTGCAGCACCGCTGGAATAATACACAGAAAAGGCAGCCCCTTTTGATGTATATGGCAGACTAGGCAGCACTGGACTTTTCACACATCTGGCAACAACATTGAACTTATACCACAGACAAGGCAGCACCAATGGATAGATACAGCAGACAGGGCACCCTTGTCCTATTCGGCACATACAGTAGTCCACCCTTTGAGTTATACAGCAGAAAATGCAGCACCACTTGACTCATATGACAACAGCCATTTCAAATGATCAGTGCAGATTTCCTCATGCGCGCCGAGGAAAACTGCACTGAGCAGTTGAAACGGCTGTTTGGCCGTGCTTGTGTTTCACTACATGTCCCAATAAAACTATGCTGGACCATTCAATTTGAGTGCCGGTTCTAAATAACTTTTTGCAGGATAACAATAGTAGATGGCCACTATACCACAAAGTTCCCAGAGTGCTGGGCAACACAACACGACATACACTTCCCAATAGTGGTTCAGCGCCTTTAACTTATTCCATAGTCCATATGTGTTCATCCAACTTGAAATGAAGCAAAGATTTTTCCAAGGTAAGAGTTTATTTTGATCTTCAATTAATAGTCAATGATGTTACAGCAGTACAATAAAGTCCAACTCATTTTGTCTAAATCGACTTCATCAGGGGAGCAAATAACATGAAATATTTATTGATTACCAATCAAGATGATTTATAAATATAGTTCCGGTGGATAAATATTAAAACCATAAACATTTATAATGCGTCTCCTACCCCTGTCATGCTAGTCCCATAAACAACCAATTGTAAAGATGACAATCAATTTGTACAGAATGGACCACAGCAATTTATAATCTCTCTATGGGACCTCTATCTCCTACATAAAAGGAAATATATATATATAGCTCACACACGCAAGGAATGTTTGCTTTTTGGGGGGGGGGGGGCGCAGACGATCTGGGCTGTCTCGGGCCCAACAATTTCTAGTGGCAGCCCTACCTGGACTAATACAGTAAAGCAGACAGGACACCCCTGAACCGATACAGCAGAGCAGACTCTGCATCACTGGACAGATACAGCAGAGCATACAAGGCACCCCTGGACTGAGACAGGTCTATCCTCCACACACTTCAATGCCGGAAAGGGGGGACATGCTGTATAGAATAACAAAAAACATGTGAATCCGGCAGCAGGATTAGGTTGTTTTGTCTAGTGTTTTGGGTTTGAACTCGTGGGAAAACCCAAACCAGACTTGGATCCCTGGAAGTCCGATTCACATAGAACCAGATCTGCTCACCCAAGCAAAAACCAGTGATTTTGGAGTATGGGCCTGGTTTTCGTTCACTTGCAAAAGCAAATTCTCGCTCTAATGGACAAAACCATGTGGACTGCAGGTTGGGCAGATGTACCATGTGCAGAGATTGTTAGATTTAGATGTTATTTTGTTTCCTTGCAGAGTAAATACTGGCTGCTTTATTTTTACACTGCAATATAGATATTCATTTGAAGTACAAACCCCACCCAAATCTAACTCTCTCTGCACATATTACATCTGCCCCACCTGCAGTGCACATGGTTTTGTCCATTAAAGAGAGAATTTGCTTTTGCAAGTGAACCAGAATTAGGCCTTATGGAGTTCATTCTGATTGACTCACAAAGCTGGAAATTTCACAGCTTTGCCAGTCAATCAGAATGACCTTCATAGGTTCTGATTCTGGTTCAATTAAACGCTGCCCTCGGCCCGCATGAATGCACGGTCACTCGCTGGTTTGCGGTGACCTAGTATGGAAACAGGGCAAACAGATGACATCTGTTGACGCCAGCTGACCGATACCAACACCCGCATTATAAGGCAATTTAAATGGGAACACCTAGCATTTTCATTGGAACGCAAGTGAAATGCAAGGCATTCTCATGGGCGCTACCCATGGCCACCGCACAATGCCCCTCACCTATACTTCTACATGCAAATGGTATGGAAAATAATCAGTTTGCCAGGCCCACAAAGCAGCTGCACATGTGCATCAATGCTTATGCGCATGCGCAATAGCTAAACATTGCTACCCTGTGCAAATGTGCAGGGGAGCATACAAATCAGAATGACCTCTTATGTCTGAAAGAGGTATGATTCATAAAAGACAATAATAGAGATTTCAGAAAAATAATACTCAATTTGACACCAGCAGTGCTGGTTCTGGCTAACTTTGGGTAACTGTAGCAAATAACTATTTTTCATTTAAGCCAGTATTTTCTTTTTCTCGCATACAGTACAGTAATCATCTTACATGGCACCTGTATAGTCCAGGTTTTAAGAAATGTACAGTATGACTTAAATAGTACCACAGCCAGTATGATTATACCATCTGTGCACAAGAATTAATATCCTTAAAACCTTGACTGTTATGCCCCGTACACATTGGGAGAGTCAGCCTCCGTGCTGAATGATATAGTGTCTCTCAGATCGCTCAGCACACATCGGTCATCACACAGCGATGCACCAGTGATATGTGCTGAGAGATCTGTCACTGCCAGTATTCTATGGTGACAGAAAACTGGCAATGACTAGATGTATTCTGCATGCAGTATAAATCTAGTGGAGCGATAGCGAAGTGCGGCACCGAGCATCGACAATGACGGGTGTACACATGGAGCGATCCGTGCTTTTTTTTAAGCGATCTTATCAGATCGCTTAAAATTGGGCTGTAATCTCCCCATGTGTATGCCCCATTAGGCTACTTATAGGCATCAGTTTGAGAGACTCTTGCCTAGAATTTTACAATAATTTTGGAAACACTAGAAAAGTTTTGCTTAGAATAAAATTTATTAAGAAAAAGAAAGTCTCAAAATCAAATACAGAAGTTACATTTCCTCTACATATTATTATATGATTCAAAGACATTATTTTGATTAATATGATAGATAAGCAGGTTCCCTTGTATGACCATAAATCATAATTCTGCCATGAAACAGGATTTCACTGGGGTTTAGCACCTAAAAAAGAATATAAAAACCGTAGTATTAGCATTTGAATATTGCAATATTACAGACATTTGTACAGCTATATGACCAGATTCAGGCATAATCGCTCATCTGCAAATGTACAGATGTTTGTGAGTACATAGCGCACCCCAGACTGCGTAAATCTCACAATCCACTCCCCCATCTCAGATCCATATGCAATTCACTCCCCACTAAATGATTTTCTCAGTCTGTGCACATGAGATAGAATGGCACTGGCACTGACATCACACACCCTTCCTTAAAACACCTGAGCACACCTGTGCTTTTCAGACACTCCAAGAACATTGCAGATTTACGCCCCTAAAAGCTGACTTTCTGTCTGTAAAATTGCCATGGGGTTTGTGAATAGATATTTTTGCTAGATAGACTTTGAATCGCGCATACACGCACTGATCCATACATATGGCGCAGTAATTTGATAATCAAACAGATTTTGAATTTGCACATCAGCAATCAGGTCTAAATAACCCACAGATTGTGTTTCTTGTAATGATGGAACAGCCAGCACCTGTGATATGGAGGATAATGTCATATTAACCACTTCAGTGGTATGCACGGAAATTTTCCAGATTGAGATGCGCTGCCAGAGTGGGTTCTCCTGGAAATTTTGAGGCATGCCATTGATATTTAGGGGTGTGGCAGTGGTATCGCCAGCGGCACAACACTGGTGCACTACAATCTGGCACCAACGCTCCACCCCCCATTGCCTGACCCCCCTGCCATATGTCATTCACCTTCAATCCTTTCTGTAGCACCTCACAGATGTTTGGGGCCGTTCAAGCACCTGTTTGTTTGGGTACCCTAACACACGAATGACTGAATGCTATGAGCGGTGGCTACAAGTAATAAGCGACAGGAGCAGCCCCAGGGGAGAAGGGGCTGCTGCAGAAGAACAGTTGACAGCCCTTTCACTGGTGAATATTTCTGGGGCAGAACAACCCTGCCCTGGTAGGCTTGTCCTTCCCCAGGAAAACCCACCACTTAAGGGATTAATCTTGACAACTTTGTGTTAGAGCAACATGGTTTGGAGCTAACACAATTACAGTCTTCCAATACTTTTGTTTATCCAAAGTGAAACAAAAAGCTCTATTGGTATTTTCAAGTATATTATACACATATATATGTACATTTTAGATAAGAATATAAATGTTATTCTGCTGATTTAGTTGTGATTTTGTTTGTCATCACAGATCTAAAATGAATACAATTTCAGAAGCGAGCTTTATTATATTATTTAAGCCATGTACCCCAAAAACTTTTACATTGTTATTTCAGACCCAAAGCAAATGAATAGACTTTGTGGATATTAAGACTAATATTTTACACATACTCTCAGATGAGTTTTATTTCATAAATAGTATTATATTGTAGTTCTGCCTTCAACTACCATCTAGGACAAGTCTTTATTTTGGTGTCCTATATTTAGGGCATTCTCAGTTGCAATGGTTATAACAAAGCAGTTTTGGGATCAATCCAATAGAATAAATATTTTTTCTAATCCATTTTATTTTCCAGCGGTAAGCTAATTTATGTCACTACCCTAAGCTGGCTATTTTACCTTCATCAATTCAAAGGAGTAAATTTACTATGATGGGAGTTCTATTGAAGATGGAATGTTGCCCATAGTAACCAAACAGATTATATCTATTATCTTCTAGAAGGTGCTAAATAAATAAGAAGTAGAATCTGATTGGTGGCTATGGGCACCATCCCTTCTTCAATGGTAATCTTAGTAAATGTATCACATATTGATTATATGAAATGATAAAGCAGGTCTTTCTCATAGAAAACATTAGATGTGCATTTTTATAGATTAGTTACCTCAATTTGCCAGGCCTCCAACCACCGGGAGATTTTGTACCAGACCTCCAACCACTGGGAGATTTTGTACCAGACCTCCAACCACTGGGAGATTTTGTACCAGACCTCCAACCACTGGGAGATTTTTTAATAGGCCTCCACTCAACAGGCCTCCACCGGATCCACCCAACACACCACCCAAAAGGCCTCCACCGGATCCACCCAACACACCACCCACAAGGCCTCCACCGGATTTTCCACCCAATATGCCATCCAACAGGCCTCCACTGGATTTTCCACCCAACAGTCCAGTGACTAGGTTTAATACAACATCAACAAGATTCAGTACAGGTCCCAATGCAGTTTTTCCGATTACTTCAATTACTTGATTGATAGTATCATGTACAAAACTTAAGGAATCCAAATTAAGAGTAGAGCCCTAAAAAAGAAACATGTGTTAAAGAATAAATACATTAGAATGTAATCAGATATTATACAAATTATTTTTTCAGTGATGGAAATCCTCCTGTCAACCTCTTTGTGGCTGATAGCTCAGTGGGACAGATGCATTAAGCCAAGAGAAGAGATAAACTGGAGATAAAGTATAGATAAAGTGAAGGAGATAAAACACCAGCCAATGAACTATGGTTGAAAATGACAGTTGGGAGATGATTGGCTGGTGCTTTAACTCCTTTCACCTTATCTCCACTTTATTTTCAGTTTATCTCTTCTCCAGGCTTAATACACCTGCCCAAGTCTGAATGGTATTACAAAGGTACCTTGGTGCGGCAGCATGCACACTGCGGTTACAATGCATGCACAGTCAACCGATAATCACTCAGTTGTGACACCATAAAAGTTCTGACTGCACCAGAATCCGGCCCATTGTAATCAACAAGTGTTACAATAACAAATATTACATGGTTAGTCTTGCATTATTTATTACAGTCTTTGGTCTTGAATTTTTGTTCTTTTGCCTAATTATTAGACCAAATGTTAATATTATTTTAATGTAAACTAAATGAAATTATTTTATCTTAGATTCCCTATTTCCCTTCTCACATTTACTGAAGTATTCAGTTCATTACTTCAATTTCTGTGTTTCATATCGTATCGTATTATTGCAGCCTTGTTTGAATTTGTTTTTTTTCCAATGTTCATCATTTCTTCTATTTCTCTCATGTTGTTGCTTAAGGTGCCTACACACGGGGGGAGATATATTGCTAGCAATCTATTGCTTGCAATAGATTGCTGAGCAATATATTGCTCAGTGTCTCCTTTTCATTAGCGACCAGAGATGGTCGCTGATGAAAAAGAACCTTTGCTGGGGGAGCCGCAGAGGTAATTAGCTGGTTGCAGGAGCAAGCTCCTGCGACCAACGATTACAATGGTGCAGAAAACGGGAGCGCGCACCCGGCTATTTATCGCCGGGGCACACTTCCATCACTGGCAATATGGTCGCCTGCGACCATAATCCCAGCGATTATAGCCCCTATCGCCCCCGTGTGTACACAACATTATTGTTACATTGGTAAGGTTTTTTTAATAGAGATTATCTATCCGTATAACCTGACATCCGATTGTGCCCAAATTTCAATCCGATATGCGGCTAATTTTTTTCTTGACTAGCTCGGATGCCATATTGAGGCAAAACATAATCCCAGCATTAAATTCTCATGGGTTTTGGATTGCATGGAAAGATTCCATGGTGGCGCCAATTCACTCCAGTTGAGGCATACTGCACTGTGCTCTGCTGTCTATCCACAACTTAGTGGCTGCGCTGTGAGGAAGTGGCACATTTATAATGGGTACAATGTGCACATGTATCGTAATACAAATAAATCTACATAGAGTTTGTAATGTTCTATATAATCACAATAACAGAAAGGAAAAATAAAATAAGTTTGACCGTTTGAAGAAACATACTGCATAAAATTCTGTAAATGGAATAAAAAAAATCAATATATGAAGCTTCTCATCACACATGGGTTATGAAAAGCCCCATATAGTACAGCATATCAGCACATACCACATTGATCTACTGTAGCATTGCTTTGTCCTCAAGCCACTGCTCATTCTGTGCTCTAACCACCATCATCACACCATATGGTGCTCACTAATAGATCTGGTAAACACAGTTATTCTGTGGCTATTAAATTACATTTTTAAAAGGGGGTTGTAGCACAACACATATACATGTGAGGTTTTGATGGTAGACAATACCTGTAATATACTGTACTCTCCCATTGCATAGTGTGAGTAGTAAAAAAAAGGAAGTAATTAAAAAATATATATATTGTTTTTATCTTATAAATAACACACACATACACTTTCATATACACAAGAGCACAAACAAATCCTTTTTTTTACCAGAAGTTTGCTAGTTTTTCCTAGCAGTGTCTTAAGAAGTAGCCCAAGTTGTGCAAGAAGTCCTTCCTGCAAGTAAAACAAGCATAACAATTAGGAAATAGAAGTACATATAGTTATTATTATTATTATTATTATTATTAGTAGTAGTAGTAGTAGTAGCTGTCGTAGTAGTAGTAGTAGTAGTAGTAGTAGTAGTATTAGTAGCTGTAGTAGTAGTAGTAGTAGTATTAGTAGCTGTAGTAGTAGTTGTAGTAGTAGTAGTAGTAGTAGTAGTAGTAGTAGTAGTAGTAGTATTAGTAGCTGTAGTAGTTGTAGTAGTAGTAGTAGTAGTATTAGTAGCTGTAATAGTAGTAGTAGTAGTAGTAGTAGTAGTAGTATTAGTAGCTGTAGTAGTAGTTGTAGTAGTAGTATTAGTAGCTGTAGTAGTAGTAGTAGTAGTAGTAGTAGTAGTAGTAGTAGTAGTAGTAGTAGTAGAAGACATTGCTGTGTAAATTAACTAAGATGGCAGTTCCATTGAAGATGGGATATTGCTCATAGCAACCAATAAGATTCTACTTATTTATTTAATACCTTCAAGAAGATAATAAATACAATATGATTTTCTGCTTTGGGTAACATCCCATCTTCAAAACAACTCCCATCTTAGTAAATTTACCCAGCAATGTCTACTAAGACTGCTACTGCAGAAACAATTTTGAATATTGAATGGGCATTTCTTCATACTTATTCAATCCCATTCTTGGCCGGGACTCACAGATTGTCAAATTTATGAATGGACAAATTTAGCTGAGTGCCACTTTTTCAGATGAAAATGACGGCTGCAGCCAAATGTATGAATTAAAAGACCATTGATAGAACTCAGCCTCATTTCTCCATAGACTTCATTAGGATTGGCAAATTTATGACCATTCGTATCTGGCAATTAGATCGCCTTGTGCCATTCATGTTTGCTGAAGCATGCACTTATCAGTTACATCCATGCATGCTTCTACTGTATGTGTAAAAATAAAAGGTGTAATATATATATATATATATATATATATATATATATATATATATATATATATATATATATATATATATATATATATATATATATATATATATATATAGCATGGGGTCTTTGCTACAAGTATAACCAGCCCCAGTCCTGGTTCCTGAAATACTGGGAATTTTTTTTATAGATTTCCCCCATATTTCCATGTAACTGATGGAAATCCCACTGATGGAAGCCACAAATGGCTGCCTAGCAACTGTGCCACATAGCCATATGTACCCTGTGTCTCCCCTGTCTCACACACTGCATAGCAACCTAAAACTGTACCGTCCCTGCTTAACTTTTACTTACCTGGCTGTTTGCAATGACCAGTGGCACCACTGTTGACTGCCTAGGCACTGTGCAAATCAGCGGGTAGATGTTCCCTGTGTGATAACTGTACTGTCTCTGGTTAAATTGTTACCTACCTGGCTATAGCAGTGACCAGTGGTGCCGCTGTTGGCTGCCTATACGCTGTGCAGCTCAGTGAATATATGTTCCCTGCGTCTACAATCCCCAGGGCACTTTGAGCGTATAACTGTATGTGTTATGTATATCTGTACTGTCACTGTTTAACTGTTACCTAAATGGCTGTTGCACAGCAATCCAAATAAAATTCCTAGTGTACGCAAGTATACCTGGCCAATAAAGCTGATTCTGATGTCAGTCAATTTGTATCCTCTCAGCCAATCAGCTGCAAGTTTCAGAGGAGCTCTGCCAGTGATTATTTGGCCACATCTCATTGAAGTTAATTTTACGAAAACAACATTTATCCTCTATGGTGGTTCATATCATAGGAGTCAATGTTATGAAAAGAACATTGACTCCTATGATGGGAACCAGCAAATCAGTCTAACCGCAAAGTTAATTTGAGGTATCCCCAAGGTTAATAAGCGTCACTCTGGAGCTTGCAGCTGATTAGCTGATGAGATTCCCATTGACTGGTGTTTGTGTGATCCTTTTCAATTAAGCTGAGAAGCAGCATTCTAAATGGATTGGGTCATGTATTTTTTTTAACCCTGTGGATGCCTACATGGAACATTGAGGACTGACTTACTCTGGGTTTTGTGGAGTATATTTTGCAGATCGCTATGGAGACCTATAGGACAAGGGAACTTATCTTTGTGGGAACATAGGTAAGTACAGTATGTGTGTAAATATGTATGTATGAGTGCATGTATGTAAATAAAACTTTACTTTCACTATGTTTGTGGTTTTTATTATAGACATTACTTAACTTGCTTTTTACACTTTAACCACTATCAACCCAACATCCACCACCCTGGGGTGCTGGGGATAGCTCTGGCCCTTGGGTGCCCTGGGGGGGGGGGTTTAGGTGTTCCCCCCAGGGACCCCAGCCAGGGCTGACCAGTCAGTGGTTTCCCCTATATAAAAGTGTTCTCTGGCTGTGGCATTAACCTACTGACTGTTGGTGCCCAGGGCAGATTTAAAATTTGCAGGGGACCCCTACTTCTTTTTCACCAGTTTTTTTGGAACCAGGACATGTCCAAGAGTCCGGTTTCGATTTTTAAAATATGTGAATTTTTAAAATATACGTTTTTATAATATACATAATTTTTTCCCTGTATTTTGGAAATCAGAACTGCTTATGCTCAAGATGGTGGACCCCAATCTGCTTTTTTAACCCTTTTATTTTTACCCATAGAAGTATTGAGAAGTTGGGTCCATTTGCCGAATTCTCATTTTAAAAAAACTGGCAATTCTGTCCAATCCCATTCATAACCATTCGTATTTTGCTGAAAGCTAAACTGCTTTCAGGGATTATGCTTTTGCTGTCTGGAGAAGGTAAAGCAAATCCCTGTTAATCAGCAGCTTGTGCTGGTTTATGGGGGCTATAAGGATAGACCTGGGCATAAATATTACCCCTGTAGTGCTGCGTACACACATAATGCCCCCACTATTGCCGCTTACACACATAATGCCCCCTGTAGTGCTACTTACACATAATGCCCACTGTATATATTTCATGAATACACTGTATTTTTTTACAGTACTTCTATCCATGATTGGAGACCCCTCTATTCAGTTTTGTGGGCTCCAGAAGCATAAACAAATTATGATGGTTGTTTGAGACTGGTAAAATAAAAATAATCAGAATGGACTGGTGGCATGCAAAAGGGTGGGGTTGTCCTAAGGAAATCTGAGCCCATATGAACATAATTATGAAGACAATGGAGATCTCCCCAATTTGCATTAAGTACAATATCCAAAATGGACTGGTGATTGGGGGAGAAGGGGGTGATAGCATTAGGGACCAGCTTACTACAGAGGAAGATAAGTGAGGGAGATGAAAGTCAAATAAACTCAGCAAGTCAATTGTCTACGGAGCAGGACGCAATGTAGCCCAATGGACAATGTTGCAGAGCTGCTCTTGAAACACCCACAGTGTTTCAAGAGCAATTGGTGTTTGAAGTTCAGTGCGGGTGCTAATGGCCGCACTCTCTCCCATAGAGGATTGTATGTGACTGGGGCTTGGAGTTAAGGGGTGGGGACAGTGCAGCTCCTCTGCGGCATCAGATTGGAAGGACCCGCATGGTACAGCACCATGGCATCTTGACTCTCAGCAGGATCAAACCAAGTGATGAGTAACCGGGTGGATACTTGGGATATTTATTGTCTGTTTCAACGCTGTGGCAGAGCAGACATAATACAAAGAAAATGAGTTGCATGTTTTCTTTTGTGCCCATTGGGGCCCGGCTCAGACATTCCCCTTGACCCCATGTCGCTGACCCTGTCTGCTGCATTCTGTAATACACCTCTAACCTCTCAAATTATTTAGATACAATCACCCTAATCATTTGTTTATTGTCATTGTATATAACTTGTGTTTTGTCATGATCCCTTCATTTGATAGCCCATTATAACCAACAAATTAGCAATATAATTAGATATAATATTATGTGGCATTTGAAAATATAAAAACAATTGTGGCAGTTATTATTTAGTCTCTAGACCAAAAGAATTGCCATGGGATTCTAGTCAGCATGCTGGTGGTTACCCAGCACTATTTAGAGGACCGCCACCAGAACTCCAACACTTCTCACAATTTTGGTACTGGGATTACAAATATCAGCATCCTGATAGTTGTAAACTGGGGTGGTAAGGGTTAGGGCCTGTGTGTAGGAAGAGGGGGTACATGTAACCATTGTAGTAGGGTTAGGGTTAGACTGCAGTGGTGGAAGTTATGGTAAGGCCCTAAGAGGGTATGCTTAAGAATAGGCTGGGGGGGGGGGGTTTATAGCCAGGATTAGACACTAATGGGGAAGGGAGATTTAGAGTTAGTATGCAGGTAGGGAGGGTTAGATTGGGTTAATATATATAGGTGTTGGGATCCCGACCAGATGTCATTGTCAGTCTTCTGGTTGATGGCTTTCCAAGCCCTGGGATCTCAATATCCTTTTTAACATACAGTAGTTTCATGTATACTACATGATGTTCATACTGTATAGTCACTAATCATTTTGTGTTTATTTATCAATGCATCCAATTAAAGGTAAGTTTAAAAAACAAAAAAAAACAAAAAACATTTCAAATGGTATGGAGCATTGGTTTAATTAGATAGATGATATGATATAATCATTATCTTTAAATGGGGTCTTTAAATAAATCTTTGGTGGCAATTTTTAAATATTAGGCAAACATTGTACCCACTGATTCACCATATTAATATTTAATTTTATAGTCTAATATGGCTTACAGAATTTTTAGGTAAATAATATTTTTCTAAATAAATAACAAACCATGGAAGCTCTAGTTAACCTACTGTATGTGATCTGGTAAAGTTATAGCTACAGTATCATTGTAATGTACAGTAATGAACAGTTAAAACAATTGTACTGTCAACTTACCACCAATGTAGTAACTGTTCCCAAAAGTGAAGAAATTGGTAATTTTACTAATAGTTGGTCAATTTGGCCATTCTGGAAACACAAATTAAGTTTAGTATACATTGTTATTATTTATTTTATATTGCATCCATTTTATCAGTAATTTATTTCTAATATAACATGGAACTGTAAGTAACTAATGGGAAATAACCTCTGTGAATATATGATACAAGTTACAGTATTTGCTTTAAATGAGAAAAATGAATGCAGAAGCGCCATCAACACTGTTTTTTCCAGTTGCACATTCCAGGAGGTATTCCAGTGACCCTCTATCAACATTGAGGCTGCATGGACTTTTAGACAGTGCCTTGGGACTTTCTAAACCCTTTCTTTGTTTTTTTGTATGGCGGCACTGTGAAGATGGCGGAAGCAGTTGTTGCTCCTTACAGTCATTGTACTTGATTTTTTCATACATACAGTAGTGCATCCCATATTCTGTGTACAGCAGCACTTTGAAACACAATAGAATCATTTTCTACTTTTACTGTATGTTGTTATTTAAATGATGGCTATATTCTGCATGTTAATTACTATATCATACGATGCTCAAATTCTAGTAAACTAATAACTGGATTCAGTATTGAATCCCGGCGGTCGGGATCCCGGCGTTCAGAATCCCGACGCCGGAATCCCGACAGCCGAAATGCCGACAAGGGGGGGACGTGGATCGCCCCCCCTTGCGGGCTCGCTGCGCTCTCCACGCAGCGGGCCCGGTGCCTCGCTACGCTCGGCACACTAATTTATTCTCCCTCCAGGGGTGTCGTGGACACCCACGGAGGGAGAAAGTGTCGGCATTTCGGCGGTCGGGATTACGGCGTCGGGATTCTGAACGCCGGGATCCCGACCGCCGGGATGGTAACTGCATCCCCTAATAACTCTATATAGCATATTTACATATACTATTTACACAACCCCCTTGATGCAGTGTCTCTTTCTGCTCTTTGCAAAAGCTAGATAGTAACTATGCATAAACCAACATAAGATAACCCCTGGTATAGGAGGACAATATTACATAAACACAGACGTCTATATTCTTTAGAGAACAATTCAATAGTCACTTGTCACAATATATGGGATGGCACTGAAAACAAATATTAGACATGCTTTTAATTTAATTACAATATTCTTTAATTTATAGATTGGCCTATAGTATATTGGGCACTTGTAAAATAAATATTTTGTAAATATTTTTTTATTTAGTTTGTTTAAAGATTAGTTCCTTTTTATGTTGAGAGTATGTTCTTTAATTTTTTTATTTTCATTATTATATGTATAACACTTACCAATATAAAACCAATAGCCTCCTCTGGTATTTCCTAAAAAATATAAAAACATGAAAATTATTACATTTGGATAATCTTTTAAAAAATGAATGATTTTTGTTAGCCAATTGTGTCAACGTTTACACAATTTGCACATATTTCTATCAATTTTGTAGTCACACTAAAATAATTGTAATACAATTAGTAGTATAAAGATAAGACTTCTATATTGCTTATGGGGACACTTGCAATTTATGTATGGTGTACTAGAGTTATGGCCAATGATAGCTATACTAATGGTAGCTGGTCAATTAAAATCAACATTATAAACAAATCACTAGTTTAGCCATTGAAGGTCAAGTTCTTCCCATATGCAGACTCCTGCCACCAGGCTAGGATCAACAATCATTTCTTAACATCGAGTTCTTACATAGATGGTGTGCCATCATCAATGGCATTGAAAGAATAATGTACATGTTAATGGTTTGAAGAGCCATCAATGGTTATATTTTTTTATAAAAATATAAAAACATATAAAGGTCACACACTCAATACTACTTAAATATAGTAGAAAACTGCTAATACTCATACATGGCACATAAAACACTGGTTGCTGGGGTTCTGTTATTGTAAGTATTAATGGCACCAGCTGCTCCTCATTGCATCTGCCAGGTCTGTAACACTGGGGGCAAGCTGGATTGACTGGCAGGTGCTCCTCTTTGCAGCTGCAAATACAGTAGGAGGATCTCAAGAAATAGAGGGGTCAGGAAGTCCCCTTGAGATGCACAGTATTGCATTATATTACAGTAAACAACAAGTAGATCTCATTAGATGCAACCATGTCAGGAACATGCTTAAATGCCATCCAGCTTACTTTAGCGTTTTGTTATTTATCAGTCATTTTTTAGACTTCACATGTGCATTATGCAAAATAAACAATGCATGTAAAAGTTACTAAATTAATGTTAATTCTAAGCATTCTATGATTTGTAGCATTGGATAATACTGTATATTACCACCAAAGCCAGTGCAAGGTTTTATGGCAATCTAGGCAAAACTTCAGCTTACTGCTCCCACCACCCACACACCAACGTTGACATTTCATAAGTTGGGTGAAAAGTGTGGAGGTGATGTTTTAGAGGTCCCACACCTGCCATTTGCTTTAAGTTTGACAAGGATGTATCTCTGAGTCAGGTATGGTATACGTTACCGACGGTCAGGATTCCGATGTTCGTTTCTCCAACATCAGAGTCCCGACTGTCATAGAGCCTGAGCTGTGGGCTCAGTAGCAAGCTGTGCTTGCTGTCTATTCTATTCTCCCTCTGTGTGGGTCGTGGACCCCCATGTGGGAAAATAGAACGTGGAAGTCAGGGCTATGACTGTCGGCTTACAACCTATTGGGATTCCGAGGTCAGAGAAATGACTGTCAGAATCCCGACTGTCAGTCACTCATCCTGCACTCCTCAGAGTCATACTTAATTTTGTGATACTCTGACTCTGGTGCCGCCCAGATTCTAGAGCCCCTCGGCAGTTGCTATCTGCCTAAGTGGCCTTGATTGCCACTAAATAAAGATAACTAGCAAAGACCGTAACAATAGATAAAAATAAACATAACATGTTAGAATCTGTAAAATAACACCATTTAACATTACATTTAAATTCAATATTTTATAGAACTACAGACATTGGCCCTTATTCTAATCGGATCGGTACGGCCCGCGTGCGGCCGTACCGCCGATGTTTTTACTCTGCACATGCGCAGAGGTGAATCTGCGCATGTGCAGCCCCCTTCGCCGCAGACGTATTTCGTCCGCCGCAAAGGGGGCGTATAGGGGCGTGAGAGGCATCATGCCCTCATTTCCCTATGTGTACGCCCCGCGTTTCATGGGCGTTCCCATGCAAACGCGGGGCGTACGCATGGTAATGAGGCCATGACGCAACTCATGGGGGCGGAAAGCTGACGTCGCCGGATGTCAGCTTTCAGCCCCCATACAAGCTACCACACGGACGATTGTCCGTGTGGTCTCAGCTTGCGGGAGCTGCCGCGGCGTGCGGACCTGCCTTCGATGGTCGACGACCATCGAATGCAGGGGGCAGCTCCCACCATGGTGGAGGCGTAGCCTCCACCATTTTTATGCGGATCGCCAGCCGTCCGTGTACGGACGGCCGTGGCGATCCGTAGGGTGGGCGGGGATTCGTCTGGTGCGGTCGGAGCCGCATATGCGGCTCGACCGCACCAACCAGAATAAGGGCCATTGTTTTCTTGTGTAATTCATGAAAAAAAATGTTTTATATATGTATATAAAAAGAACCTTACCAAGAGACGTAAAAGCTGTGGCAGTGGACATTGCAACTCAAGGGATAATAATTTCTGGTGAAAAAACAAAAACAAAATATAAAAAGGACAATATACTGTAACAGTGTTTTTTTTAAACTTTTGAGATAAAGTTTAATATGATGATATGTATTTTTTAAGTTTCTTCATGTACTGATTTTATTATTCCAACAAAAGTATTACTGTATCTGGGAAAATATAGAATTTATACTTTATATGTTGAAATGACAATATGATCTAATATACAATGTGCATATGACATATTAAATCATACTGTATATGTTGCATTATTTTTTAGGTGTATCTTCTACAAAACATTATACATATATGTTATTCTTTAAATTAAATTAACTAAAGAGTATATTACAATTACCAATAAACGGATCAAATCGAAAGCTATACATTTCTGGATTGCCGGTTTCTCAGCTTCAGCGCTGTTCTGCAAATGTAATAAAACATTCTTTCATTATTGTATGCCATATTTGTTATGCATAAATATCCACTCATACCTTAGGTTATACAAGTAAATCAGGTTTTATATAGTATATGTCTTCTGAACATCAAACACACTCTAACACTAAAGGTACACACTAGTACACACTACACAAACCATATCTAGCAACGGTCCTTTTATTGAGATGATCCCGCATCCTGTCCAGGACCGGCATTATCCCACTATGGGGAAGGGGGTATTTGGGAGTCCCCCCTAATACCCATTGCTCTGGTTAGCAGAGCATCAGGGAAGAGACACTGTGCACATGCGCACAGTGTTTTTTTACTGCATAGGGTTGATGTGGGGCATTGCCAGCAGCTCTCTCAGCACAGGCCATGCCCCAAAAAAGTGCCAAAAATGGTGGGTGGCCTCACAGAAGTGCCAAGGACATAGGTCAGACCCCCTGATCAAGAAGCCATGCCCCTCATTTGGGAGTGCTACAGATATAGGCCACTCCGCCTGACCATGAAGCCATGCCCCTTATGGTGCACTCTTGTGTCCCTCCTCCACTGCCACTAATGTGGGGGGTATGCACAAACTAAACACACTACAATTATGTGGCTGAACAATGGGAAATCAAGGCATTACCCAGATAGTGGGGGGTGTGGATTATTAAGTCAACTGTGTCTAGGTCGACAGTCAATAGGCTGACCACTATTGGATGATAGGCAGTAGGTCCACACATGAAAAAGGTCCATATGGACTAGGTCAGGGGTCCTCAAGTTACTGCAGAAGGTCCTCACATCACATGGTAGTCATCAGACCGCACATTCACAGCAGCATTGTGGAGGCACACAATGATGTGAGGAGTCTAACAGACAATTGAACAGATTTTTAAGACTCCTTAACCCCTTCCTGACAGAGCCAGTTTTTGCGTTCCTGACAGAGCCCTTTTTTTCAAATCTGACATGTCTCACTTAAGTGGGGATAACTTTTTTTTGCTTTTACTTATCCCAGTGATTTTGAGATTGTTTTTTCGTGACACATTGTACTTCAAATTAGTGGTAAATTTGGGTCGATACAGTCTGTGTTTTTTTGTGAAAAATACCAAAATGTCGTGAAAAAATGGAAAATTTAGCAATTTGCAAAATGTTAAATTTTCTGCTTGTGAGACAAATAATCATACCACTCAAAATAGTTAATAACTAACATAGACCATATGTCTACTTTATGTTGACATCATTATTTCAACTTCCTTTTCATTTTTTTGGACACTAGGAGGCTTACAATATGAATAGCAAATTCTCAAATTTTCAAGAAAATTTCAAACACTGATTTTTTTAGGGACCAGTTCAGTTCTGATGTGACTTTGAGGGACTTGTATGTGAGACACCCCCATAAATGATACCATTTCAAAAACTGCACCCCTCACAGTATTCAAAACAGCATTTTGGAAGTTTGTTAACCCTTTAGGTGTTTCACAGGAATTAAAACAAAGTGTAGGTGAAATTTCAAAATTTCATTTTTTTTGCAGATTTGCAATTTTAATACATTTTTCTAAGGAACACAGTACATTTTACTAGAGAAATGTGACTAAAAATTGATTCCCCCAATTCTTTTGTTTTCATAAATATCCTATATGTGGCCCTAGTGTGCACGTTGACCAAACCACAGGCTTCATAATAGAAGGAGCACCTACTTGATTTTGGAGCCTCCTTTTTATGAGATTATTTTTTAGGCACCATGTAGGTTTCTAGGCACCATAAGATGCTAAAAGTTAGGAACCCCCCCACAAGTGACCCCATTTTGCAAACTACACCCCTCAGGGAATTCATCTAGGGGTATAGTGTACATTTCAAACCCCCAGGGGTTTCACCAATTGTGGTACAACTGGGCAGTGAAAATGAAAAATTAAATTTTTTACACAAAAATGCAGTTCTGGCTCAAAATTTTTCATTTTCAGAAGGTATGAAGGAGAAAAAGCACCCCAAAATCTGTGCCCCAATTTCTCCCGAGTACGGCAATGCCTCACATGTGACCAAAAAATACCATTTAGGTGCATGGCAGGACTCAGAAAGGAAGGAGTGATTTTTGGATTTTGCAGCTCAGATTCTGGTGGAATGTTGGTGGGTGCTATGTCGCATTAGCAAGACCCCCCAAGCACCAATACAGTGGAACCCCCCCACAAGTGACCCCATTTTGCAAACTACACCCCTCAGGGAATTCATCTAGGGGTATAGTGTACATTTCAAACCCCCAGGGGTTTCACCAATTTTGATACAACTGGGCAGTGAAAATGAAAAATTACATTTTTTTACACAAAAATGCAGTTCTGGCTCAAAATTTTTCATTTTCAGAAGGTATGAAGGAGAAAAAGCACCCCAAAATCTGTGCCCCAATTTCTCCCAAGTACGGCAATGCCTCACATGTGACCAAAAAATACCAGTTGGGTGCATGGCAGGACTCAGAAGGGAAGGAGTGATTTTTGGATTTTGCAGCTCAGATTCTGGTGGAATTTTGGTGGGTGCTATGTCGCATTAGCAAGACCCCCCAAGCACCAATACAGTGGAACCCCCCCACAAGTGACCCCATTTTGCAAACTACACCCCTCAGGGAATTTATCTAGGGGTATAGTGTACATTTCAAACCCCCAGGGGTTTCACCAATTTTGATACAACTGGTGAGTGAAAATGAAAAATTACATTTTTTACACAAAAATGCAGTTCTGGCTCAAAATTTTTCATTTTCACAAGGAATGAAGGAGACAAAGCACCCCAAAATCTGTGCCCCAATTTCTCCCGAGTACGGCAATGCCTCACATGTGACCAAAAAATACCATTTGGGTGCATGGCAGGACTCAGAAAGGAAGGAGTGATTTTTGGATTTTGCAGCTCAGATTCTGGTGGAATGTTGGTGGGTGCTATGTCGCATTAGCAAGACCCCCCAAGCACCAATACAGTGGAACCCCCCCACAAGTGACCCCATTTTGCAAACTACACCCCTCAGGGAATTCATCTAGGGGTATAGTGTACATTTCAAACCCCCAGGGGTTTCACCAATTTTGATACAACTGGGCAGTGAAAATGAAAAATTACATTTTTTTACACAAAAATGCAGTTCTGGCTCAAAATTTTTCATTTTCACAAGGAATGAAGGAGACAAAGCACCCCAAAATCTGTGCCCCAATTTCTCCCGAGTATGGCAATGCCTCATATGTGACCAAAAAATACCAGTTGGGTGCATGGCAGGACTCAGAAGGGAAGGAGTGATTTTTGGTGGTGGAATGTTGGTGGGTGCTATGTCGCATTAGCAAGACCCCCAAAGCACCAATACAGTGGAACCCCCCACAAGTGACCCCATTTTGCAAACTACACCCCTCAGGGAATTCATGTAGGGGTATAGTGTACATTTCAAACCCCCAGGGGTTTCACCAATTTTGATACAACTGGTGAGTGAAAATGAAAAATTACATTTTTTTACACAAAAATGCAGTTCTGGCTCAAAATTTTTCATTTTCAGAAGGTATGAAGGAGAAAAAGCACCCCTAAATCTGTGCCCCAATTTCTCCCGAGTACGGCAATGCCTCATGTGTGACCAAAAAGTGTCAGGACTCAGAAGGGAAGGAGTGATATTTGGATTTTGCAGCACAAATTCTGGTGGAATGTTGGTGGGTGCTATGTCGCATTAGCAAGACCCCCCAAGCACCAATACAGTGGAACCCCCCCACAAGTGACCCCATTTTGCAAACTACACCCCTCAGGGAATTCATCTAGGGGTATAGTGTACATTTCAAACCCCCAGGGGTTTCACCAATTTTGATACAACTGGGCAGTGAAAATGAAAAATTACATTTTTTTACACAAAAATGCAGTTCTGGCTCAAAATTTTTCATTTTCAGAAGGTATGAAGGAGAAAAAGCACCCCAAAATCTGTGCCCCAATTTCTCCTGAGTACGGCAATGCCTCATGTGTGACCAAAAAGTGTCAGGACTCAGAAGGGAAGGAGTGATATTTGGATTTTGCAGCACAAATTCTGGTGGAATGTTGGTGGGTGCTATGTCGCATTAGCAAGACCCCCCAAGCACCAATACAGTGGAACCCCCCCACAAGTGACCCCATTTTGCAAACTACACCCCTCAGGGAATTCATCTAGGGGTATAGTGTACATTTCAAACCCCCAGGGGTTTCACCAATTTTGATACAACTGGGCAGTGAAAATGAAAAATTACATTTTTTTACACAAAAATGCAGTTCTGGCTCAAAATTTTTCATTTTCAGAAGGTATGAAGGAGAAAAAGCACCCCAAAATCTGTGCCCCAATTTCTCCCGAGTACGGCAATGCCTCACATGTGACCAAAAAATACCAGTTGGGTGCATGGCAGGACTCAGAAGGGAAGGAGTGATTTTTTGATTTTGCGGCTCAGATTCTGGTGGAATGAATGGTGGGTGCTATGTGGCATTAGCAAGACCCCCGAAGCACGGTGAAATGATGAACCTAAAAATCCATAGATGTGTGGTATATTTTAAAACACTCCTTTATACATAGGCCGGGTTTGTCGGGGCAAGTGTCACACTGGAAAATAGTTTGCTTTCTTATTCCCTTTTTATAGCAAACTTTGCACCTTTTTTGTGTCCTGCCCTTTTTTCCAGTGGAGGGGATTTCATCAGGAAAATGCTGCCCTGGTACAATACGGGGGCCAGTACTAGAAGTACTGGGGCCCTCTGCCTGCTGGTTCCCAAATACTAGGCCCTTTATGACTTCCTCTTGAAAGTGCATAAATGTCCCCCTCTGGCCGGTAGAACGGAATAGCACGTAAGCGTTATACAGTGCCATCTGGATGATATACACGGCCAGCTTCTTGTACCAGATTTTTGTTTTCCGCAGGGCACTGTACGGCTTCAGTACCTGATCTGAAAGATCCACTCCGCCCATGTACCTATTGTAATCCAGGATACAATTAGGTTTGGAGGTGTGGGTACTGGTACCTCGTACAGGGACGGAGGTGGTACTGTCTCCGTGAATTGTTGTCAGTATCAGGACATCCCTCTTGTCCTTATATTTGACCAACAACATATTTTCGGTGCATATTCCCCTGCTTTCACCCCTTCTCATTACTTGGGCAATGTGCGTTTTTGGGAGGCCTCTTTGGTTCTTGCGCACAGTACCGCAAGCTGCTGTACCTCTTGAACCAAGGGCCTTAAACAGGGGGATGCTGGTGTAAAAGTTATCCACATAGAGGTGATAACCTTTATCCAGGAAGGGGTGCACTAAATCCCAGACAATTTTTCCACTAACACCTACGAGGGAGGGGGGGCATTCTGGCGGTTCAATTCTTGAATCCTTCCCTTCATATACCCTAAACCTGTGGGTGTACCCTGAGGTGCTTTCACACAGCTTATACATTTTTATGCCATACCTTGCCCTCTTACTGGGAAGGTACTGGCGGAATTTAACCCTTCCTTTAAAATGTATAAGGGACTCGTCTATGCAAATGAATTTATCTGGGGTGTACATCTCTTCAAATTTGGCACTGAAATGATCAATGACCGGCCTGACTTTGAATAGCCGGTCAAAGGTGGGATCATCTCTGGGTGGGCACTGTGCATTATCGTTGTAATGCAAAAATTTAAGGATCGTCTCAAATCGAGCCCGGGGCATGGCCATACGGTAAAATGGGGTGCTGTACAGAACATCTGTACTCCAATATTGCCTAATTTCTGGCTTTTTTACTATGCCCATATGAAACACCAGACCCCAAAACGTCATCATCTCTACTGCATCTACAGGGGTCCACCTAGCAAATGATGACGTGGGGTTTTGAGCAATAAACTGCTGGGCATATAAATTAGTTTGGTCCACAATTAAATTTATAAAATCATCAGAGAAAAATAATTTGAAAAAGTCAATTTCTCTGAGACCTGTGGAATCAAATTGGATTCCTGGCATGGCCAAAAACTCAGGAACCTGGGGCTCAAAATTGTCTGGTGGTGGGGTCCATACGAGATCAATTATTGGGGGGGGGGTCTCAGCTGCTCTACGGGGGCGTCTTTGAGGGGGTCCCTCATCACTAGAGGAGGAAGATGAGGTTAAGATGAATCCTTCAAATTCCCCGCTTGCCTCACTGGCTGTGTCAGAATCAGAGGCAAGCATGGCATATGCCTCCTCCGCTGAATACATTCTTCTGGATGACTGGGATGACATTTGGGATGACATTTGGGATGCCATTTTTATTTTTGTGTTACTGGTAGTGAAATGTTTCAACACGTGTATAGTGTAGGGGGGGGTACAAACTTTATTTCAACCCGGGGGGTATGTAGTGTGTAGTGTGTAGTGTGTATGTAGTGTAGAAAAAAAAAATACTTTATACAGGAATTTGAACCCAATTAAAAAAAAAAAAAATTGAAGGGGTTAAAAAAAAAAAAAAAGGCCCTGCGCCAAAAATTGAGCACAGATGTTGGTCAGTAACGTCCGTCACTGAACAGCGCTCAAAGGCAACAGGAATTTGATAAAAAAAAAAAAAAATAGATCAACCCTGTGCCGAAAAAGATGATCAGTGATGTACGTCACTGATCAGCGCACAGTGGCCACAGGACACCCACAAAATCACAGTGTGTGTAAAAAAAAAAATTAAAAAAAGACCCACAGCAGCCTCAAAAAAAAAAAAAGGTGATCAGTGATGCAACACTGATTACCAGTGAGGGGCAGCAGGTGCACAACCTTTGGTGCAACTGACAGTGCAACTGGCAGCAACTGACAGGTATATATAAAAAAAAAAAACCTCTGCGCCCCCAAAAAGTTGCTGATCACCTCAGATATAGTGATCAGCACAAAAGGCGGGGGTAGCAGACACAAAATATACACTCTCTATCACTCTCTGTCACTATCTCTCTCTATCTCTCTCTATCTCTCACTATCTATCACTATCTATCTATCACTATCTATCACTATCTATCACACTGCAGCAGCAGCACTGACAGTTATATGTATAAAAAAAAACCTGCACCCCCAAAAAAGGGGGGTAGCAGACACAAAATATACACTCTCTATCACTCTCTGTCACTATCTCTCTCTATCTCTCTATCTATCACTATCTATCACTATCTATCACTATGACACTGCAGCAGCAGCACTGACAGTTATATATATAAAAAAAAACCTGCACCCCCAAAAAGGGGGGGTAGCAGACACAAATCTCTCTATCTATCACTATCTATCACTATCTATCACTATCTCTCACTATCTATCACTATGACACTGCAGCAGCAGCAGTGACAGTTATTTATATATAAAAAAAACCTGCACCCCCAAAAAGGGGGGGTAGCAGACACACAATATAGCTCTCTCTGTCACTATCTCTCTATCTCTCTCTATCTCTCTCTCTCTATCTCTCTATCTCTCTATCACACTGCAGCAGCAGCAGGAAGTCTCAGGAAGTCAGATCCAGGAAGCGTCCAGCACGCTACAAGCAGTGATCAAGTGATCAGGTAAGGTATTTGCAAGGATCAGGTAAGTATTAGCAAGGATCAGGTCAGTATCACGGCAGATAGGCACGGTGACCGCTCTGCACGCTATTCCAGACCGGAATGGCGTCTGCAGCGCAGTCACCGGTAGTTTAAATGTCGCGCCTTGGCTGTGATTGGTCCGTGGGTCCCACGGACCAATCACAGCCTTGGGGGCAGGTGGGGTGAGGGTGGGGTGAGGTGTCATCGTCACCGATGACCCCCTCATGCCCCCTGATGCCCGGCGGTGATTGACACCTGTGTTACCGAGCGTCCGATTCGCTGGTAACACAGGAAAACGCTGTGAATGGCTGTTCACACTGAACAGCCAATCAGCCGACGGGGGGGCGACATCGCAGCCCCCCCTGGGCATGCAGGGACATGTCTGCTGTCAGGGACAGCAGACATCGTCCCTCTGTCACTGCGTCTCGAGACGCAGTGACAGTTTAAAGTCATGACGTACATTTATGCCATGTGTCGGGAAGTACATCCCGGCAATGACGTAAATGTACGTCAAATGTCGGGAAGGGGTTAAATCACTGACTGAGATCAGAGAAGTTATCAGCCTGATGGTCAGCTACATGGAGTCGCAACCCCATGCTGAGAAGGTCGGAACCTTCTTTGGTTTCAGGACACACACTTTGAGAACTGCTGGTCTAGATGGACATTGAGAAAAGGTTGAGACAAGCAAAAGGTTGACATATACTGAAAATAATCAACTAATGAATACATAGTTATTCAGGTTTTTTTTAACCCCTTCCTGACGCAGCATGTTTTTGCCTTCCTGACAGAACCCTTTTTTTCAAATCTGACATGTATCACTTAAGTGGGGATAACTTTTTTTTGCTTTTACTTATCCCAGTGATTTTGAGATTATTTTCTCGTGACACATTGTACTTCAAGTTAGTGGTAAATTTTGGTCGATACAGTCTGTGTTTTTTTGTGAAAAATACCAAAATATCGTAAAAAAATGGAAAATTTAGCAATTTTCAAAATGTTACATTTTCTGCTTGTGAGACAAATAATCATACCACTCAAAATAGTTAATAACTAACATAGACCATATGTCTACTTTATGTTTCCATCATTATTTCAGCCTCCTTTTAATTTTTTTGGACACTAGGAGGCTTAAAATATGAATAGCAAATTCTCAAATTTTCAAGAAAATTTCAAACACTGATTTTTTTAGGGACCAGTTCAGTTCTGATGTGACTTTGAGGGACTTGTATGTGAGACACCCCCATAAATGATGCCATTTCAAAAACTGCACCCCTCACAGTATTCAAAACAGCATTTTGGAAGTTTGTTAACCCTTTAGGTGTTTCACAGGAATTAAAACAAAGTGTAGGTGAAATTTCAAAATTTCATTTTTTTTGCAGATTTGCAATTTTAATACATTTTTCTAAGGAACACAGTAGATTTTACTGGAGAAATGTGACTAAAAATTGATTCCCCCAATTCTTTTGTTTTCATAAATATCCTATATGTGGCCCTGGTGTGCACGTTTACCAAACCATAGGCTTCATAATAGAAGGAGCACCTACTTGATTTTGGAGCCTCCTTTTTATGAGATTATTTTTTAGGCACCATGTAGGTTTCTAGGCACCATAAGATGCTAAAAGTTAGGAACCCCCCCACAAGTGACCCCATTTTGCAAACTACACCCATCAGGGAATTCATCTAGGGGTATAGTGTACATTTCAAACCCCAAGAGGTTTCACCAATTGTGGTACAACTGGGCAGTGAAAATGAAAAATTAATTTTTTTACACAAAAATGCAGTTCTGGCTCCAAATGTTTAATTTTCACAAGGTATGAAGGAGAAAAAGCACCCCAAAATCTGTGCCCCAATTTCTCCCGAGTACGGCAATGCCTCACATGTGACCAAAAAAGACCATTTGGGTGCATGGCAGGACTCAGTAGGGAAGGAGTGATTTTTGGATTTTGCAGCTCAGATTCTGGTGGAATGTTGGTGGGTGCTATGTCGCATTAGCAAGACCCCCGAAGCACCAATACAGTGGAACCCCCCCACAAGTGACCCCATTTTGCAAACTACACCCCTCAGGGAATTCAACTAGGGGTATAGTGTACATTTCAAACCCCCAGGGGTTTCACCAATTTTGATACAACTGGGCTGTGCAAATGAAAAATTAAATTTTTTACACAAAAATGCAGTTCTGGCTCAAAATTTTTCATTTTCACAAGGTATGAAGGAGAAAAAGCACCCCAAAATCTGTGCCCCAATTTCTCCCGAGTACGGCAATGCCTCATGTGTGACCAAAAAATGGCATGACTCAGAAGGGAAGGAGTGATATTTGGGGTTTGCAGCACAGATTCTGGTGGAATGTTGGTGGGTGCTATGTCGCATTAGCAAGACCCCCGAAGCACCAATACAGTGGAACCCCCCCACAAGTGACCCCATTTTGCAAACTACACCCCTCAGGGAATTCAACTAGGGGTATAGTGTACATTTCAAACCCCCAGGGGTTTCACCAATTTTGATACAACTGGGCTGTGCAAATGAAAAATTACATTTTTTACACAAAAATGCAGTTCTGGCTCAAAATTTTTCATTTTCACAAGGTATGAAGGAGAAAAAGCACCCCAAAATCTGTGCCCCAATTTCTCCCGAGTATGGCAATGCCTCACATGTGACCAAAAAAGACCATTTGGGTGCATGGCAGGACTCAGAAGGGAAGGAGTGATTTTTGGATTTTGCAGCTCAGATTCTGGTGGAATGTTGGTGGGTGCTATGTCGCATTAGCAAGACCCCCGAAGCACCAATACAGTGGAACCCCCCCACAAGTGACCCCATTTTGCAAACTACACCCCTCAGGGAATTCAACTAGGGGTATAGTGTACATTTCAAACCCCCAGGGGTTTCACCAATTTTGATACAACTGGGCTGTGCAAATGAAAAATTACATTTTTTACACAAAAATGCAGTTCTGGCTCATAATTTTTCATTTTCACAAGGTATGAAGGAGAAAAAGCACCCCAAAATCTGTGCCACAATTTCTCCCGAGTACGGCAATGCCTCATGTGTGACCAAAAAATGGCATGACTCAGAAGGGAAGGAGTGATAATTGGGGTTTGCAGCACAGATTCTGGTGGAATGTTGGTGGGTGCTATGTCGCATTAGCAAGACCCCCGAAGCACCAATACAGTGGAACCCCCCCACAAGTGACCCCATTTTGCAAACTACACCCCTCAGGGAATTCAACTAGGGGTATAGTGTACATTTCAAACCCCCAGGGGTTTCACCAATTTTGATACAACTGGGCTGTGCAAATGAAAAATTAATTTTTTTACACAAAAATGCAGTTCTGGCTCAAAATTTTTCATTTTCACAAGGTATGAAGGAGAAAAAGCACCCCAAAATCTGTGCCCCAATTTCTCCCGAGTACGGCAATGCCTCATGTGTGACCAAAAAATGGCATGACTCAGAAGGGAAGGAGTGATATTTGGGGTTTGCAGCACAGATTCTGGTGGAATGTGGGTGGGTGCTATGTCGCATTAGCAAGACCCCCGAAGCACCAATACAGTGGAACCCCCCCACAAGTGACCCCATTTTGCAAACTACACCCCTCAGGGAATTCAACTAGGGGTATAGTGTACATTTCAAACCCCCAGGGGTTTCACCAATTTTGATACAACTGGGCTGTGCAAATGAAAAATTAAATTTTTTACACAAAAATGCAGTTCTGGCTCAAAATTTTTCATTTTCACAAAGTATGAAGGAGAAAAAGCACCCCAAAATCTGTGCCCCAATTTCTCCCGAGTACGGCAATGCCTCATGTGTGACCAAAAAATGGCATGACTCAGAAGGGAAGGAGTGATATTTGGGGTTTGCAGCACAGATTCTGGTGGAATGTTGGTGGGTGCTATGTCGCATTAGCAAGACCCCCGAAGCACCAATACAGTGGAACCCCCCCACAAGTGACCCCATTTTGCAAACTACACCCCTCAGGGAATTCAACTAGGGGTATAGTGTACATTTCAAACCCCCAGGGGTTTCACCAATTTTGATACAACTGGGCTGTGCAAATGAAAAATTACATTTTTTACACAAAAATGCAGTTCTGGCTCAAAATTTTTCATTTTCACAAGGTATGAAGGAGAAAAAGCACCCCAAAATCTGTGCCCCAATTTCTCCCGAGTATGGCAATGCCTCACATGTGACCAAAAAAGACCATTTGGGTGCATCGCAGGACTCAGAAGGGAAGGAGTGATTTTTGGATTTTGCAGCTCAGATTCTGGTGGAATGTTGGTGGGTGCTATGTCGCATTAGCAAGACCCCCGAAGCACCAATACAGTGGAACCCCCCCACAAGTGACCCCATTTTGCAAACTACACCCCTCAGGGAATTCAACTAGGGGTATAGTGTACATTTCAAACCCCCAGGGGTTTCACCAATTTTGATACAACTGGGCTGTGCAAATGAAAAATTACATTTTTTACACAAAAATGCAGTTCTGGCTCAAAATTTTTCATTTTCACAAGGTATGAAGGAGAAAAAGCACCCCAAAATCTGTGCCACAATTTCTCCCGAGTACGGCAATGCCTCATGTGTGACCAAAAAATGGCATGACTCAGAAGGGAAGGAGTGATATTTGGGGTTTGCAGCACAGATTCTGGTGGAATGTTGGTGGGTGCTATGTCGCATTAGCAAGACCCCCGAAGCACCAATACAGTGAAACCCCCCCACAAGTGACCCCATTTTGCAAACTACACCCCTCAGGGAATTCAACTAGGGGTATAGTGTACATTTCAAACCCCCAGGGGTTTCACCAATTTTGATACAACTGGGCTGTGCAAATGAAAAATTAATTTTTTTACACAAAAATGCAGTTCTGGCTCAAAATTTTTCATTTTCACAAGGTATGAAGGAGAAAAAGCACCCCAAAATCTGTGCCCCAATTTCTCCCGAGTACGGAAATGCCTCATGTGTGACCAAAAAATGGCATGACTCAGAAGGGAAGGAGTGATATTTGGGGTTTGCAGCACAGATTCTGGTGGAATGTGGGTGGGTGCTATGTCGCATTAGCAAGACCCCCGAAGCACCAATACAGTGGAACCCCCCCACAAGTGACCCCATTTTGCAAACTACACCCCTCAGGGAATTCAACTAGGGGTATAGTGTACATTTCAAACCCCCAGGGGTTTCACCAATTTTGATACAACTGGGCTGTGCAAATGAAAAATTAAATTTTTTACACAAAAATGCAGTTCTGGCTCAAAATTTTTCATTTTCACAAAGTATGAAGGAGAAAAAGCACCCCAAAATCTGTGCCCCAATTTCTCCCGAGTACGGCAATGCCTCATGTGTGACCAAAAAATGGCATGACTCAGAAGGGAAGGAGTGATATTTGGGGTTTGCAGCACAGATTCTGGTGGAATGTTGGTGGGTGCTATGTCGCATTAGCAAGACCCCCGAAGCACCAATACAGTGGAACCCCCCCACAAGTGACCCCATTTTGCAAACTACACCCCTCAGGGAATTCAACTAGGGGTATAGTGTACATTTCAAACCCCCAGGGGTTTCACCAATTTTGATACAACTGGGCTGTGCAAATGAAAAATTACATTTTTTACACAAAAATGCAGTTCTGGCTCAAAATTTTTCATTTTCACAAGGTATGAAGGAGAAAAAGCACCCCAAAATCTGTGCCCCAATTTCTCCCGAGTATGGCAATGCCTCACATGTGACCAAAAAAAGACCATTTGGGTGCATGGCAGGACTCAGAAGGGAAGGAGTGATTTTTGGATTTTGCAGCTCAGATTCTGGTGGAATGTTGGTGGGTGCTATGTCGCATTAGCAAGACCCCCGAAGCACCAATACAGTGGAACCCCCCCACAAGTGACCCCATTTTGCAAACTACACCCCTCAGGGAATTCAACTAGGGGTATAGTGTACATTTCAAACCCCCAGGGGTTTCACCAATTTTGATACAACTGGGCTGTGCAAATGAAAAATTACATTTTTTACACAAAAATGCAGTTCTGGCTCAAAATTTTTCATTTTCACAAGGTATGAAGGAGAAAAAGCACCCCAAAATCTGTGCCACAATTTCTCCCGAGTACGGCAATGCCTCATGTGTGACCAAAAAATGGCATGACTCAGAAGGGAAGGAGTGATATTTGGGGTTTGCAGCACAGATTCTGGTGGAATGTTGGTGGGTGCTATGTCGCATTAGCAAGACCCCCGAAGCACCAATACAGTGAAACCCCCCCACAAGTGACCCCATTTTGCAAACTACACCCCTCAGGGAATTCAACTAGGGGTATAGTGTACATTTCAAACCCCCAGGGGTTTCACCAATTTTGATACAACTGGGCTGTGCAAATGAAAAATTAATTTTTTTACACAAAAATGCAGTTCTGGCTCAAAATTTTTCATTTTCACAAGGTATGAAGGAGAAAAAGCACCCCAAAATCTGTGCCCCAATTTCTCCCGAGTACGGAAATGCCTCATGTGTGACCAAAAAATGGCATGACTCAGAAGGGAAGGAGTGATATTTGGGGTTTGCAGCACAGATTCTGGTGGAATGTGGGTGGGTGCTATGTCGCATTAGCAAGACCCCCGAAGCACCAATACAGTGGAACCCCCCCACAAGTGACCCCATTTTGCAAACTACACCCCTCAGGGAATTCAACTAGGGGTATAGTGTACATTTCAAACCCCCAGGGGTTTCACCAATTTTGATACAACTGGGCTGTGCAAATGAAAAATTAAATTTTTTACACAAAAATGCAGTTCTGGCTCAAAATTTTTCATTTTCACAAAGTATGAAGGAGAAAAAGCACCCCAAAATCTGTGCCCCAATTTCTCCCGAGTACGGCAATGCCTCATGTGTGACCAAAAAATGGCATGACTCAGAAGGGAAGGAGTGATATTTGGGGTTTGCAGCACAGATTCTGGTGGAATGTTGGTGGGTGCTATGTCGCATTAGCAAGACCCCCGAAGCACCAATACAGTGGAACCCCCCCACAAGTGACCCCATTTTGCAAACTACACCCCTCAGGGAATTCAACTAGGGGTATAGTGTACATTTTAAACCCCCAGGGGTTTCACCAATTTTGATACAACTGGGCTGTGCAAATGAAAAATTACATTTTTTACACAAAAATGCAGTTCTGGCTCAAAATTTTTCATTTTCACAAGGTATGAAGGAGAAAAAGCACCCCAAAATCTGTGCCCCAATTTCTCCCGAGTATGGCAATGCCTCATATGTGACCAAAAAATACCAGTTGGGTGCATGGCAGGACTCAGAAGGGAAGGAGTGATTTTTGGATTTTGCAGCTCAGATTCTGGTGGAATGAATGGTGGGTGCACCCCCAAAAAGTTGCTGATCAGTTAATTTATACTGATCAGCACAAAAGGGGGGGCAGCAGGGGGGGCAGCAGTCAGTTGCACAGGCAGCACAACCTTTGGTGCAACTGACAGGTATATATATAAAAAAAAAAACCTGCACCCCCAAAAAGTTGCTGATCAGCACAGATATACTGATCAGCACAAAAGGGGGGGGCAGCAGACACAAAATATAGCACTCTCTGTCACTATCTGTCACTATCTGTCACTATCTGTCATTATCTGTCACTATCTGTCACTATCTGTCACTATCTGTCACTCTATGACACTGCAGCAGCAGCACACAGGAAGTGACAAGATCCAGGAAGCATCCAGCTGCTGGCAGCACGCTACCAGCGGTGATCAGGTAAGTATCAGGCAAGGATCAGGTATGTATATCATGACAGATTGGTCGGTGACCGCTCTGCACGCAATTCCAGACCGGAATTGCGTCTGCAACGCAGTCACCGTTAGTTTAAATCACGCGCCATGGCTGTGATTGGTCCGTCGGACCAATCACAGCCTTGGGGGCAGGTGGGGTGAGGTGTGGTCATCACCGGTGACCCCCTCACGCCCCCTCACACCCGGCGGTGATTGATCCCTGTGTTACCGAGCGTCAGATTCGCGTCTGATTCGCGTCTGATTCGCCGGTAACACAGGAAACCGCTGCGATTGGTTGTTCACATTGAACAGCAAATCGCAGCGATCGCCGACGGGGGGGCGGCATCGCCGCCCCCCCTGGGCATGCTGGGACATGTCTGCTGTCAGGAACAGCAGACATCGTCCCTCTGTCACCGCGTCCCTAGACGCGGTGACAGTTTAAAGTCATGACGTATATATACGTCATGTGTCGGGAAGTACATCAAGAAGCCATGCCCCTCATTTGGGAGTGCTACAGATATAGGCCACTCCGCCTGACCATGAAGCCATGCCCCTTATGGTGCACTCTCGTGTCCCTCCTCCACTGCCACTAATGTGGGGGGTATGCACAAACTAAACACACTACAATTATGTGGCTGAACAATGGGAAATCAAGGCATTACCCAGATAGTGGGGGTGTGGATTATTAAGTCAACTGTGTCTAGGTCGGCAGTCAATAGGCTGACCACTATTGGATGATAGGCAGTAGGTCCACACATGAAAAAGGTCCATATGGACTAGGTCAGGGGTCCTCAAGTTACTGCAGAAGGTCCTCACATCACATGGTAGTCATCAGACCGCACATTCACAGCAGCATTGTGGAGGCACACAATGATGTGAGGAGTCTAACAGACAATTGAACAGATTTTTAAGACTCCTTAAATCACTGACTGAGATCAGAGAAGTTATCAGTCTGATGGTCAGCTACATGGAGTCGCAACCCCATGCTGAGAAGGTCGGAACCTTCTTTGGTTTCAGGACACACACTTTGAGAACTGCTGGTCTAGATGGACATTGAGAAAAGGTTGAGACAAGCAAAAGGTTGACATATACTGAAAATAATCAACTAATGAATACATAGTTATTCAGTTTTTTTTTAAATCAGCAATCCCACTTTTGTGTTTATAAATAGCAAATGAAGGGGGTTATTCAATAAGGATATGAAAAGAAAAATCTTTCTCTAAAGGGCAAAACCATGCTTAACTGTTTAACACTTGGGTGAGTTATTTTGTTTCAGTTCAGGGAAATACTGGCTGCTTTACTCTTAGGGGTAAATTTACTATGATGGAAGTGCTATTGAAGATGGGATTTTGCCCATAGCAAACATTCAGATTATACTTCTATTCTTATTTATTTAGCACCTTCTAGAAGATAATAGATATATTCTGATTGGTTGCTAAGGGCAACATCCCATCTTCAATTGAACTCCCATCTTAGGAAATGTACCCCTTACACTGCAATATACATTTAATTTTGAACACACCTGAAGATTTTGCTTTTAAGATCTTTCCTGAATAACCACTAAGATATTTATAAGCATGCATCTGAATTTCTCTTAGCTGATAAATTGTAAATAGTTATCTCATTTTCAAAATCTCTCTAAAGAATATTATTGTCATCATTTTTGAACCATGTCTTTATAGCAACAAAAACAACAATTGTTCAATACTGAAAACTTATAGAAGCTTATAGAATGAAGACAACTGACGGGATGGATAATAAATGAATTCAGAAATTGAATACTTGGATAAGGCATATTGAACAGGAGGAGAGTGCCATCTGAGAATGTATAAATAAAGAGTAAGAAATTATTTCTTCCAAATTTTTAATGAGAATGCAATATCCCTTTTAGAAATATATGATATTTATCCTGGAATATGTATGAATGCATATAGGTAGTCAGTTTGTGATGTATGTATAAGTTTTATTTTTTTGTATTGTCTTGTAATAGAAATGTTTTCGATATACAAAACATATCTACTGTATGTCTTAAAAATTAATCAAAATCTATAAATAAGAAGAAATATGATTGTCATAATCACAAAGATGTCAACATATTATGCAATGCCCTTCAGAATATTCTGTGACATTGAGGGGTGGGGGTGAGTTGAACAAAGAATATGACAGAACAGAAAGAGATTATATGACTTGTACCATTTGACTGTGGTTGCTATAGTAATTTAAGACATTTTACAGAATTATAATCATTACTAACAACCTTAAGTAACGAACCATGGAAAATGGTAAGTTCCAAGATTCTACTTCATGGGTTTGCTGATTTAAACTTATTTGACAGCTTTACCAATTTTCTTCATTTTGATATTCTGCAATTGTCTGTGCCCTTGAGCCATCCAGAACCTTCCCAGGTGATAGAATTGCATATGATTTATTTCATACTGTCTTTTTTATGTGCATAATATACTGTAAGTCAAGCCATTATTAAACAGCGAGGCTGCACCAGCACCTACTGTAATTCATACCTTAAAGCAATAATAGCAAAAAGCAATTTATGTCAGTTGTAGGTGTATGATAAATAAATAATCTATTAGATACATTTGCAAAATTATTACAATGAGAACAATGAATAATAATCATTTAGCAAATATAGTCTGTATTTCAGAAATGTATTTATATTTTAATAGATTTTGTGACATATCTTAGTATTTTAGCTTTCCATGTTAATATTTACCTGCAACGTTTCATATTTTTCTAATATCCCCTGCAATAGTACAGCAACACTGGCAGCAGCTTCTTTCTGAAACAACATAAATGATAGTATTTTTTTTTAAATCCCCTGTAACAAAATGGTTATTAAAAATTATCTTTTTTTTCTTGAATAAGCAAATCATATTATCAATTTCTTACAGTATATGTAATATGTTAAAAGTTTACATCACATGTACCAACATTGGTAATTCCCTGATTACTGCTGTAAAATAAATCCTGGTACTTATATGTTAGTTGGGCGTGGGGGTATGAGCATACTAATTAAAGTGGGCACCCAACTAACATATAAGTACCAAAATCCCTTATTGGAATGTATGAGATATGTTTAAATTTTTTTTTATCCAATTCATATAATGATTTAATTATAGTAAAGTGATGCAACTATACAAACAGTCGTGCTGGTTATAGTGTTTGTGAACAATTATGGTGTCAAGATTTGAAATACTGTAATGTAAACTATTTTAAAAAAGTTTCTTACACTCAAACCACTCAGTTTTATTTGGTTTCCGGGGATGGTGGCTCCTAAAAAAGAAAAAATATATAAGCCAAAAATTGCATTTATACAGTAGATTTGGTTATTCAGTAAAACATTTTTCACTCTGCTGTACATAGAGAAGAATATAGGTTTTTAGTCAAGTTGCAAATCAATGTGTAGTAGATATGCAGGATCACACTATAGTCGTCTTGTCCCTTCAATTGTATACAGTATCTACAGTATGGGAATGCAACAGTGAAATATATGAAAAAGGTTCTCTGAATATTTTATTTCTGATCCACAAAGATATGGTAGTTAGATAATTAGTATGATACATGCACACATACATACATACATACATACATACATACATAAGTACATACACATACACTTAAATACATCTTAGTAATAAATCCCCTTAAAAACATATCATTCCAACATCTTATGCATTGGGCCATCCATGGCACCTGCATTGGATAGCATAGCACTGTTTAGGGGCAGTTGAATATTAACTGTACTGCAGTTTTATTGTGTTAACTGTACTGTAGTTGTATGTTGGAAAACCCATCATGTTATGACCTTTGTATTTTATCACACCCTTCTCTTAATCATATTGTTCCACTTATACAAGTGGGACAGTTTGCCTCAGTGATTTCAGCAAAGTAACCTGAGATATGAGGCAGAGTAGCTTAGATGTTTCCACTGACAATAAACTCTAGGATCTATAGGAGATATTGGGTGAAATTTAATAGGATGAGAGATGCAGGAAGTGAGAGACTTGATAAGAAATCCCTAGTATTTTTAAAGCGGCAATCATTTACAGTTCGAAATTAAACTGGTTTTGCAGTGTATATAATTGCAGCTTTAAAAAAAATGGAGATTTCCTACCAAATCTCTCAGTTTCTGAATCTCTCCCCCTATTAAATTTGTCCCATTATATTTCTCTTTTGAATCTCATAAGAAATGTATTTTAAATAATCTTTTGCTACATATGGCTGAACTTTTCTGTAATCAAATGAGTTTTATAATAATTATATCTCAAATCAGTTATATTTCAAATCAAACATTAATCAATAAGCATACTTACCCAGGGAACTGGTGAGGCCGAGAAAAACAAGAAAGATGACAGCAATCTTCATGGTGAGAATATGGGTTGTCAAGCGCTTATTCACAATAACAAGTGATAGCTCTCTGAAGTAAAGCATTCAGTTCTCACCTTATATACACTCAGGATAGTGCTTGAGGGTGATCTTGTCATTTTCCTTATTTGTTGATTGGCATGGCACAAAACAATGTCATTATTATCTCATTAATGACAAGGATGTGGTACTTTTTGTCAATATTTATCATGAATTTAATTAAAAATGTGGAATTTTCATTTCTGAGTTATATAACTATTTATTTAACTAGCTTGGCAAATGAATCACAGTTGTTTTGTCCCCTCATTGTATATCACAGCAGATGATGTTGGTGTGCTAGAAATAAAATATAGCAATAATTTTTGCTGACCACCTTGCAGCCTACTAGCCCTCTTACTGACTAATGAGCATTGCTGTACCTACATCCCCACTGTGATCTGAAGCATTCCCACTGACCACTTCCACTTCACTTCACTGTATTTTCATAGCAACAAAATATGAGATTCAAGGGAGAGTAGAAGGAGATCGATGATGATAAACCCTTGGATCATTGATATCGGACTATCCTACAGACCAGGGGTGGGCTTTGGTATATATTGTTAGATTAAAATAGTGTTATTTACTTGACTGTTGTAATTTGTTTTATAACCTGGTATTTATCTATTTCAGGCCTGGCCAACCTGTGGCTCTCCAGATGTTGTCAAACTACAAATCCCATCATGCCTCGCCACAGTTTTGCTATAAGGGAGTGTTTAAACTGTGGCAAGGCATGCTGGGATTTGCAGTTTCACAACATCTGGAGAGCCACAGGTTGGCCTGTCCTGATCTATTTAAATTGAATAGACATCCTTTATTACCATGTAGGTTCCCATGTACAATCAACCTGGTACTTTTATTTGATACTACCTCTGCAGTCGTTAACATCATACCCCACTACTGGCTAAGGTGTAGCATGACCAGTGAGGGGCCAGGTCAGTAACCAGAGAGGAGACTCCTGGTGAATAGCTGGTATGATAACGCAGTCTTAGTGCTTAAACAGCAGATACACAGGAGCCGCCAATTGTGGGAGCACTTACCCACTTGGGCTATTCTTGGCTGCAAATAGTTGAGTTTAATTCACCCTCAGAGGGTTTTGCGTCTATTTAAATATAATAACTTATAACCAACATAGATCATCTAGGTGTTAGACCACATGGGATAGCTGATCCCTAGGAATATTGTGAATGCCAAGGCAATCAATAGTTAATTAAAATAATTGGGATCAGCATTGTACTATTTTCACCACCAAAGAATCATTAGATGTATTAAAAATAAAACAAAATGGTAAAAAATGCTGATTTGATATTTCATTTGTTTTTTAAAAATGTATTGAAAGTGCTCTATTCCTTTTAGATAAAAAGCCCAATAAAAGTTATGTTTTAAACAAATACACTTATGGGGGGCGTGACGGAGGCATCACAACGGGGAGAGGAAGCAGGAAGCAGGACGCAGGACGCTGAAGCACGCTCATGCAGGTCGCGCCAGCTTCAGCTTGAGCGAGGCAGAGATATCCCCGCCTGACACTTGGCTATACAGCACACTCCCCGGCAAGCGGAACTGCAGTGCCCGGATAGACGCCGCCGCTGTCAGGGTGAGTGAAGCAGACGGAGCGGGGGAGAGATTGGAGCCGTACGTGGAACAGGAGGTGTGAGCTGCCCTGAGCGGCATAGCAGCGCTCAAGCGCCACAGCAGCAGCATCCAAGCGGGACTGTACCCGGAGGGCGAGAAAGAGACCCGGCCCGGTGATTCGCCGCAGCAACCAGCTCGTGCGAGACAGAGATATCCCCGCCTGAGACGTGGCTATACAGTACACTCCCCGGCAAGCAGAACTGCAGTGCTCGGATAGGCGCCGCCGCTGTCAGGGTGAGCGACAGACGGAGCGGTGGAGAGATTGGAGCCGCACGTGGAACAGGAGGTGTGAGCAGCAGCAACAAAGCGGGACTGTACCCGGAGGGTGAGAAAAGAGACCCGGCCCGGTGATTCGCCGCAGCAACCAAGCTGCATAGCAGCAGAATTAAACAGGACAGTAGCTGGAGGCTGGGGAGGCCGCCCGGTCTAGTCACAGACAGACACAGCAGCATAAACCCCCACGGCCGGGCAGAGATAACAGGCCACAGAGATTGCCCTGCACAGACCTGTTCAGACCCACGGGCACCTGAAGCAACCCACAAGAGACGTACAACAAAGAAGATGGGTGAGATACCTCAAATAATTTTCTGTTTAAAAGAGTCTGCTTAAAACCTGTTAAATCTGCATGAACTTATCAATACAGTATAGCCCTGCTCCGTGCCCCTTCCCAGGTTACAAGGACTTACAGGAGAAACAAGGGTGTGATCTCCTGTTAGACATGCATAATTATATAAATATATAAGATGTGGCGCCTCCCCCCTCTCTAAAAATATTAAAAACCCTCTCTTGTTTACCTCCCGCAGGAGTCATTAGTTGCTCCCTGGCATAGCCCCCATAAGACCCTCCCAATAATGCCAGCAAAAAAAGCAAAACCAGCAATGAATACACCAGCGAGTATATTCAAAATAGTTCAAACCCCCCCAAATAAAGAGAAAGGGAGACCTTCCATATCTCCAACCATGCAAAAGAAAGCTTCCCAAAAAGAGACTGATATCACCTTATCCCAAGAAGAAGAAACCTTAGATGAGCCCATCACCTTGCGAAAGATGGCGCAATTGATGGCAGACCTAAAAAATGACCTCTCAGCCGAAATTAAAACCCAATTCCAAACTATAACAAAAGAGGTGGTAGCCCTGGGTGAAAGGACGGACCAAACAGAGAGAAGGCTAGAGAATATGGCAGAAGCTTATAATAACCTAAAAATAGCCCATGAAACCGTCCAAGAAGAAGTATCTATGTTAAAAAATAAGCTAACAAGCATGGAAGATCAAGCAAGAAGAAACAACTTAAAAATTAGGGGAGTCCCAGAGAAAATCCCTGATACTAGATTAAACCAATACGCCTCTGAACTATTTCAAAAAATGCTCCCAGAAGTATCAAAAGAATATTTGATTATCGATAGAATACACAGATTACCAAAACCTAAATCGGTACAAGCTGACTTGCCTCGAGATGTGATTCTAAAACTACACTATTATCACATAAAGGAGCAAATATTGTTTGCCTCTAGAGATGAGGAGAAAAACTCAGAGACATTGCGTAATTTGCAGATATACGGTGATTTATCGGCTGCAACTTTGGCAAACAGGAGAGCCTTTGCTAAAACAACCATGATACTAAGACAAGCGAAAATCAAATATAAATGGGGATTTCCAGTGAGGCTCATAGTCTCACATAGAGACACAGTAAAAGTATGGAGAACGGAACAGGAGGCAAGAGAGGGCCTGAAACAATGGAACCTACAGACCCCCATAGAGGAAGGTGTAAAATTGACAGAATTACAGCAAGTCTGGACCCCTGCCACGACTACATGAAGGAATAGATCTATGGAACCTGACCCTAATTAATTTCTCTTTTGTTCTTTTTTTTTTTTTTTTCTTGCTCTTTCTCGCCCATTTTGAATGGACTGAACTGTGCGGCCTAGAAAGGAGAGGGAGAGCGAGGAGAGGGGGGGGGGGGGGGCGGAAGAGGGTAGACTATCATGGCCACGTGAAGATTTTTTTCCTTAATACGGCGATTTAAAATGAAGATATATGGACACATATGAAATAAGATACCCACAAGAAGTAAGATCTGTTCCGGAACTAGGGAAACAAGAAAAGGAATCAACCAGAAACAAGCGTGGCCCAAATATGCGGCCTTCCCCTACAGAGGGGTTTTTTTTTTTTTTTTTTTTTTTTTTCTCTCCCTCTCTCCCTGCCTCCCCAAAATTAGTCTCATTTTGAAGGGACTGAACTATGCTGAATTGTGTGGGTTAAGGGATGAGGGGAGTTGGGAGGGGGAGGGGATGGGGGGGGAAGTAATATTACTATGGTTATGTGATGGTTTTCTGTCCTAAGACTATGATTTTGAACGAATATATATGCATTTATATGAAATAAGACATCTATAAGAAGTAAGATTTGCCCTAGAAGCTAGAGAAAATAAGGTAACGCACTAACCAGAACTAAGCACGGCCCTACTACGTGGCCTTTTCTTGTTGTGTGGGGTTTTTTTTTTTTTTTTTTTTTCTCTAAGAACTTAGATGCACTTTCACAAATTATGTAAATGAAACAATGACAGCTCAGCAGAAGCATTAGAAAATATGACACATTATGACTTAGCGTATATTTATTATGTTAGTTACGTAATTAAGTAATAGAATATAAACTTTGGGTGAAATATTAAAAATAACACTAAAACCAGCATGAGCACTGGGTGGATAAAAGTTTAATGCACCCAACACGGAAAAATGCCCAGTTCTAGGACAAATATTATAAACACGGTATCTTCCCCCCACATTCTACTACCCATCTTAGAAGCATGAGGAAATCACTACACAACACGAAATAGGCCATATAGTATCATTATCATAGCGTAATAGGATGTAAGTGTTTACATAAAATGATATAGATATCAACAAAATTAGCATATATATAGGGCGGATAAAAGCTGAACTTACCCGTCATGGAAGCGCCCAGCCACAGGACGAACATTACAAACACAATATCTTAAACATAATATCCTACCCCTATAACCCCGATCCTTTTTTCTTTTTTTTTTTAATTTCTTTTTTCTTTTTTTTTTTTTATTTATTTATTTATTTATTTATTTATTTTTTTTGGGAAATTAGGTTTAAAGCAGGGGAAAACCAACAGGGTTTATATATTATATCTCCTCCTTGGGTGGGGGATGGGGTACATAAGAATAAGCAAATAGAGAGGGGAAAGGTAAAGTCGCTACCCCCCAATAAATGACATGCAACTCACCTGGATAGGAGAGTTCTTTTGTGCTTATTATAGTACATTTAATGTTTTATGTATGGGTGGGGGATTATATGTCTATGTTGTTTGTATTGTATGTAATGACAAGAGAATTCCGGACCCTTCGAAGAAGATGGATGTATTGGGGCTCTGTAAAACAGTGTCATGCAGTAGCGTGAAATTGAAGTTAGTATGGCCAAAATAATTAAACTAATGTCATTAAACGTCAAAGGCCTAAATTCGCCGCAAAAAAGGAACAGAATCTTGAAATTCCTCCATGATCAAAGGGTAGAAATAGCGGCACTCCAGGAGACACACTTTTCAAAAGTATCACAACCTAACCTAAGTAACCAGAGATATACTAAAGTATATTGCTCTAGTGCGTTAAGAAAAAAGGCGGGAGTGGCTATCCTTATACAAAAAGATCTCAATTTTGAAATAGAGACACAAGTAATGGATAAAGAAGGGAGATACGTAATAATAAAAGGCCTACTTAACAACAAGAAAACCACTATAGCCTCAGTATACGCCCCTAACACTTCCCAAATCACCTTTATAAAAACTTTTTGGAGGAAATTTAATGCGGTTGCAGAGGGAACAAGATTAGTCCTGGGAGACTTCAATATGATAAGAGACCCAAAATTAGATAAATCAGACCTCCAAAAACTTAAGTCACACAAAGAAATTAGGAAAAAAGCAGAAGAATTTAATGAGGTTCTACACAAAGCGGAAATGTACGATACATGGCGGGTCTTGAACCCAACTACCAGAGATTACACCTTTTATTCAACAGTGCATAAATCACACTCAAGAATAGATTTCGTATTCGTAGATAGGACTACTCTCCAGAATATAAGCAAAGTAGATATATTACCCGCCTCCTGCTCGGACCATGCACCTGTAGCAGTGGGCTGGCTACAAAGTGCCGCTATCTTGACCCCCAGAATTTGGAGATGCCCCAACACCCTCTTCTCCACTCCAGAAATTAAAAATGAATTAAAGGAAGCAATAAATGAATTTATGTCCCACAATAACGCACAACAGACCAATGCAATAAACCTATGGTGCACGCTAAAGGCAGTGATCAGGGGCAAAATTATCCAAATTAGCTCTAGGTTAAAAAAACAGCAATTACAGCAGACTACTGAACTAGAAGATAGAATAAAAATATTAGATGAGACACATAAAAATGCCCCCACTAATGAACAAATTTATAAAGACCTTTGTAAGGCAAGAGATGAATTAGAAATACTAAATATAAAGCAAATAAATCTCCAACTCGAGAGGTTTAAACAAAAATTCCATGGTGAAGCCAATAAGGCCACGAGGTTTATGGCCAGAAAAATTAAAGGCGCTAGAATTAAAAATGCAGTAAAAGCCCTATACAACCATAAAGGCGAGAAAATAACAAATCCTGCAGATATACCAAATATTTTCTCCAAATACCTAAGTAACCTATATAATTTAAAGACAGATGAAGGTACCTCACAACCTACCCCTTCCGAAATCGATCAGTTCTTGCATACAGTAAAACTACCTAAACTCACTGAACAACAGAGAGAAAAATTAAACACTCCATGGTCCCAACAAGAAATCTTAGTAGCAATTAAATCTTTGAAACCAAATAAAAGTCCGGGCCCGGACGGCTTTATAAATAATTTTTTCTTAATATACCAAGAAGAGATAGCCCCAATCCTGCTCCAAACATTTCAAGAAGGAAACAGATTAGGCAAATTTCCAGGAGAAATGCTCGAAGCGCGAGTAGTCATGATAGAGAAGGAAGGAAAAGACCCTACAATACCCGCAAACTATAGGCCAATAGCCTTACTTAACACCGACATTAAAATTTACGCTAAATGTATTGTTAATAGGCTCTCGCCAATATTAACAGAATTAGTACATATAGACCAAGCTGGTTTTGTAAAAGACAGACAGGGCCCACATAATGTATATAGGGCACTCCATATAATGGAGTATGCTGAAAAAGCAGAGTTCCAGCTAGTGGTCCTATCGCTCGATGGAGAGAAGGCGTTTGATCGCTTGCATTGGACCTTCATGGAAAAGGTCCTTCAGAGATATGGACTGGAGGGTAACTTCCTTAGAGCCTTCCTTGCCTTGTACGCGTCTCCATCGGCAACAGTGTTCTGTAACGGGTATACCTCAAATAAATTCCAGATAACAAACGGGACAAGGCAGGGATGCCCTCTTTCTCCCATAATATATATACTAGCAATAGAGCCACTGGCGGAATTAATCAGACAGAGCCGAGAAGTCTCTGGTCCATTGGGGGAGAGTTCCCAGAATAAAATCCTACTCTATGCAGATGACATTCTCCTTTTTGTTTCGAACCCAGAGGAATCACTCTCAGCTTTATTAATTATTATAGAGAAATTCGCAACTGTTTCATACTATAAATTAAATGCGAATAAAACGGAAGCTCTCCCAATGAACCTAGACTCAACCGAACAGAAGCATCTGAGAGAACGTTATAAATTTAACTGGAAAAAAAATTCTCTACAATACCTTGGGGTACAATTAGCAGCCAAACAAAGGGACATAGTTGATTTCAACTATGCCCCTCTGTTGGCCCAGCTAAATATAAAGGTCAATAAATGGATGAGCATCGAGACCTCTGTAATAGGTAGAGTGGCGACCCTAAAGATGTTCCTTCTACCAAAGATCTTATATCTGTTTAGAGCCATTCCAAAAAGACTACCCAAGTACTGGACTCAGAGATTTAACTCCCTTTTCAACAAATACATTTGGAGAAATAAACGACCAAAGATAGCCAAAACATATCTTATGCTCCCCAAAGAGAGAGGGGGACTGGCCGTCCCAAACTTAGAATTATATCAAACCGCCACGCTATTAGACCAAATTAAGAACTGGAGCTGTCCCATGAAAAACAATGGCTGGGTTGATCCGGAACTCAATAAGTCACCCACATTGACCCCTAAAGATCTAATTTGGCTCCCCCACAAAATAAGCAAAAACTGTAAAGGCTTAGCAGAAGCCACTAAATTGATCCTACAGAAGTGGCAGGACCTTATGGGAAGGAATAATCTATAAGGTGCCCCGATAACGTGCCTCCCCTTAAATGTTTTATCTAAAATAATACCAAACTTAATTTTGGAACAGTGGGGGAACCACGCAATAAAAACATTGGATAATGTATATGAAAAGGGACAGTTAATGTCCTTTGAGCAGATAAAAAGCAAGTACGATCTTCCCAACTCGGAGTTTTTTAAATATCTCCAAATTAGACACTGGCTCCAATCTAGCATATTTGAGACGACAGTCCCAAAAACACCCCCGAAAGATTGGATAAGCCAAGTGGACGGAGTTAAAAAAAAAGGGGGAATAACTTTTTGGTATAAAATACTCCAACATGAGAGAGAGGGAGAAGAAAATAAAACAAGATGGCAGCTGAAATGGGAAAGGGAGTTGAATTTTTCCTGGGATAAGGCACAATGGGCACAACTGTTTTCCTCGGTAAACCAGATGTCTAATTCTACAATACAGATAGAGAAATTCTATAGAGTATTCTACCAGACATACTACACACCGGCCAAAATCAACACATTCTTCCCGGATCAACCAGATAGATGCTGGAGATGTGAAAAGAAAGGAGATATAAAACACATATTCTGGGCCTGTGATAGTTTGATAGATCTCTGGACAGAGATAGGAAACCTAATCCTGCAGTGTATCGGCTCAGCAGTTCAATTGACGCCACAAATGACCCTCCTACACATACTCCCAATAGAACTAAATAATTCACAAAAGTATTTATTAAACCAAATAATATGTGCAGTGAGAGCCTCAATTGCGCAACTGTGGAAACAGGAGCCGAGCCCCACACTGCAGAAGGTAGTGAGCAAAATAGAACATAATTATAAGATGGAAACGTCGGGGAAGAAATATAATAATAAAAAGGTTAAACTTTGGAGAGATTGGCAAAAAGCCAGAGAAGAGTGGTAACACACTCCATGATTATTTGCCCCAATAAACCAAATGTTCGGAAAAAGGGAAAACTCTTGTCAAATAGGTAATGTTTTTTTTTTTTTTTTTTTTTTTTTTTTTTTTTTTTTTTTTGTTGTTTCTTTTTCTTTTCGTTTTGTATGATTGTATTGTATTGTCATGTATAAAATGTACGGACTTTGTTGTCCTGGTCTTTTATATGTCAAAAATTGCAAATAATAAAAATTTAAATATAAAAAAAAACCAAAACAAATACACTTATCATACAATTATTACTGTATAAAAGAGTGTGCCCAAAAAGGCACATTTGTCTTTCCGTTTGCTTCTAGGCAAACAAACCCCCTTGTATTCAATCCTTTATTACCACCATAATGCCATAGCATGCAGCTAAGACACTATTTGGTACAACAACCATGAAGAATACCTGAATATTAGGCTACTTTTAAAATAGATAACTTATCAATGCAAAAATCAAATAATATAAAGCATTTAGCTGTATATTTTAAACACATTTGAACTCTGCAGCAATATACTGTACAAATAAGACAGACTTGTTTTCTTGCAAGTAAATTATATTGAGGTTTTAATATACAAATACAGCAGACAAAATGCCGCCTTGTGAACTTTAATAACAGTTGCTAAAAGACATACAAAATAGCCAAGAAATGTCAAGGCAAATATTCTGGAAGATAAAAAAGTCTAAAACATTATATGTTGACAGCGATGACAAAAGGCAATGGTCTAAAAAGGAAACTGACAAGTACTTTAACAATGTATACATGTAAACATGGCTTACTTCAAAAGTAAGTTAAACACAAATCAATTAAAAGAAAAAGTAAAAAAATAGAATGTAAACAACAGACAGATAAGGTACACATTCATGAGAAGAAGGGGAAGGGATGGGGGCACCAGCAAGGAGCCAAATGATCCAAAGAATCTTGAAGCTCAAATCAGGGGTTTTCAGCAAGCAGGCTTGTAGCATTCTTACCAGAAAACCACACCTTTGTGTACTGTAGTCACAAAACTGATCACCGGAGGACATTATAATTTTATTCATTGGATGAAACAGTTATATCCTCTGGAACCAGATGATAAGGTTCAGGTGAGAGTTAAGGTTCCCATAAACCTGTGCAAGTTTTTACATGCTAGCATCGTGTGCAATACCCTGGCAAGTGACCCAACAGCTCCCCGGCAGCTAGATCACATGCGATTCATCATGGCCCTTTTTCAGATCTGATAGCATTACAAATTTGTCCTCTAAATGGGCAAAACCATGTTCACTGCAGGTGGGGCAGATGTAACAGGTATAAAGAGATAGCGATAGTTAGATTTGTGTGAGTTATTTTGTTTCTGTGCAGGGTAAATACATCTGCTCCACCTGCAGTGCACATGGGTTTGCCCATTTTGAGAAAAAAAATTGTACTTCGATCAGATCTGAATAAGGGCCCATATGTAGTCCATTTACACTTGATATACCAAGGTATCGCTCCTATTTTACACTAAAGTTTGGCAATGGAGAATAATGGCTCACAATCAAAAGTTTATTAATAGTGGAAACTACATGTTTAGAGAGGCTATAGATAACAATAACTGTTCAAAGGGCTGCAAACCACAAATCTCTACAGAAAGAAGAGTTTTTGATTAGAAAAAAATGTTTGATCTGGACATAACAGCAAGTCTCACTATTGATTAAAAGCAATTGCACTTGGATATTAGTAAAGCGCATCACCCTAGAAGAACCAATAAATTGTCTGATTCTAAATATCCCTGACTGTGATCAACATTATGAATTCAACTTGTAAACCATAGGTGGAAATGCTATTTTATCAAACAATAGAGTTAGTCGCGAATGAGCCAGAGAGACAAAACCAGTATACATTTCCCTAAGTTTTCTCCAAGTCCATATTGTGGGCCCAATAGTCAGATATACTGTAGGAGGTTAGGTCATTGAGGCAACCAATGTAAAACAGTCAAGGGAGAATGTAGGAAGGAGTCCTCCAATATTAACTGTACTAAGAATCATGTTTGGTTGAGTTTAAACATGATCTGCATCGCTCTAACATGCTCATGTTTTTTTTTTCAAAATAAACACTGTAATGTACCTAAAATTGTTACGATCCACCTCCAGCAGGTCGATGTAACACTGCAGTTAATATGTTCTTTGTGGGTTTTGTATTTCTTCCCTGTATCAACACTCCGAGTTTTGCTGATCCACCTTTCCTGGGTTTGATGCACACCTTAGTCTTTGGTTGTGGCTGCCTGCTAGGCATCTGAGTATTTAGGCATTCTCCCAGCATTGAGACCCTGCCGGTTATAGCTTTGTTTAAGCCTTGTCTGAGTCTGGTTAAAGTCTTGTCAGAGTCCTGTTATAGTCCTGAGTATTCCAGCAGGCACTCCTCCCGGGTGTCCCTTGAAATCCAGCCAGTACTTGTGTAGTTTCACGGCGCCCGTAGATCGCATGCGATATCACATGCGATTTGACATCCGATATTGCATGTGATATCGCATGCGATTTACTATCTATTTAATTACCCCACTATCCACTAGGGCGTTGAGTTGATGTTATATAGTGTGGCGAGCTTAGCGAGCCACCGAACCTCAAGCATGACGAGCGCAGTGAGCCCCGTGAGGGGACACGAAATGTATTCGACGGAATTGCATGCAAATGGCATGCAATATCGTGAGTCGCTTTGAAACATCAATCCATTAGCCATTAGTCAGGACATGCTGTGTTCACATTCTGCTGTGTATCTGTAGTTACAAGTGTGGGTGTGAGGAATTATTTATTTTTATAACAGCTTCTTGCATTTTTTCAATCCTGGGACTTCAGTGGAGGATTGCTCCCATATTCTTCCACTCAACTCCCTGGTGTTTCTGTCCACTTGTTATAATGTCTACCACTGTCTGTCTGTTTGTTTCCACGAGTTTTAGTGAGTTAGCCTTTTGTCCGTCTCTCAATCTCGGTTGATGCATTGTCCTACATAAGACCTGTGGGCATCTGGATTGGAGCTGGCCAAACTCGCCCCTTCAGATGCGGCTGCTCTAGGTGAGGTCTAGCACTGCATGCATCAATCGACCACTGGGAGAGACAACAAGGTCAGGTGTGGTGCGTGGTCAGTCTCCTTCCGTATTAGCACACGTGGACTCCCCAGAGTCCTTACATCATAGCCGGCCAACAAAAGATTTCTGGAGCTGACTCCAGTCCAGTCTTGTCTAATCCAGGCTTGTCCAGTTCAGTGTTGTCCAGTCCAGTCTTGTCTAGTGCAGTCTTGTCTTAGTCCACTTTTGCCTGGTTTGCCATAGTTTGTTTTGTTTTGTTTTTGTTTGAAGTGCCTGCAGGAGTCTGTGGTGCGCTTAAACATGGTTTTCAATGCCTTAAAACCTGAGCAGTTAGAGGGTCTACAGCAGTCCCTACTGCAGTTGCAAAAACTTTTAACCAAAAATGTTCTTATCCTCCCAGAGGTCGTTGGGGTTCATTCAGCCCAGTCTAAGAAATTATTAGATAGTGAGTTCTCAGAAGGAGACCCGGAAGAGGCATAGTGGGTATTTGTGGCCCAAGCTCTCCTTAGAGGAGCGAAAGCGGTGCAGAGACCAAAATCTGTGTCTATATCGTGGGGGTTTAGGCCACTATATTCAGACCTGTGAGTTGCACAGGCCAAAATGTGGTGACAAGTCCTGTTTTCTAGCCAAACTGAATCAGGTTTCAAGACCTACTGTACTCCTGTCTCTACTGTGGCAGAGGTAATTGTCCCAGAACGTACACAAAAAAGCACTCTGAGCTATAATTTGGGTCCAGGGACTAGGGAGCTCCATTATAGATTCAGGAATCAAAGGAGGCTGTTTCCCTTATCTTTCTCCTTTCCTGTAAAATCAGAGCTGCAAATCCCAGTTGGGGAGTCTCAGGTGTCAGTCCCAGAAGGGGTCTCGCATGGCACAGCCCCAAGGGAGGTCCCAGAAGCCATTACCCTTTAATGGATCTCAATAGGCACAGCCCCAGGTGGAGTTCCAGAAGCCATAGCACCTAGTGGGGGCCCAAAGGTCGCAGTCCCGAGTGGTGGCCCAAAGGCCACATCCCCGAGTTGGGGTCCAAAGGCTTACTCCGGCCCAGAAAGTGGTTATGTCTGATCTGACTCAGAGAGGGACTCCAGCCGTGTTGTCTCACAAGGGGACTTCAGTCATGTTACTCCAGAAGGGGTCTCAAATGGCGTTGCGCCAAAATGGGTCCCAGAATCCATATCCCCAGGACGACACTGAGAAGGCCACGGCCTCAGACAAGATCCCAAAGGCCTCAGTCTCAGCTGAGTTCCCGAGGGCCACATCCTCAGCTGAGATCCCGAGGGCCCTAGCCTCAGCTGAGGTCCCAAGGTCCATAGCTTCAGCTGAGGTCCTGAGGGCCACTGCCTCAGCCGAGGTCCCAAATGCCACTGCCTCAGCCGAGGTCCTGAGGGCCACTGCCTCAGGAGGGTTCCTACAGGTCACAGCCCCAAAAGACGTCTCGAAGTCACAGCCCCAGAAGAGGTCTTGAAGCCATAGCCCCAGGAGGTGTCCTCAAGGCCACAACCTCAGAAAGGGACCAAAGACCACTGCCCCAGGAGGGGTCCTGAAGGTCATAGCCCCAGAAGAGGTCTTGAAGGCCAGAACCCCAGAAGGGGTCGTCAAGGCCACAACCTCAGAAAGAGTCCTGAAGACCACTGTACCAGGAAGGGTCCTGAAGATCACAGCCCTAGAAGAGATCTTGAAGGCCATAACCCCTAAGGGGGTCCTAAAAGTCACAGCCTCAGGAGAGGGTTCAAGTGACTTTACCCAAGGGAAGCACTTCAGCCAGTAAGTGTACAACTCCCAGTCCATAGTTATTGCCACTGGATGTGCTTAACTGTCTTCTCTCTACAGGAACTCTCCTAGAGTTTCAATTTCAAGGGGAATGGAACCAATTTATGTTGAGATTCCTAATGTGTCTAGGCATTCAGGTAGGAAAGGGAAGAATCATCTGGTTGCTTGACCTATATATTTTGAAGATTATTTTGAACCAGAGATCTCTTCCCCTTTCCTGGTGTCTCCAAGCGGGCACACGGTAAAAAGAAGTATAAAAATAAGCGCTGGCTTTTGCCTTGCCCTGCTTGTAAAAATGTATTTTTATCCGGTCTTATTGTGTCTAGTAGCCACCTTCAAAGGGGGGGGGGGGGGCACTGTTGTTTCTGTTTATCTTGTTTTGGTAAGTACCTGCATGCCAGGGTTTCGGATGTATCCCTGGTGTGGAAACTTGGTATTGGGGTCCCTTTACCCATCTTCAAGAGGGGGTACTGTTATGATCTGCCTCCAGTGTGTCGGTGTAACTCTGCAGTTAATATGTTCTGTGTGGGTTTTGTATTTGTTCCCCAGATCAGCACTCTAGGTTTTGCTGATCCCCCTTTCCTGGGGATGATGCACACCTTTGTCTTTGGGTGTGGCTGCCCTCATTGAGACCCTGCCGATTATAGCTTTATTTAAGCCTTGTCTGAGTCTGGTTAAAGTCTTGTCAGAGACCTGTTATAGTCTTGAGTATTCCAGAAGGCACTCCTGCCGGGTGTCCTGTGAAATCCTGCCTGTGTCAGGGAACCATTGCTGCAGTCTGAGAGATCCTGTATTAACATGGACCCTGTCTCACAGAGATAAGTGCTGGGTATTCCACCTTCAGTATTTCAGCTGATCCCTGTTAGAGTTTACCTGTGTGGAATTTATATCAATGAGATATTATTACAGGTACTGGAATTGGACTATTTCCAGTAGTAATTTAAGTAAGGATAGTCACTCAATTTTTAAAAGGGGAAGAGTTGAATGGACCATTCAACTCTGCCCATTGTGCTTTCATGAAATTACTTTAGACCACACTGAACATTGGATATAGTTATAAATATAAATATAAATAGACTATATCGCAGTAAATCAGGATTATCTGTTATTAGGGTTGACCACAATAGGGAGCTATGGTACCAGGAATGGAATGGTGAAGTAATTTTAATAAGGCCTCAGATTTCTAAGCTCTAAAATTAGTAAAATGTGTGGTTTCAACCCATGTTTAGGATATTACAGAAATTAAAAATGTCTATTTATATTTTGGAATTGTATGGGAAAAAATCAACATACAATTTTACAAAATGCATTTATTATATATGAATTACATATGAAAACTAATTGTTTGAAACTACTATATTGAGATTTAACAATGAAATACAGTACAATATACAATTTTGCATTGTGTTGTACATACACTGTGAAACAGAGAACCAGACCCACTTTTTCAATCTCTTTGGAATTGGGATTGCCCGGCAGCACAACCTCAAACTTCTTGGCTATGGATACCCAACTTGTCCAAGACCCACTTTTTTCTTCACCATCTGTATGACCTTTGAGCGATTCCGTCATTGGCAGTGTTACTTTTCCAGCTTTATTGCACATTCCAGGTGGGAAAAGTTAGCTCAACACTTGTAGGGCTGGCACTGAGTTTAAAGTTATCTGTGCATCTAAAATAGTAATAGATGCACACCCATCTAGGGCATCAATAATCTCCTTGTTACTCTCAGAGTTTTCTGCATAATACATTGCAGCTGAGAGCCGGTCATCCACTGTGGCTATCATTACACTGCTGACCGACAGTGGCAAATCTAACATGGCCAACATAAGAATTGTAATGTGTCCCACAAGCTATCTGTACAGTTTGTGCAGCCAAGTAAAGATTCTACCAACAAGGAAACAATTTAACTTAGTATATATACATAAAGTCTTTGTTTAACAATAAACATCCGTGTATTTTCTGCACCCGGAGCATAACATTATTTTGGCTAGATTCACTTTCAGCCTTATTTTGATGTGGTTGGATTTGATGTCACTTTATTGGAAGCAGCAGTGATATCGCTGTTAGGTAATGCAGAAGGATTTATATATTAATTGCAGATGGCTGCTCATGCAGTGGGGTTATTCCACACATAAAATCAACACAGGTAGGGGCATGGCTTGGCTGGCAAACAAGGCAGACGTGTCCCTCAAGAGCTCCAGCAAAGCTCTGAATTGTTATCTTCCCTTACCCATTTTTCAGGCCTCACAAATCCTTCTCTTACCCAGGGGAGGCTTGCCCAAGTCTTCAAAGCAGATGGGCAAGGTGCTGCAGAGTCAGGGTTAGAAGCTCTCCTCTTCCTTGCAGATACCGGCCTTTCCACACTGCCAATACCTGGATGAGCCTCATTGTTGAAGCCACATCGGGGGAGAGTTGAGCCCGGGATGCTCCCCCTCAAGACCGGGCTGTGCATTGATCCCCCCCGCCGATCGCCTGCTGAGCACAGCGGTGACACAATGTCTGGGGTCCCAATGAGGCCTGCTGCAGCGGAGACTCTCGGCTGGTACTGTGGGGCAGTGGCCATATTAGAGAGTGAGCTGAGCAGCAGATGGAGGGAGGGAGCTATCAATTTCAATAGCAGTATAAGCTCCCCTGCCTTTCTCCCTCACCTTTTCTGACAACCATATACTGTAAATGTGGACCTTTTCTCCCCATTCCCCTCTCCTCCATTCAACTGTGTTGAAGCAAAGAGAATGTTCTGTGCAAAACACATACAGTATATTGAGGTATTTTTTACAGTTTCTATCAGCTGATTGTTAGTCAGTCACTGCTGCTCCCCACATAGCTACCCCCACATCTATTGTTTTTTAACCTATATAAGGGTTGCTATTCATTGCAATTGCTACTGGGTTCTATTAATCTGCAGCTGGATCCATAAGGAACCCATATCTTATTGTGACTGAACTTTACCTTAACGTAAGATAGCTTAACCTAAAATAATTCACACGGACACAAAATAAACCACACAAATGATAAATAAATACAAGGACAACCTAGTGCTAGGTTTCAAAAAGGTCAACAGACATTTATTGATTGGTGACCTTATTTGAGCTAACATTAAATTAAATTTGAGTTGTAATTTTAACTAGTTTTGAAATAAACTTTAAAATAAATTTGGAGGATGTCAGAGAGAACGTAGCTACCAATGCCAGCCCAGTCAACTTGATCTTATCCAAAAACACTCCCTGGCCTGCATTACCTGCATTTTGTGGGACCAGTGGCGTAACTAAAAAATCTGCCCCCCCAAGCCAAAAAAGTTTCCTGCGTCCCCCCCCCATAGCATTCTAGTGAAACAAACAGAGCTGTTTCTAGACAACATGGTTTTAACAGTAAAAATAGGCCCACCAATAGATATTTTTTAAAAATAAAATTTCAAAAAAGTATGTGCGGCCTCGCTTTAAGGGTTAATGCCCTTTAGAAAAATGCCACACACTGCAATGCCCATTAACAATATGTCACCCATCTTAATTTCCCTTAAACATTATGCCACACACAGTGATCTCCAATACACATCATGCCACTTATCGCAATGACCATTACATAATATTTGACACACCGCAATGCCATTAAACATTATGCCACATACCGCAATGCCCATTACACAATATGCCACACACCACAATGACCATTACATATGCCACCCACCGCAATGCCTATTACACAATATGTTACACTCCGTAATGCCCATTACACATGGGACACACACACATATATATATATATATATATATATATATAGAGAGAGAGAGAGAGAGAGAGAGAGAGAGAGATTCGTGGACTGGCACTCTCCTCAGCTGGTTCTATTGCCCTGGTGCCTACTGGACGTGTAGGTAGATCAATATCATAGCAAGACAGTGGCACTCGTTGGTCTTGTACAAAACTTGTATTAGTCAGGCATTACAGAAAATGCGAAAGTGAACCGACGTTTCGGAGCCTAGCTCCGTTTTCAAGGTGCTGGGAAGATTTACTATCATTCAGCGAGGCTAAGGGAGGGAAGGGCAGGGGGACAGGCGGTAAAACTTTTTACTTACTTTGTCCAAGTCACGGCACTGCTGTACCGCACGCCCCAATCTTTACTCTCAAGACAGCTGCTGTGCTGCCTGCCGGGGAGTCGGAGACCAGGGAGGAGGACAGACTGAGCCGTGAGCCATGGGAGGAGCTGCCCGCGGCACAGCAGCCCACCCGCGGCCATCTTGTTTTCTGGCAAAATGCCAGTTTGCCGCAGCTGACAGGTGCTCGCAGCCCACCAGCTGATAGGCGCCCACCACAGCGCTTGTCCTCCAAGCCACCGCGGGGGCTGCCTCACGGTGGCTACGCCACTGTGTGAGACCCACCACCCTTTAACTTGGCAGATCACAAAGCACTCCCACACAGGAAACGCCCTGTGTCCAACCACATAGAAAAGGACACACTCGCTGACCTACCAAAAGGGGGTGCACCACAATGACCTGTTATGCCATGCTTTGACCGCTGGCTGGTAGAGACTTCCTGCCAATCTTGCTATAAAGAGCCGACAGCAATCGCACCCAAAACTGAAATTAGTGCCAAAATCCGATAAAAATCCATGGTGTGCGGGTGGGGCTTCCAAAAGGCAAAGAGGAAGAGGAAACCACATGACCATGAATATATAAACCTTTAAGCTGAACTCCAATTTTCCTTCCCATAGGCTGATTTCTTATCACCCAGCTACCATAGCACAACCCACCTGAAACTGAAACTAGCCTTACACTTGCTTCTCAGTAATTGTCCAAAAAGATAGGGCTCTTATGTGGCATAGTGCTTATGCAGCCGTCAGCCAGTTTTAGCATTACACTGACCTTTGGTGATATTTCTTAATGCAGCTGACACAAGCCTGGTCTGCAGAACCACCTAGTGTCCTACAGAAAATATTAGCAATCTGCTCTAATTATTTCCTGTAAGGCAACTGAATTAAGTATAGCCATGCTTTAAGAAGTCAAATATTTAGCTCGCCAACACCTACTTCTACTATGGAATGTCATAGCAACTATTAACCCAAGTAGTTCCTCCTCCAATTAATATATTAATCAAGTTATTTCTTTTTAGTCGGGATTTATCATCCCCATTTATTTGCTATATACGATATTCACATAGCTCAGAAACAAATCTCTCCAAGCTCTTGGCAGTGGTGCAAGTAGAATTTTTTTCTTGGTGGTACTGATAGCCTCCACCAAAAATGGGCATGGTCATGTGTCATCAGGGGGCGTGGTCACGCAAAGCTAGAGGAGTGACTAAATGACAATAGAGGCGTGGACACAGGAGACAGGGAATGAGAAACTGGGAATGACTGGGGGTGGGTTGGCTCTTGCTTGGGGGAGAGCCAGGCAGCTTGTGCTTACAATAGTGGAGCCTGCTCTTCATGCTGTCGGCGCTGCTGATGCCTGTCAGTGTGACAGGATAAATCAGCAGTAGCCGGTAGCTGCATACAGCACCAATCATAACGCTGGGTGTGCGGGCTGCGGATGCATTATATTTAGACTTAAAATGAAAATAGAAATTACAGTGGATCAGGGGTAAGTGGTACTGCGTACCTGCAACATATTTCTTACAGGTACTCCGCACCACGCCGTACCCCCTTACTTGCAACACTGGCTCTTGGGTAGACAAAGTCTCATTCATCCGGATGAATAATCAAGCCCTTCAATCAGCTATTGATTTTTACTTACTAGAGAACAATCCTGAGGAGACATCCACTTTTCATTTCTATTGCACCCTTAAATCAGTCATATGCAGCTCAGCGATCCAAATCGCTGCTAAACTTAAAAAAAGACTGTAAGAGAAATTTTGGCAGGCTGAATTAGAAGTACTCACATTGGATAGCGCTCACAAGGCTAATCCACAAGATAAATCACTACTTAAAGCTTTGACTGTTGCTAGAGATAAGGTTAATGAATTCTATTGGCAGAAGTACTGCACAAGCTTAATAAACTAAACCAAACATATTGGGGGACATTTACCAAAATGGATTCGTAGAAAAAAGGTGTATTCGTAGGGAGAAATACACCTTTTTTTTTACGAATTTGTATTTTCGGTATTTACAATCCCAAAAATACAACAATTCGTATTCCTAAAGATGGAACATTCGCATTTACAAATACGAATGTCTACACCATCGATAGGATACGACAGAAATCACCATTCAAAAGAATGGTGGTTCCTGATGTACTAAGCAGCCATACTGATAATACGGCTGCTAAGTGGTGTAAAACACCCACGCAAATACGACAGGAAAATACACCCTGCTTTCCCTGTCGTATTTGCTTTATGCTGCACGGATCAGTCAGATCCGTGCAGGCTTTAGTGTAAAAATAAATATAAAAAAAACCGGCGTGGGGTCCCCCCCACAGCTGTAACCAGCACCAGGCTGAAGGAGCCGGGGCCGGTAATTAAAAATCAAGGAACCTGACAAATAGGGGTTCCCCGATTTTTAACAACCAGCCCCAGGCTCCAGGTCCGGGGCTCGTTCCCAAAATATGGGGGACAAAATGACTAGGGGTCCCCCATATTTTAAGAACCAGCCCAAGGCCAAACCAGCCAGCAGGGTAATGTCACAGCCGGGGGACACTTATTATATAAGGTCCCGCGGCCAAAACATTAACCATACCGACCAGTCAGCCTGGCCAGGGGCCCTGGGGGAGTGGGGACCCCCCCAATGAAGGGGTCCCCCCCCTCCAGGACTTACCTGACCAGGCTGAAGCCTGGTGCTGTCCTCGATGCCCCTGGGCGGTGGGCATCGAGCTGATAGTGGTGTAAAAAAAAGATTAAACTATTGTCTAATACTGGGGCACTATGAGTCCCAGCAAGCCTCCCCCGCAAGCTGGGACTTGGAGAACCACAAGTCCCAGCCTGCGGGGCATTAAAGGGCCCGCTGGGTCTTGTAGTGCCACAGTATTAAAAATAGTACAATAAAACACACTGACACATACTTAAAATAAAACTTTAATACATACAAAGCCCACACATACTAATACTTACCTATCTTCTTTCCGTAGGTAGCCCTGGTCCTGATGTCCTGCAGTCCTGTGTCGTCTTCGGGATCCATGTCGACGGTCGCTGTCCATGTCGGCGATGGCGTCCCCGTCCGGATCCGACGAAATCCATGTGGGAACCTATGGAAGGAAACCATACTCACCTGTACCAGCGCGACGTAGTCCCGGTAAGGGTCTTGGCAAAAAAACAAACCGACACCCGAAACCAGACCGGACAGCAGAAGCCGCACGGTGTTTGTGTACATCGTGCGGCTCCGCCTCCCGAATGCCGATATTGGCCGCCTTGCGGCCTAGCGGCTCCTGATTGGCCGCTAGGCCGCAAGACCTGGAGCCTAGGGCTGGTTGTTAAAAATCGGGTAACCCCTATTTGTCGGGTTCCCTGATTTTTAATTACCGGCCCCTGCTCCTTCAGCCTGGTGCTGGTTACAGCTGTGGGGGGGACCCCTTGCCGATTTTTTTATTTATTTATTTATTTTTCTATTTTTTTTTAGACTCTGCAGCCTGCACGGATCTGACTGATCCGTGCAGACTGCCTGTACGAATTCGTATTAGCGGCCGTATATATGGCCAGCTAATACGAATGGTTACACCATCGGAGGGTTACAAAGCAGTCGTATCTGACTGCTTTGTAATTTCCCCTCCGGAACACGACTTTGCATACGACTGAAACAGTTGTATGCAGCCGTAGGGGAAATACCAATACGAAAAACTAGGTTTTTCATATTGGTAAATTTCCCCCATTATGTCTATAGGGAAACGTGTTGGTAGGCTTCTTGCAAGGAAATTAAGGGTTAAAAGGGCCAAATATTTTTTTTTTTATGATTTATTCAGAGAATGGATCAAAGATCCTTGACCCCAAATAAATTGCTTATGTCTTTGCAAAGTATTATGCTAAACTTTATAACCTAAAAGACAATCCCATTACCCTCCCAATTTAACTCTTCTGTCTTCCCTCATTGTCCTCAGAGACCTGCTTGTCTCTTATAGAACCTTGGATGCTGGATGAGGTTCACAAGGGTATTGACTCGTGCGTCCCAGTCTAATGGAGTCCCTCTCAGCCACCGCTCTGTTTATTAGACCCTGAAAAATCTTTACCACACCTTCTCTACATACTTCAAGAATATTCAGGTACCTCTTTCTATAAACTGAATACTAATAAGACTTAAACTCTCCCACTTAATATTCCCCCCACATACAGATGGAGCATGGCTTGTTATTGCTGGCGGAGCGCCAGGACCGTGTCCCTGGCGATCCGCCAGCAATCTGGCGCTCTGGCTGAATGAGACGCTCGTGCGTCTCCCACGCACGAGCGTCTCAATAGCCGGGCGGCGAGGCGGCGCGGTGGGTGCAGTCCTGCCCGTCTCCAGCTTCAGGGAGACGGGCAGGGCTGCGGGGGGCTGCGGGGGGGCGGTGTGGACCGGCGGGGACCCGGGGAAGCCGGCGGGGACCCGGGCAAAAGCTCCGTCGGAACGGGACGCGCGTGCACCTCGTGCACGCGCGTCCCCTTCCGACATACAGATGGCGCGGGGCGGGGGATGGCGGGTGGCGAGTCCTCCGCCATCCCCAGCAAAGACAAGCCCTGCGCTATCTGTATGTCGCTAATTTAAAGGCACTATATATTTACTCTTGGCTGTCCTGTACAATAAAATACTTAGGGATTAACATGACAATCAAGAAACTTCTAATAGAGTGCAATTACATTCCTCTACTCAAAGCCTTTGTGGGGCTGACTCTTCTCCCAGTACTGTACATCTGTCTGTAGGAGATAAATATTTAACGGATCACATCCTCGCTGCCACTAAGGCCGCTATAGCTCAATTATGGAAATCTGATAAGATTCTTTCTTTAATGTTTATTCAAAACAAGATGCACCCCCATTTTGTATATGATACCACTGACGCCAAATACTCCTCCGCAAACTCGCTCCAAATGAAATGGTTTGTTAGCTTTCTATATTGAGAAAAAGTGGTCCCTGCCCACGCTTTCTATATAGAGAAAAAGTGGGCCCTGCCCACTTCTATCTATAGCAATTCCACAAACCTTCTGGCATTACGCTCCCAATAATCTTTATCTCCCCTGAAATGTGTTTTTTTTTTAGGAGGGGGGCAATTGTCTACTTCTTTTATTTGTATGTAGCATTTTTTTTTAATGTGATTTTCTCCTATTATTCCCCCTTTTTCCCCCTATTTTTTCTTTCTGTAACCCCATGTGTGCATAACATTCTAGGGGTTCTGCCATGTGTGCAAAATAATCCCAGGATACTGCCACGTGTGCCAGATAAATCCAGGGATGCCGCTATGTGTTCCTTCTCATTTCAAGAGTGACGCCATGTGTGCCATATAATTCCAGGGGTCCTGTCATGTGTGCCGTTTAATACCAAGGGTGATGGCATGTGGGGTGCCACCATGTGTGCCTTATAATTCCAGACAGCTATGAGTCATGTAGAATTCCAGGCGTGCCGCCATGTCTGCATAAAATTCTAGGGGTTCTGTTATGTGTGCCATATAACAACATGGGTACTGCCATGTTTGCCAAATAATCCCAGGATGCTCCCATGTGTGCCAGATCAGTCCAGGGGTGCCGCTATGTGTTCCTTTTCATTTGTTGACAAATGTGTTGACATGTGTGCCTAATAATTCCAGGGGTCCTATTATGTGTGCCATTGAATACCAAGGGTGCTGCCATGTGTGCCATATAATTCCACAGGTGTCGCGATGTTTGCTGTCTACTTTCATATAATTCCAGGGATGATGCTCTATGTTGCTATACAATTCCAGGAGTACTGCCATTTGTGCCATATAGTTCCAGAGGTACTGCCATGTGTGCTAGATCAGTCCAGGGGTTCTGACATATGTCCTGTTAAATTCCATGCATGCTCCCATGTGTGCCAGACATTTTCAGGGTTGCTTCCACTGGGCATATCAGCCCAGGGGTGTGACCATGTGTGCAGGGCTGAAGCACGGGGGGGGTGTCGGGGTGCTGGGTGATGCAGTGCGGGAGAGACCTGGGTTCGGCATGTCGCTCCACTGGGGGGGGGGGGGGTGGTGGGAGCTGGGTGATGCGGTGTGGGAGGGACCTGGGTTTGGCCATGTTGCTCCACTGGGGGGGGGGGGCGGGTGCTGGGTGATGTGGCAAGGGAAGGACTTGGGGATTCTCCTGCTCTACCCACAGACAAAGATACAGAGAGCTGCGGTAAACTTACCCCTGCTGCCGGCATCCTTGCTTCTCTGATCCACAGGCCCGCCGACAGGGGGAGGGGGGTCTGTTTAGTCTGAAGTCCCGGGCCCTGACAGAGAAGAGGGCCTGGACCTATTCCTACAACTATAAATATTAAATATTACCAGCTATCTATCTGCCCCTGATTTCTGTCCCCGTGGTGTGTCCATCGGCTCTGCTGCAGGCTTCTGCCAGACTCTGCTCTGGTCTCGGACAGCAGGGGCTGCTGGGACATGTAGTTTTTTTTAAGTGTCTGGCAGCCAGGCACTTAAAACAAAACTACATGTCCCAGCAGCCCCTCCTGTCCGGGACCAGAGCAGACCAGACTAATGGATACCTGAAGCATTCCTCGGTGAGAGCTGCTGCTCAGGAGGTGTCAGAGTGGTGCTTTGAGAAGGTGCACTGCCTGTGCGGATGAGGGGAGGAGGAGGACCCAGCAAGTCACAGGGATCCAAAGAAAACACTGCAGCAAGGATCTCCCTGTCAGCCCCCACCACAGTGAGTACTTGTATTATGAATTTTTGTTCAGGCTGACCTCTGTTGCTCCCCCCTCCCTCTCTCTCTCTCCCAATTTCTCCTTTCCCTCTCTCTCTTCTGTTTCTCACTTTTTGTCACACACTCACCAATTTCCCCATTTCATTCTGTCTCACCCTCCCTCTTCCATTTCCACCTATTCCCTTCTCTCTCTCTCTCTCTCTCTCTCTCTCTCTCTATCTATCTCTCTCTATCTCCCACTCACAGTCTGTGACTACAGGCACACTCTGCATGGTTTTAAAACTGAGGACTGTACCTGAGCTGGGTCAAACCCAGATAACCTTCCTACTGAGCACCTTACTGTCTGGGATCCCCCACCAACCACTGATCTGGCCCACCTCCCAAGTTTCAAAGCTTCCGGCCACCATGATTGTTACCCATCAGAGGCACTAACCAGCTTTGTCAATACAAAAAACAGTGTCATTAGCACCAGACATTTCAGTCACAGGTTTGGCAGATCCTCTAAATGAAAAGATTGGTTTAAACAAGTGCGCATGCCCTTTTTTTACAAGCTAAGAGTGGGTTGGTGGACCCAGGGACAATTCCATCTTGCATCACCATTCATTAATCCCACTGCTGTGAGTCAGTGTTTCATTCATACAGTATGTAACAAACTACCATCTGTTTGTGCCAAGGCTCTGTCGCCTAGTATAATAACCAGCCAGCTTGCTGCAGACCTTAGCCTAAATTGAAAGAAAACTAAATTGGTTGGTAAAGTGGTTGAGGTGAGAATATAGTCGATTCCTTACAGTTTGCCAGAGGAGGTGGACAGGCAGGTGAACTCTCTGTCAGTGGGGTGCAGAGTTCACCATATGTCTAAAAGCTGCAACCTTGAAGCTAGTGCCATTATACCAAATTTGTGTTGGTGTCTGCCTGAAGGATTTTTAATTTGTCTGTCTAAAGATGGGTAGGCTAGCATATTAAAGTCACCACCAAATCGAATGGGTAAATGCACATGAGGGGATATTAACGATATGAGCTTACACAAAAAAGGCTAGAATAAACTTTTGGTGCATAGAAACTCACACATACATACTGTAAACCTTATCAGAGAAAGTTAAATGGCATATCAAATAGCGACCTTCAGGGTCTGAGATAACATTTGAGACTGTCACTGGCAGCAAAGATTTGGTTATAATTACCAAGCTTCTGGCCTTGGAGGTATAAGGGGCAGAGGCCTGTACTTTCCAGCCCAGAGTGGAGAGCTTTAGCGTCTCCGCAGCCGTGAGGTGCGTCTCTTGGAGGAAAGCTACATCAATATGTAATTTTGATAGGTATATCAGGAATTTCTTCCCTTTACAAGGGGAGTTGATGCCCCCTATATTCCACGATCCTAATTTAATAGACATTCTTATACATTAGTAAGTGATACAGTAAACAATATTCACGACCTTGAAATGAAGTAAGATATATCTTTTCATTGCCATGTTCATGTGTGGGGAGAAAGGTGTGTGGGGGGGGAAGATAGTGAGGAGGAGAAAAAAGCTTGAAAAAAGGGAGAAACATTAGAACAAACAACATATCTAATGGAACTTCCGTAGTATTAAGTACTCAACTAGCACTAAATGTGCAACATAAAAAAGCGTATTGCTCCTAAGGCATACACCCTAAATTAAATGGTAGACATTATCTGTCGTGTATTACAGGCTTTCCCAACCACGGTCCTCAAGGCACACACACAGTGCAGGTTTTAGTGATATCCAGGCTTGAGCAAAGGTGACTTAATTAGTACCTGAGTGATTCTGATTAAACCATCTGTGCTGAAACCTGGAGTTCACTAAAACATGCACTGTTGGTGTGCCTTGAGGACCATGGTCGGGAAATCCTGGTGTATTAGGTACAGTGAGACCCAGACAGTGTGGATAGATCATTTGTTGCAGTCACGTCCAATCTGTCAGTTGCCTCTAGTTGCACAGCTGGGTTAAGTGTTGGCGGGGCTAAGTGAGGGGGGGGGACCAGGGGGGGTGACTGTGATATTTGGAAGAAAAACTCTAGCCGGATTGGAGAGGTTCATATGTAGACAGCTTCTGATAGGCATCAGATTATGAGAGTAGTATAGTGTCAATGTCTCTTGTTCGTAGATGGTAAAGATGTCTGAGCACTGGGGAGAGAAGATGGGAAGCAGCAACAGAGAAAGCAATTTAGTATGACACACATAGGCTTGCCGGTCAGGCAAAGGGTGGAATTCAGTCTCAGTCAGACATCTGGTGAGTGGGGCGTTGCAGTGCTCCTTCCTCCTCCAGTCCTCCAGGATTTTTTTTTAGCATCCAGAGGTGACATGAAGTCGTCAAATGAGGTTCCCGTGAATATACGTAACTTCGCCGGGTATAATAATGCAAACTTTCTATTATCTTTGATCAGAGGGGAGGAAAGGGGAGAGAAATCTTTCCTGGCTTTAGCCAGTTCTTCCGAAAAGTCTTCAATTATTAGAATTTTATTACCTTCCCATACTATGCTTCTGTGCCTGTGGGAGGCACCCAACAACAACTATTTGTGCAAATAGTTGAGAGTTTTGAAAATAATGGCTCTGGGTCTGGCTTCCTCTTGTGGGCTTTGCGGACCCAATCTGTGGGTCCTCTCTATTACCAAGTCGTCACATTGATCTTGGACCTCCAGCAAGGTGGGCAGTGTGATCTTTATAAAATCATATTGCTCCTGCCCTTTAACAGATTCTGGAAGACCTATGATTCTAAGCTCATTTTGCTTTATCTATGTTTTCCAGGTCCTGTAGTTTATTATGAACTTGATGTAGCTTCCTTAGTGTGTCTGTGAGATTCCTGCTTTAATTCTGTAACTGCCATGAAGTTGTCTCCCACCGTATGCTCAGTAACAAGCATTCTTTGATTCAGCTGTGCTATCTGGCGGGATATGTCAACGGCCTGCTCCTTTAACAGGAGACCTATAGCTGCTCTGATGGCCTGTACCATATCTCCATATGTGACAGGATCTGAAGGGGCTATTAGTACCTGTTGTGTGGGGTCCGGTGAAACTGAGGAGGGGATGGGAAGCAGGTCCTCCTCTCTGTGCCCCTGCAAAGGGTCCTGTGGCTTTGTGCTGCTGCGAGAGGGAGAATGCTGGAGGGACACGCTGTCGGCCATGGCGGGTGCCATCTTGGATCCCTGTCCCACTTCTCATGCTCCCACTGAGCGCGACTTTTCATGCTGGGCATGGGGGTGAGGTATTGGTCCATGCAGTGGGTCAGTGCCTGAGTGCCCCTGCATTGATGTGACAATGGAGGGAGGCATAAAAACACCATGATTTGAGAGGCTGGGCGGCCTTATAGCGGAGCAGCTCTGCCTAACTGCCTCTCATTTGGCTGCCGGATCCGGAAGTCCTATTATGTGCAGGGCCGGATTAACAATGGGCCTGATGGAGCTACAGCTCCAGGCCCACTCTACAAATAGGCCCACTTTTTTAGCTGAGGGCTGGGGCTTTCCAACAAGCCCTGCCCCACATCGCTAGCCCCCCGGAAACTTGAGATACCGTCCGACAAAGCTGGAACGTTTTCCCCATAGGATAACATAGGACCCACTAATTCCGACCCCCACCCAGTTCCAACGGCTGCCAGTTCCCCCTCTGGCATCAAAGAAGCTTGTGGTTGATCTCATTCAAACCCAAACTGCTGGGCCTTCAGTCTGATATCAGGTCCAGTTTCACGGGGCAGTTTCCCAGTTTCACGGGACCAAAATCATTTGAAGCCCATTTAAAAGTCCTTAAATATGATACTGGTCTCATGTAAATGGGCCAGTTGGTTCCAAAGATATAGCTGGTCGGTTAAAGAGGGGGGGGGGGGTGTATTCTCTCAGCCTCACACCAGAAAATGCAGGGACTAGGCTGGTGTAAAAGGGGCCGGAAATGTCCCTGCATGATCCTGGGACCATATTCCAGGGTAAATCCCTGCATTTTCTGGTGTGAAAGGGGTATTATTTCAAATAGTGCTGCAGTGCTCTGAATACAGCAGGGCAGCCCCCTGCTCTCTGCTCGGCTGTCAATGGCTGTCATTTGTGCCCGGCTGCGGCTGTCCCCCAGTTACTGCGAGCATGTATTCCCCCTTGGCAATAAGCATGTAATCCCACATGGCAACAAGCATAGAACCCCTGGCAATGAGCATGTAGGTAAGCAGCACTTATGTAGCATATTTTTAATAGGCATTATTGTGTTTGGCATAATACGTAAAGGATATTATGGTGCGTGGCTTAATACGTAATGAACATTATGGTGTAAATTTTTAATGCGCGCCTTTGGCGCACAATGCCCCTGTTTATGAAGCATATTGTACATTATTGCTCAATCTGTTTGGTATACATGGCCGGACTAGGACCAGAAATCGGCCCTGGCATTTTAAGCACACAGGCCCACCGGAAGGAGGCGGGACCCTTGCGCGGCGAAGCTGTGCTGCGAAAAGGGGGCATGGCCTCGTGGAAAGGAGGCGTGTCATCAGAAAATGAAGGCGTTACTCATTACACATTATGGAACACACGTAATGCCTATTACAGAATATTACACCATTTAATATGTCCATTACACATTATGGCATTTGCACACACCATAATGCCAATTCTTCATTATGGAACACACGTAATGCCCATTACAGAATATTACACTATGCAATATGCCGATTCCACATTATGGAACACACCTTCTAATAATAGCCATTAGAATGTGAGTGCTTAGTACCAGTGGGAACACACATATAGGGCAGTATTCAATGAGCATTTTGGCGATGTGCAGCGAATCCTGTTTAGGATTCGCTGCACATTCGCCACTGCTCGCTGCATTCCGGAGCCTCGCCGGCTCCAGTATTCAATGAGTTAGGGGCTCGCTGCCCCTGACTGGCGAATTTTAACTCCTGCGGCGATGCCGCAGGGAGCCCGAGGACGGCGGCAGGCAGGGAGATGGAAGTCTCCCTGCCTGCCCCAGAATGTTTGTGGGGGGGGAGGTGGGCTCCCCGGGTGCCAGGCAGCACAGGCTGCCCCCCAGGGGTGCCAGCAGGGGACTGGGTATATTCACTACACCCGATCATGCATATGTAATGATCGGGTGCAGTGAATATATGAATATCTAATGAGCGGCTCGGCTCCGGCCCCCTGCTGGCTGCTCTTGTAAAAAAAATATATATTTTTTAAATTAAATATATATTCATGTGCTTACAGCACATGAATAAAAATAGCATGCTCCTCCTCAGAATAAAATTCCTGATTTTTTTTACACCAAATGTATAAAACAAAACACTTTATTTTAAAAGTTCACATTCCACTTCACCATAAAAAGATAGCCATTGCTACTCAGTGAAGCATGGCGAAAAAACCTTGAAATGTATTCGCCATCTGGTCATTGAATAGGGTGATTCACCGTTTTAGTCAAAAATTCGCCTTACAGCACAAAATCGCCATAAAAACATGGTGAATCAGCCTCATTGAATACTGCCCATATTGTTTTCCTCCCTCAGCAGATGTCTCAGGGAGGAATGCTCTGCAGAAGTCTGCAGTGCTCTGCAGCCTGCCAGTAAGTGCTTCTTCCCAATGACAAAGGAGAGGATGACACTCACAGTGAAAGGAGTCAGACTCAGGACAAGAGCGTAGGACACTCACCAGTACTCTCGAAGGCAGGCAGCCCAGGACAGATCCACGTTATGACTGCTCTTCTCTGTGCCCTGCCATACAGCTTCTCCTGCCCGATGTGGTTGCGCTAAGAGCCGGCACTGCTACCCGCACAGTGGAGTACGGTACAGCAAGGAGAGGAGGCGCCGCCGGACAGGAGAGGCTCCATTCTCCGCTTCGTCCCCTGCATGTTAGCAGCATGAGGCCTGGTACTGTCTATACACACAGCGGGCGGCGTACTTCAGACGTTATGACGTTGCTGCATCGTTGCCGGCCTCTCAGCTCCCCCCAAACAGGCTGCTAAGGAAGGAGGCGGATCAGATGTGCAGCCGTCGTGTCATTAGGTCAATATGCAAATGACAATGCTGCCCGGCGCAGAGCAGCATTTGCCAGAAGTGCCAGATGGCCAGTCCGGCCCTGTTGGCATAGTGTGTATTTTGGCTCAATCCATGTACCAAATTTTGCCTTAATCTGTGTGGCATAATGTGACTTTTGACTCAATCCGTGTACTATAGTGTGAATTTGGCTCAGTCCGGGTGAATTTTGGCTCATTCTATGTGGCATAATGTGTAAGAGCAATAACAACAAGCGTTTGCATTTGACAATTACAGTAGATCTAAAGGAAAGGGTTTAAGGTTAAAGCGAGGAGGAATAGATTAGGAATAAAGACAAATAAGAAAGGTAAAGAATAAAAATAATAATAAAGATAAAAAATAATAAAATAAAAATAATAACAAAAAATTATGTCTTTTATTCACCTTTACTTTTATCTTGATTTGGTATTATTATTTTTATCTTTATATATATATTTTTTTTTATATATATATATTTTATTTTTTATCTTTATTATTATTTTTATTCTCTACCTTTCTCATTTGTCTTTTAATCCTTATCTATTCCTCTTCGCTTTAACCTTAAAACCTCTCCTTCCTATCTACTGTAATTGTCAAATACAAGCGCTTGGTGTTATTGCTTCTAGCAAAACCTTCCAAATTACTAACACTTTCACAGAGCAGCTCACACATAAGCGCAAATTCTTTTTTTGGGAAAATTTCCCATCAATCCCTCCATAATGTGTAAGAGGCAAGTACAGTATAATGGGGGTTACTATTGTGTGGCATGAATTGTATAAGGGGTATATGGTGTGGCAAACTTAGGTGACCACATAAAAGGTGCTAAAATGTTGTCTACCAAGTTTTGGCTTTCAGTATTTTTTTTATGACTGGAATGCCGCCTCACCCCACAAGTATATTAGGACATCGGTGTCCTGTGGTTGCACCATTGGAGGGCACCCACCAATATATCTCCCTGCATTTTTCCTATGCCAGCCCCCTGCCTTTTCCAGGCATATACAATAGGTTGAAAGTATTTACACAAATAGAGACACACCCATGAGAAGACCACCCAACCAGAACACTGGCCACACCCCCACATTATTAGGTGCTGGCCACAACCCCTATTCTTGCGCATAATAGGCCCTTGATCATTTTCAGCTCCAGGCCCATTTAGACCTTAATCTGGCACTGATTATGTGTAGTTTAATGCTGAAAATCATCCACAAAAAAACACAGAGTCCTGAATATTGGATTTAAATGGTGGCAAATCTAACTTAGTCTACTCCTGAATTGTAATGTACTGTATCACGCAAGCTACCTGTACAGTTTGTGCAGCCAAGTAAAGATTCTACCAACAAGGAAACCAATTAAATTGAGTATGTATATATACATATATATATATATATATATATATATATATATATATATATATATATATATATAGCTCGGAAAAAAAGGGGGTTGTGACCTTAACCTGCGCATTTAGGGCAGCAGCACTACTATAGGGCCTCGCTTTTAATTGAGGTCCGATAGGAAGAGATGAAGAAAAAAGGTATAGAGGTGCGCTTAGATGTGTTTCACCAACATCAGACTTTTCTTAAAAGCAGAATATGTTTATTCCAGACAATAAAATTCCATATAAAATACATAAAGTAAAATACAAAATACAACTTTTTTTCAATAAGTATTTTCACATCGGTGTATGGCTTCCTGATTCGACCTCAGATGTCTAATGGTCTGAGAAACCCTACGCGTTTTGTCCCCTAGGGACTTCTTCAGGGGTAATACACCAGGATCTATAAGGTGAAATAATGTTGTGAATGGATAATGTTTTGATATTTAATGAAGAAATAGGATGGGAGGAAGGAACATGCGAAAGACGGAAGAGGGAGGGGAGTAGAACTAGTGATCTTTCCCGTAGAGGATGGACTTAGACGGAAAGAAAAAGCCTTTAGGACCAGTGGTCTGATGCACCCAAGTGTGACTATCATATGTTAGTGGATCATATACCATTTGGTTTAATCGGTTCTCACTCCTAGATATACTGTGAGAGGAACCTTAGTGATGTACATGCTAAGGTGTGTCCAAAGCCGGTGTTCGTGAGTCACGAAACTGACTCTGTATAACGAATAATAGCGTACTCTGAAATAAGTTAACAAGGTGGCAATAAGTATACTCCTCAAATGGACCCTTATTCACGTCATAGTGGGTATACAATATTTACAATGATTATCTCGGTACAATATAATGATATTGAATTTGTTTCAATAAAACTTCCAGTAGTGGTTCAATTTACAAAGAGACATGTTATAACTGGACTAGCATTACCATTCCTAAGATTTAGCTGTAGGGAAGATAACAACATGATAGAACATATAGGGAATTATTCACAATGTGCTACTTTCAATTCATAGTGGTATAGTATGTAACATCAGATGTTTCAGTCATTACGGTACAGAATATAACGTCTAATATTAACCAATTAATATATTTTTGCCTAATCGGATTATTCACAGACTTATGGTGTCGTATCATAATTGGCTACAAATGCACGCTATATTAGAAGCAAAGAAGATTGTACATACCAGAAATGAACAATAACAAAAAAACCTCTCCTGCTGTGTTTTTTCACAATTCTGTAAATTCTAGAAAAATGATGGTAATAAATACTGGTCTATTAGGGTGTACTGTCACTCATTTAACTTATAGTGGGTCACAGTTAATTTTAGCATATAATGTTTAATAAAAATAAATTTCTCAATCAAACTGTTACATAGAGCCCAATATACTACTGAGAGTATAACACTCAGCAGGTGTGGCTCTTTTCCTTGAGGGCACAAAGCTGCTGAGAGTATCTAGTTTCATGGTTACATTGTAATCCATCACCTGAACTTTTCATTTAGTCACATAACGATATTCAGCTATATGGAGACATTTCTCAGGGTTATGGTACATATTAAGGGTAATTACAAAGTGGTATAAAAATGGAATACCTTCCAATATATAAGATCAACCCAGTGCAACCTACCAGTATCTATGTCGAATGTGGTGTCAGCAGTCAAGATGGAGAAATAATCCCCGTCTGATCTGCTGGGTTTAAATACCCTAGAGGGGCTGACATCACTTCCTGTGTAAGGGTAATGTGGATGTGTGGATATCTACCTGTTCCCCTGTGTTAGTGCTTCTATCGTTATCCTGATTAACCGGCTCTGTATAAATTGACTGACCTCATTAATTACCAAGTGTATTATAGTGCAGAGGGGCTAGTAATAACCGTAAACTCGCCGGCGGGGGTGGTTTCCGGGAACGCTATGCGTTCCAAATTGCGTTCCAAGTTTGGAGGCCGGTCATATGATCGGTTTCCTCCAATAGACTCTGCATGTATCATGCACGTATTCGTTTCCCTGAAAAGGGGCAGGGACGTATTACTGAACGTGCCATGCGTGTCAGTCAGGGGTTTCTCCCCTAAGTCTTGTGGCGATCATGTGACTACAGTATCAGAGCGGTCATGTGAAAACGGTGTATATATTTACACGGGTTGTCATAGCAATGTGGTGACGTGGTAAGGACCTCATCCTGCATGTCAGTTAGATCTACAAGTGGTGGAGCGCACATCATCTGTGGGGGGTTGTGATAAAGTGCCTATATTACGATAATGATAATTCTTCTATTAGGTGATCCTGTATAGTGATCCTATATGATGAGATAAACAATATTTACCTTTATAATGCGATAATGCAAAGGGCGTGATATTACTTCTATTAAGTGATCCTATACGGTGATCCTATATGATGAAATATATGCCTATAGGGCTATATACAATTAATGGTGCTAGTCCCAATCAGTTTTAATAATTTTAATAATATTTAGGGGAGGGTTATATGCTCCTCCCATATTATGAGAAAAATGAATATACTATATAGGATATTACTTAATTTTATAGGGGGGTGAGTGTATACTAGTGTTGTGAGGGTGGTGAGGGGTCGAAGTCTAATGTGTAGATAGGACCTATTAATGAGTGGAATTTTGACCCTATATCTAGTGTGTAGATAGAACATGTTTGTGAATATGGTTCTTGGTCTACAATGTGGATGGGGCATAAATCCATATGGGGATACTAATATCCCTACCTGGAGGTTTTTATACACTTAAGGTGAGGATGGGTGCGTGCTAACGTAATGTTCATTAGTGATAGGGCATGTATGTGAAAAAAGTCATTCTCCTACAACCCCGGTATAGAAGGGTACCTCCCATTTGCAGCCTATATAGTAGGGCATGTTTACTCCATTTGGGGGATTTAAGGTATACATAATGCAGGGTGGGTCGGATTTAAAGTGATGACGACATCAATAGGCCTCCTTGTGGGTGAGGTAGATGCTGTTTCCAATTTATGTAGTTTCCAATTTATGCCTTTATACAGGCGAGACCATCAAAATGATATAGCCTTAACTCATCCGGTTTATAGCTGGGTTGATCTTATATGCACATGTTGTTTTATTTCATGATACACATCTATACATTCCTTTGAGTTTTTTAATACAATGATCTTATACACCAATTCTAACCCGTCTCAGAGTGTATGGAGCAGAGACAAAGAGATTATAGTACAAGAGAAGAATTTCAAGAGCAAAGGAGGAGAGCAGCATATATGGGCTTATAAAAAGGAGACTATGTCGACATTCTTGTTGAGTCCATTTGGGGATAGTGAACCCAGCGTGTATATCCAAAAGGACTCGTGTTTGGATAGTAATAGCTCTCTATTACCCCCCCTTGGGTTCAAAAGAATATGTTCAAGGGCCGTAAATTAAAAGTTGTTTTTATCTGGATTTGAACAGTGTTTTTCCTGGAAATGGCGTGGTAAATTGTGAGAGGTAAGTTTATTCTTGATTTTCCTCAAATGTTCTTGTATTCGGATCTTAAGCATTCTTTTTGTCTTTCCTATATAGAATAGTTTCTCCATATATTTGCAACAAATGCACTTGGTGCATGGGGTGCACCTGATAATGTCATTTAAAAAATGTTTGCCCAATTTAGATTTTTCTTTCCCAGGTCGAAATTGGCTTGGAGCAATTAAGCTCTTCAGGTTAGGTGCTCTTCAGAATACTACATTGGGACGGTGAGGTAATGTTGGTCCCAAGATAGGGTCTTTCAATAGCAGATGCCAATGTTTATCAAGGACTTTTTTAATAAGATGATTTTCCTTATTGTATTGAGTTATAAAGGGACGATAGTGTGTTTGGGGTGTTTTCTTTTCCTTAGGGCGGAGCATTTCATTCCTATCTGAATGTTCAGCTTTGGATCTTGCTTCTTCAATTTTTTTCTGGTCATACCCCCGTTCGATATATATAATGCCTTTGTTTAACATTAAACATCTGTGTATTTTCAGCACCCAGAGCTTAAGCTGATTTTGGCTAAATTCATTTTCCACCTGATTGTGATGCTGTTGGCGTCGCTGTCACTTCCTTGGAAGCAGCACTGATATCGCTGTAAGGTAATATAGCAGGATTCATAAATTAATTACAGAAGGCTCCTGCTGCAGTGGGGTTATTCCACAAAAAAATCAACTCAGGTTTTAGACTGACCTTTTAAGATTGTTAAGAAATTTGGTATAATAAATGCTGCCATGGGTGTAAAGAAAGACCCCAAATCCTTAGAAAATATGTCCAATGATTTTGAAGTTACAGTATATGCCTTAAAAGCTTTATATGCCTTTGAATGATCAGTATTATGGTTTCCTTAAATATGTGAAAGGCATAAAATGATCCCAAAAATGTTAAATATATTAGTCTTAACTAGCGATGAGCAGGTTCGGTTCCTAGACAACTGAACCCCCCTGAACTCATCTGATTAAATTCAGGCTCGTGGACGGCTCACTCCTTCGCGCCGTATTCCGGATCCAGAACGACGCCTAACGTCATCATGCTGCTCTCAGATTCTTGTGAGACCCGTACCCTATATAAGTCCCGGCGATCGGCACAGGTTTCATTCTAGCTGAGATTTCTGACAGCATGAATTTGTCCGTGCTGTCTGATGCAGGGGGAGGTTGTAGTGAAGGCTGTGAAGATCAGCGGGGGGCAACTATGGGTGATCTACTATGTGGGACTACTAATGGGGATCACTATGGGGGACTACTGAAGGGGATAATTATGGGGGATAATTATGGGGGACAACAACAGCGGATTACTATGGGAATGATTACCAATGGGGACGTGGATTACTATTGAGGACTACTAAGGGTGCTGCTGTGGGGGATTACTAAGTGGCCTCTTTATAAAAAAAGGGTGTCATCATGTGTGCCATGTATAACTCCGAGGGTGCTGCCTTGTGTGCTTTATAATTCTAGGGGTGCTGCCATGTGTGCTGTTGACTTCCAGGGGTGCTGCCATGTGCCGCATAATTCCAGGGCTGCTGCCATGTATCATGTATAATTCCACGAGTGCTGCCATGTGTACTTAATTGTTCTAGGGGTACCATAACATGTGCTGTATTATTCCAGGGGTGCTGCCATGTGTCATGTATAATTCTAGGGCTTCGCAATATGTGTTGTATAGTTATAGGGATCCTGCCATGTGTGCTGTATAATTCCAGGTGTGCCGCTATTTGTGTTGTAACAGTCCAGGGTTAAGCCATGTGTACCATATAAATCCAGTGGTGTTGCCATGTGTGCTGTATAATTCCAGGGGTGCCGTGATGTGTGCTGTATGATCCCTGGAGTACTGCCATGAGTCGTGTATAATTCCAGGCATGCCGCCATTAATGCATATAATTCTAGGGTTCTGTCATGCATGCCGTATAATTCCAGGGGTACTCCCATGTGTGCCAGATAATCCCAACATGCTTCCATGTGTGCCAGATCAGTCCAGGGGTGCTTTCTGCTGTTCTTCCATCTGCTGAAGCATATAGAGGGTGGAGTTCCACCTTTTCACCACCTCTTGCTTCTGTAGATGGAAGGGCAGATTAAAGTCCTCTTGCAGCTACCACAATCGGCTGCACACTGTTGTGGAATGCTGAAAATGCCTCAAATTTTTTTGGGCAAACACACAGCATCTCTTGCTGTAAGGCTTTCAAGATATTACTGGCGTTATCAGAAATAACAAATCCTGAGGAGAGTCCAAGTGGGGTCACTATGACATCTCTCAATTTTTCCAAGAGGTTCTCAGTGGTATGCCTCTTAGTAAAGCCAGTGATACATAGCGTAGCCTGACTATGAATGAGCTGGTGATGCTTGCTAGATCCAACTGCTGCTGCTGAAGGTGATTCAACCAAGAAGTTGGCTGTCACAGTCATATAATCCTAAATCTGTCCACTGCCGCCTTTCCACATATCCATGGTTAAGTGGACACTGGCTACAATCCCACTTTTCAGGCCATGGATTACTTTTGACTTAATGTACTGGTACAGCTCAGGAATGGCTTTTCAGGAATGGAACCGAGATGGAATCTGGACCTGGGGACACGCAGCCTAGATTAACTGTTTAAAACCTGTACACTACACTGACTGACAGCCTCTGCCATCTGCGCACTACTACTGCACTACTGAGTTACACAGCCCCCCAGGAAACATACACACACTCTAAGTTGCAAATATAATAATAATTGCAGTGCACCAGCAACTGTTATGCCTAGGCCCTTAAAATGAAATGGTGCTAGCATAAGACAAGTGCAGAGTTGTTCGCTGTTCGGAAACGTGGCGAGAAATGAATTTAAAGACTGGGTCTTGTGAGATCCTGACGCAGGTAGATAACATTTGGCCACGCTCGGGTTTCTGAACAGAGTCAAAAACTCGCAGTGTTTGGAGCAGTTTGGATTTCTTGGAATCCAAACAGTTCATCTCTAATTAATATAGTATTTTTAAATGTATCACTGTCTTGAAATTTGCTTAATACAACAATAAACACTATTAAATTACTGTCTTGGCAATGTATAATGCAGCTGGCATACTGTAGGTATTCAGTTCCCTTGTTTAAGATTCACTTTTTAATTATTGTACAGATTTTCTATATGCAAATAGGATAATTGCCAGAAGACAATGAACACACATCCTGGAATATAATCAGAGCAGAATATTATTTTCCCTTTTCATTTATTTATTTAAAAGGTTTGTCACACTTCTATTTCAATGTCTGCTTGTCACTAATATGTAATATATTACATGCATAAATGTCACACGCTCCATTCACTGTGAATAACGGAGAGTATTTCAGTGTAAAATAAAGTTCAATATCCAATTTTCAGCGAAATTAGAGAATTTAACCGTAACTCAAGGGATTGGGCAGTAGTCTAGGAAATTATTAGAGGAATTAAGTAGCCGTTTCAGACCCGTTTGCTTGGGTTAAAATTTGGCCCCGCGCCCAATGTTCAGAGTTTGCGGATGCACGATTATGTGCATGCACAGACCCCAGGAGCGAACAGCTTCGGTGAGTCTCATAAATGCTGAGCTATTTTCTTCGAGAAGCAGAGAAGGGGGCGGGCATGCGGCAGCAGTAGGGGAACACCCACCGTTTTATGGGTGTCCCCAAAAAACGTTGGGCTCTCCTTTGAGAATGCAGTTATGGCAATGTCTGCTCGGGGAGGCAGCAGACGTGACATGAAATCAGCATCCTCCCTGAATTCGGCGGATTATAGCCAGAATGAAAGTCAGTCTAGGCTTTTATTACCAAAGGGGAGAAAAAAAAATCGAAGGTCGGCGATTGGTTAATTCCAAATAGCTGAATGGTCTTGTGCATGTGCATATCTACCATAGGTACATGCAGCTTCTAGGGGGCCTGGAGCTGATAGGGGCTCACCTTACCTGTCAAAGCAACATGTGCTATATACAGTACATGGATGCATGAACAATTTTAGGTTGGGGGAAGCAAGATAAAGGGGCTATTTTGAAAATTGTGCAGGGTTTTTTGTGTCCAAATATTGGCAAATCACATTATTTCTGCAAATGGCATATGTAATAGAGTGGGATTTCTGGAAAAAAAAAATGTCCATTTTGCTGTGACCAAAAAAACTCACTTAAAAATTGCATCACATTGAAAACATACCAAATCGCAAATGTAATAGGGTCCAAATCGCACACTAAACATGACTAAAAGAAAGAACAATAATAGATCTGCTTTTGGCAAGTAAATTTGACAGAAGCCTGCAGTGATCTGTGAAATCTACATGATAATATAATTCAGAGATAATTTAGAGATTCAGAGCCCTGGACAACAAACTTGTGGGTGTTCCTAACAAAAAAAATGTTTAAAACAATAAATAAATAAAACAATTCAGCAATTGTCTGCTCCTGGTGGGCTGGACTAACCCCTGTCTGTGGGTGGAGCTGAGAATGTAAAAACAACATTCTAACTTTGGACAAGGGGTATGAGCAACCAAAGAAACACACCTTTCATCGCCAAAGACGGTGGGTGAGTATAATTTCCATCCACAGGTACCATTTTTGGATTCTATGCAGCTTTTTTATTTTTACTTTAACACATTTTTTTTTTAATAAATTTTTATTGAAATATTTTAATATAGTGATAACACAATTATGCACATAGCGTAAGTTGTACACAATGGGTTACAAGAATAAATGAAAATAATGCAATAAATGACAGGGAAACAAATGAATTCCCAAACAAAGATCTTTGTATGTCTATCCATATTCGGGATCATAGTAGAGTAAGATTTTCTTGGTTTATACTCCTCTGTGTGCAAAGTAATACTATGTTCCCTATTATGTAATAAAAACTCTTCCCACTTACTATTAATTTTCCTGTTTTTACTGAACTTTGTTATAACCCATAATGTGTTAGTAAGACTAACGGACACAGACAAACATAAAGACATAGACTGCATGTAGACTAGGGATGGGGGGGGGGGGGTATAGAGGAGGAATTAGTGGGAGAAAGGTGAAGGGAAGAAGTAGGGGGAAGGGGAATTTAGAAAAGAGAGACATTTCAGTACTTCTTATGCTTATTCTGTTACAAAGAAATCTTGTGACATACATACATGGATCATACCACAAAAATTCATATAGATATACCACTGGTGTTTAGAAGTATGGCTATTCTTCTATTAATAAGGAGATATGGGCCAATGCTTTACAGTATATCAATTATGATCACCTTCTGGGTGACTGGATTTACCATTTTCAAAAGCCTGGACAATATGATCTTTCGTAGGTTTATCTAATGTTCCCATAAATAACATTTATTATTTATTTATTAACAGTTTCATATAGTGCATACAAATTCCGCAGCACTTTACAGAGAATATTTGAACATTCACATCAGTCCCTGCCCCAGTGGAGCTTACAATCTATATTCCCTACCACATTTACATGCACACACAGACATTCTAGGGTTAATTTTTCTTGGAAGCCAATTAACCTACCTGTATATTTTTGGATTGTGGGAGGAAACCGGAGTACCCGGAGTAAACCCACGCAAGCACTGGGAGAATATACAAACTCCGCACAGTTAGGGCCACGGTGGGGATTGAACCCATGACCTCAGTGCTGCGAGGCAGTAATGCTAACCATTACACCATCCGTGCTGCCCATTTCTTATAAAACTTTTCAGCGCCTTTTTCTATATCTAGCCTTGCGTATTTTCTCTCAAAGTATAAAATTTGAAGCATTTTTTGTTGTAGTAATTTTAGTTGTGGAGCCGATCTTTTCGTCTAGTGTATAAGAATACATTTCCGAGCAATCGCTAGTATTGTAACCAGTAAAGTAAATTTGAATTTATTAAATCCATCTAGATTCCAGGTCGAAAAGTTCAGTCCCATTATTGCCGCTGGAGAGGTAGAGAGCTGGGTATCAAAAATGTTGCTAATATACGATATCACCTTGTTCCAAAAGTGCCTCAGTTTATAACAGTCCCACATACAGTGTGAGAAGGTGGCCTCCGTCACACCACACTTAATGCAATGACCTGATTCGTCTGGAACCATAAATTTTCTCCTGTGTGGGGTAATATACGCTTGGTGCAAAGTTCTTATGTATACCTCCTGCAGGTAAGTTGATTTTAGAGATTTGAGCGTTTTATTATGTAGAGCAAGCATACTTTCAGTGTATGTGAGCGAGGGTATATCTCTTTTCCATTTCTCTAGTAACACTTCCATTGTAAAGTTGTGACTGAGGTAACCGACATTAAAAGTGCATATAGGGGGGGGCGTGGTCTAGCTGCGGACAGGACCAGTCGCACAGCCGGGGAGCTCCGCTAAAATAGCCACTAAAAAGGAGCCTTGGCCCTGAATAAAGTGCCCCATCTGCAGGCTCACCCTCCTCCTCCCTTGCCTGACACCTCCGGAGCCGACTGCAGAGACCGGAGACGCGGGGGAGCCGTCCGGCGCTCACCGCCGATCCGCGGCCTAACAGCTGGGTGAAGCCGGGGACTAAATTAGCTGCCTGCACCCGGCCGGGGATCCGGGACTGCCGCGGACGCGCCATTACACCCTCGGCAGACGCTGAAGGCACTCACCCCTTGCCTGGAGTGTCCCCTGTACCCTCCTGAGACCGGGACCTGTGGGGGCTGCCTTGGAGCCGACTCAGGAGCCCACCTGAGATGGCTGGCTGGAAGCTGCGCCCATCTTGGGACTCGCTCCAGCCCTCTGTGGCTGTCACTGTGAAACAGAGTGCCTGGCTGGTCCGGCACCCTGCAGCCCTACTCAGCACCACAGGTACCATACCAACCCTCCTTTCCACCTGCATATCTCCCCCCCCTCTCTGCGGTGAAGTGCTGCATAGCCCCCTGGAAGTGGGAAGGGACTGCAGGGAACAACATAAAAAAATAATAATAATAATATATAAAAAAAAAAATATATAATAATAATTATACACAAGTTTCCTATCCCTGCCGCCCCACAGCCCACGACACAGAGGAGAGACATTTTTGGGTCTTTACCACAATCCAGCAGGCCTCCTAGCCCTAAGGGTTCAACTAAAGATTTAAAGTACACACAGTACTGAGAGCAAGAGACACTTCCTAGGTTGGAGCTCCCTCTAGTGGCTCTACTGAACATATTGAGACACAGGAACAATTCCAGCAATACACTTAACTTCTATTCCCTGGCAGTTTAAATGAGAAGCTGCCAGACATCTGTTATATGCTGGGGGAGTGGTGGTGCCCCGCACAAGGTCAACCGAGACGACGACCTAACATCACTATGAGCTTCTCACTCCTCTACCTGGGCGCTACATGATGGCCTGCTGAAGCTATTCCACTAGGGGCCACTGCACCGGTGCTACCGTATGACTAACATCGCAGTTTCTGGCTATTAAACTACTTGCTCCATGACCTGACCGACTTACTTGTCCTACCCTCAGTATGGTCAAATCTGGAAGGAAAAAAGGAAACACGACACGACCTACCGAGAGCATACCCCAGAAAGGAATGAGATCATTTCTAACTCCTTCCCCCGCTAACACCACCGAAGACCTCTCCCCCTCAAGCCCCTCTTCTAACCAGACCGCATCACCTACCACCTCTGTACTTATGGATCAACCACTACCACTCTCCCAGGGTGACAAAACCCTCCAGGACATTCTTGCTTACATGAAAACTCTACCCACCAACCAGGACATCCAGAACACTATTCGCAAAGAGCTGGCATCTGTTAGACAAGACGTCTCTCAGCTCACTGATCGGGTAAATTCACTGGAAGATCACCGCAACTCCACCGATGTCTTCTCAAGATCCCTATGCGAGGTCATAACAGCCCAGTCACTAGAGATCCGATCACTACGTGCACGTGTACTGGATTTGGACAACAGAGGAAGACGAAATAATATCAGAGTGAGAGGTATCCCTGAAGACGTCCCTCCCACCAGCTTAGTAGACGCTCTGACAAAAATCTTCAATGAGGTTTTGGGAAAAGACCCAGCGAACATCATAACATTCGATAGAGCACATCGAGCCCTCAAACCAAAAGGGCTCTCCGCAGACCGCCCCCGGGATGTCATCTGCCGATTACACTATTATTCCCAAAAGGAAGAGATCATGAGCAAGGCACGCCGACTGGATGGACTAAATTTTAATGGTGAGACGATCTTCATATTCCAGTACCTCTCCTGGCACACCCTCCAACAGAGGAAAGCCCTCAAACCCATCACAGATGAACTCCGCCAACGACAACTGAAATATAGATGGGGTTTCCCCTTCAATCTCCAGGTCTCTTTGTCTGGGAAAATCCACTCCCTACACTCCCCTTCTGATCTCCCCACGTTCTGCTCCGGCCTAGGTCTCCCACCCATTAAGATTCCTGATTGGGACTTCAATCCTCCTGACCTACAACCTCCACGGCCATGTAGCAACGGAACCCCATGGCAGGTAGTGCATACTCCCAGAAGGCAAGACCTTGCCAACTCTGCCACCAACCATGACTCTCCTACCACCTGATCTCACTTCTTCTGGTCGATCTGAAAATGGACTCCCTCCTTTGTGTTTGCTGAGGTATGGACTCCCCAGATATTGAAAATGGGGTTAAAAAGGTACTTTTGCTCAGTAGCTCCGCTACCACTCTGTCCGAAGTACCCCCTCAGGTCTGATATATATGTCTATGCCTTTATATAATACTTTTAGTATTGAAAATTGTTTAGTTACTGTTATTTCTAATGTTATGCAAGTTTACAATTGCCAAAGTGCCGTTTGTAGTGGCCCCTTCACCCCATTCCCGCACACGGCCATAGTGCCCTATGGGACCCCTGGTACATAACACCACAGGTTACCCCATGGCGGGTTTATTTTCATTATTATTGTTAGTATTCTGTGTAATTCACTCTATTCTATTCCCCCCAGTTCTATTCTCGTCCTTCCCCACCCCTCCTGACCAAGCCGAAGAAACAATCGTGTGGTACAGTTATTTGATATGATGTCTGTCCAGGGTAGACTTAAAATTGTTTCATTGAATGCCAAAGGACTTAACATTCCTGAGAAGAGATCCCAATTGCTCAGGTCACTGTGGTCAGACAGGGTAGATATAGCTTTAGTACAAGAAACACACTTCAAAATATCTGCCCGCCCTCCCACTGTTACCAATCACAGATTCCCCTTAGCCTTCTACTCCAACAATCCTGAAGGAAAATCCAAGGGGGTCGCCATACTCTTTTCTAGACTCCTCCAGGTAAACGATATTCAGGTGCATAAACTGGTTCCTGGTAGAATTTTGGTACTGACATGCACAATACTGTCTCAACCGTACACTTTCATAGCTCTCTATGCCCCCAACCAAGCCCAACCATCATTCTTCAACTCTCATTTCCCAAAATTAGACTCCCTTTGTACGGGCATTGTAGTAATGGGAGGCGACTTAAATTGGACCATAGATCCAACCATGGACACTGCCCCTATCACTCCTTACTTTTCCGAACGCAAACATAGACAAGTTAAAAGGGCACTCCATGAACTTCAACTCGCAGATTCCTGGAGAGTTCTGCACCCCCACGGTCGAGATTTTACATTCTATTCCCACCCACACCAGGTCTACTCTCGCTTAGACTACCTGTTTCTCAGCCACAGACATCTCCCACTCTTAGTAGAAGCCTCCATTGGCAGCATCACCTGGACAGATCATGCCCCAGTCTTCATGTCCCTCGCGATCCCTTCATCTTCCCCTAGGCAATGGACATGGCGTTTCAATGAATCCCTTCTCCACGATAAATACTGTAAAAGCGAACTTGATAAGACACTGTGTGACTATTTTGCCATTAATGATACTGATGAGATCTCGAACATAACCCTATGGGAAGCACATAAGTGTGTCATTCGGGGCAAACTGATTCAACTTGGCTCTTTTATGAAAAAAAAATAGACTGGCCTCAATCACCACTCTTTTGAACAAAATCCATAGTTTAGAGACACTCCACAAGTCTTCCTTGTCATCAACTGATCTAACTGAACTTAAAGAAGCCCGAGTACAATTGAAGACATATCTTCACAACAAAACCCAATTATCCCTGCGTAAGTGCAAAAATAAATATTATCAATGGGGCAACAAACCAGGCCGTTTACTGGCGCAAGCCCTTAGATCCCAGAGAGCGGCCTCTTTCATTCCCACTATGAAAAACAATACTAACTCCCTTTGCTTCAAATCCCAAGAAATAGCAGCATGTTTTAGGAAATATTATTCTGCATTATATAATCTTGGAGACCCTTCCTCTACACATGACCCATTCTCTACTCTGTTGAAGTCCAAGTTATACCTAGAAAAAGTGGCATATCCTAAATTGACACCCTCTGCCAGAGACTCTCTAGAAAAACCTTTTTACCTTACTAGAACTTGAACAGGTTATATCCTCCTCACCGGCAGGTAAAAGCCCCGGTCCAGATGGCTTCCCAGCGATCTATTATAAAGTATTTAAAGAAACACTTGCTCTTAGAATGTTAAACGCCTTTAACTCCATATCCGCTAATTCTCACTTCTCCAATCAATCCTTGGAAGCCCAAATTACAGTAATCCCCAAACAGGGGAAAGATCCCTCGGTGTGCTCCAGTTACAGACCCATATCCCTACTCAATGTAGACCTTAAATTTTTTGCAAAATTACTAGCTCTTAGACTAAATGAATTCCTTCCATCACTTATCCATAACGATCAAGTGGGATTTGTCCCAGGCCGCGAGGCGAAGGACAATACCACAAAAATACTTAACCTCATACACTTAGCATCTCAAAATCAAATCCATACCATCTTACTGTCAACCTATGCTGAAAAAGCCTTTGACAGGGTTAACTGGGACTTCATGAGGGCTGTGCTGGTGCACATTGGGCTAGGACCACAAACACTTCATAGAATACTATCTCTCTACACCCGACCCTCTGCAAGAGTGCGAGTCAACGGGATCCTTTCGGATCAATTTCTCATAAGCAACGGTACGAGACAAGGATGCCCCCTATCTCCTCTGATATTCGTACTCTGCATTGAGGCCTTAGCCAGGGCCATTAGGACAAATGACCAGATAACAGGTCTGCAGGTAGGGGATGTCAACTATAAATTAGCCCTATTCGCAGATGATTTGTTAACAATCCTTACACGGCCGGCCAATTCACTCCCCCATTTCATGAGCGAACTGAATCTTTTTAGCTCACTCTCTAACTTCAAGGTTAATACCACTAAATCCTACGCCCTCAATATCTCCACTCCTCCAACGGTAGTAGATAACTTAAAAACCTCTTTCCCGTTCATTTGGAAAAGTTCCCACATAACATACCTTGGGGTGCAGCTTCCCAGCGACCTTTCCCGCCTATTTTCATTAAACTTTTCTCCACTGCTCAAATCAGTTAAAAATGACTACTGTAGATGGCAATATAATAAGATTTCCTGGTTGGGTAGAATTAATGTTGTAAAAATGAACACCCTTCCTAGATTACTTTATCTCCTTCAGACATTACCGATTCATATCCCGGGCTCCTGGTTCCAGTCAATACAGACTCTGATCCAACAATTCATTTGGTCCTGGAAATGACCCAGGATCAGCAGACTTATCCTGTCGCGCTCACCGCAGCAGGGCGGCTTTAATCTCCCAGATATAAAAAATTATTACCATGCCATCCTGCTGAGTAGGGTGTTGGATTGGACGCGGAGTCGGGAGATTAAGCAATGGGTGGCGTTGGAAAGCCTATATGTCCAACAGTACCCTGAGATTTTCCCATGGCTCCCAACTCTGCCCAGACTCCCGCACCCTCACCCAACTATATCCCCAACGCTAGCTTGCTGGAAACTGCTACGCAAGAGACCTGAAGTGTCTTCGGAACTGGGTCCCCTCACCTCATTTCTAGGCAACACTGCATTCCCTCCTGGCCACACTCTCTCCCACTACAAGAATTGGGCCTTAGAGGGCCTCTTCCGGGTGGGCCAGATGACGCAGACATCTGGAGTAAAACAATTCTCAGAAATACAGACAAAATGAGACATACCAAGAACCGATTTCTGGAAGTACCTACAAGTACGACACTTCCTACTCACGGGTAGTATTTTTAGACAGGCCTCCAGAGAAATGTCCACATTTGAAAGACTCTGTGTCTCACCCACACACCCTAGCCATGCAATATCCTCCCTATACAAGATATTACAAGGGACCAACCCCCAAACACACACTCTGTTTGTTCAGAAATGGGAAAGAGATTTGAAAATCTCATTATCGGAGAGAGAGTGGGAGTCTGTTTTTCTCAAGGCACATAAAAGCTCCATCTGTGTACAAGTAAAAGAAACGCAATTTAAAGTGCTGATGAGATGGTATAGATACCCCTCTCTCCTGCACACTATCTACCCATCTATATCCCCCACATGTTGGAGATGCCATAAGGATCTGGGAACCATGTTACATATATGGTGGACCTGCCCCCTCATTACAACTCTTTGGGAAGACGTAATATCAGTCTCGACAGACATTCTTCGTGCTCCTGTCCCCACAGACCCGGCCTTTTGGCTGCTGAATCACTCCTCCATGTCTATATCCGCTTATAAGAAATCACTACTACAGTACGTCACCTAAGTAATGCTGCACGTGCAGTGATTCCCACTTTTTGGAAATCCAGTACCCCCCCACCCGTTATTCATGGTTCTCCAGAATAGATTATTATATGAACATGGAAGACTTGCTCTTGAGTTCAAAAGACAGAATATCTGAGTTTACAATTATGTGGCTCCCGTGGATAGAGTATAAATCCTCCAAAGTATATAAAGATTATATCTCCTTATTAGTACACTGTGATTGAGGACTTACTGACGACACGTATATGCTATTACTCTGGTCTATATATACTCTCGGTTTTTGGTCACCCCCTCTATATCCTTCATTTCCGTTCTTCTCTTCTTCCCCCCTTTTCTACTCATCTATCTTGTTATATACTGATACGGAGCTAAGTGATTTTGGACTCGTTATTTTGATAACGTATGTATGGATATATACTATGATATCTCAGTTTGACTATTATGTTGAATGATGTCCTGCAAATTATCTGTGTTTAAATTTGTATATGTATATTCTTTCAATAAAAACAGAATAAAAAAAAAAAAAAAAGTGCATATAGATGCTTCAACGTATATGGCTTATCAATCAGATAGCTCAAAAGACTATCTATATTCGAAACATTCAATACCGTAGTTACTTTATCTATACTGTGTTGGGGTGTTTCTAATGACTGTAAGTAGTGTCTTACTTGTAAGTACATATATAGGTGTGAATTTTGCAGGTCATACTTCTGCACCAATTCTGCGAATGACATTAAAATCCCACCTGGATCAAAGACTCTAGAAGAGGAGTCCAGTCCCTTCTCTCTCCACATGAGGAAAGCAGGATTGGTTAGGGAGGGGGGGAATGCTGGGTTGCCCCATAAAGGGAGAAACCTTAATACATACAGGTTTCTGTGCATAGTTTTATTAATTCTCACCCAATTGCCGTAAGTATCCTTAAAGAGGATATGTTTCCTAATGTGAAGTGGCATATTGGATTGTTTAGTTTGATTTAATGCCCCTGGTGCATATGGGTGTAGAGCCGCTCTTTCCAAAGAATTATCAGTATATATTGATTTATTTAAGATCCAATCACTGACATATCTAAAAAAGATTGCCTGAGTATAGGTTTTCAGATCCGGGTATCCCAGTCCTCCATCTTTTTTTAACGTTTTTAATTTATTTCTGGCTATTCTGGGCCTTTTGCCCTGCCACAAAAATTTTGAGAAGATAGAATCCAATTTAGACATATCTTTAGTGTTAAGAGCAATAGGGAGCATCTGCATGGTATAATATATTTTGGGGAATACTATATGTTGGATTACTGCTATTCTCCCCATCATTGATAGGGGAAGGTTTTTCCATGCCTCTAGCTTTGTCGATATTTGTGTTATTATGGGAGAAAAATTTAAAGCATAAAGGCGTGAGGTATCAGCTGTAACCTGTACCCCCAGATATTTAAAATGCGATGGAGCAATTGTGAAAGGTACCTGTAATCCCTGAGCTTTTATAGGAGCATTTTTCCCCAACAACAAAACTTCAGATTTTGTGAGGTTAACTTTGTAGCCAGCGGTATCCCCGAACGAGCCAATCAGCTGTAAAAGAACTGTGAAAGACTGACCAGGGTTAGATAAGAAAATGAATGTGTCGTCTGCAAACAGAGCGATTTTTAATTCCTTTCCACCAATTGCAATCCCCCGTATCAGGGTAGAAGATCTAACTGCCACCGCAATCGGTTCTATTGCAATCGCAAAAAGGAGAGGTGACAATGGACACCCCTGTCTTGTTCCTCTCCCCAATTGAAAGGGTGCAGATAATAGGCCATTACATGCAATTAACGACTTAGGGGAGGTATAGAGTGTATTTATGAACTTAATGAATTGAATGGGAAATCCATTTTTTTTTTTATGTTCTAAATAGGTGGGGCCACAGCACCATATCAAATGCCTTCTCCGCATCCAACGTCAACACTAGGTTAAGGTCAGACTCTGAAGCGGAGAAGGCATTTGACTGCTCAATCGCTGCCAGAACCCTACGTACGTTCACCACCAAAAGTCTTCCGGTGATGATCCCCGTCTGGTCCCTGTGAATAATATGCGGTCGTAATGGCTTCAATCTTTCCATCATGATTTTAGTGAGCAATTTATAATCTGAATTAAGCAGGGATATGGGCCTATATGACCCTGGCAATTGTAAATTTCTCCCTGGTTTTGGTAGCACCTTAATAACAGCATCTGAAGGGGGGCGGGGCCACGACGGAGCGGGAGTGAGACACCAGGTGCGTGAGCTCCCCAGCAGGGAAAATATGCGGCATCTACACAGGCTCTGAGAACGGACCCTTTTCCCCGGCAGCAGAACCATAGAGGCTAGATCAGAGTGCCAGAGCGGCGACACGTGATAGCGGCGTCCGGAAGTACCACGCCGGGACCCGCGACTTCACTGCTGGTATCCGGAGATACCGCTCTCTAGACCCGGTGCCGGTGTCCAGCTGCTGCCCGCTTTGCGAATTGGGAGGTTGTGCGGTGGAGGGGAGTGAGGCGCCGCAGCTACAAGCTACAAGGAACACGCAGGAGCTGGGCTTGCGCTCATCCGAGTGCTACACGTACGGCGCCATAAACCCGGGCAGCAGTTCCATTAGAACAAGCAGGCACCACGCTTGCTGCAGGCTCCGGCACACAGGGTCCTGGAACGCACCCCATATAGGTACCGCTGGTTCCTGTGAGAGAGGAACAGGGTACCAGGGTCAAATAAAACAGTGATAATACGGTACCTCAATACCATATAGGGCCAGGTGAGAGCTGTCATTAACAGAACCCCGGATACCGCACATTAACCCTTGGTGGTTAAATTCCAGTAGCAGGACCAACAAGCAGGCCTACTAAAGAGAAATAACCATGGGCAAGATTCGGCTTGAGAAATTTGCCAGATCGCAAGCGGGCAATTCTATCCAGACCCCGTCCTCAACCCCTCACGCCACCCCGACGAAGGCTAAAAGTATAACTCCCCATGCCTCCCCGACGAAAGCCACAGCTCCCGAAGTAACAAATGCTCCAACGATTCAGCAGGTCTTAGATGCCATTACTGATTCTGAACAGAGACTTTCTGGGCAAATTAAAGATCTCCAATCGGAAATTTTGTCCTTAAAATCAGATATAAATATAATCACAGTCCATATGGACGAAGCAGAAAAACAAATATCGAATCTGGAGGACATTAATAATCAATGGCTAAATAAGATGAACTATTGTACTCAACAGACCTCTGAATTAAAATCCAAAATGGTGGAGATGGAGGGTAGGCTTCGGCGCAACAACTTACGGTTTGTGGGCCTACTAGAGCATGCGGAGGGGCCGGACCCTCAAAAATTTGTAGAATAGTGGCTGATGGACACTGTAGGAAAAACTGCATTTACAGCACAATTTGCGGCAGAACGAGCACACAGAGTCCCGCCGAGGCCTCCTCCTCCAGGAGGCCCACCACGCACATTTATTGTGAAATTCTTAAGTTACGTGGACAGAGACATTGTGATGCGTTCAATTAGGACCAACGGCCCCCTGATGTATAACGGTAACAAGATTGCCGTGTACCCGGACTTTGCATTGGAAGTACAAAAGGAGAGAGCCAAGTTTGGAGAGATAAAGAGAAAACTCTGTGACCTTGATATCAGCTACTCCATGATCTTCCCCTCCAAATTAAGGGTGGTCGACAATAACACGACACACTTCTTTGCTACTCCTAGTGAGGCAGCCCAGTGGCTGGAAAAAAAACCTCCGGGACTTAGGCGCCAGGCGCCTGTGTAGAGTTACGTAACAAGATAGAAATAAGACAGATGCACCCTGCTGGGGGGGGGCTCCCCCACCCGTTCAGGGGTGGCCCTTTCTTTTTTCTTTTTCATCAGCCCCCACAGCATGACAACATTTTTTTCTTGGTGGTCTCCATTAAGTAATTTATGTATTTCAAAAATGTTTTTTTTATGTGTTGGTTTACCACCATTCTTTTTTTTGGGGGGGGGGGGGGGGGGTACAGGTATGCCTACTGGGAGCGGGTATACAGGGTGGGGGGTGGGCAGGATCCACTTGGTAATTAATAGAAGAAGAAAGGGCCTTTTCTCTGTGAGGGGTAGATATTCCTGTCCCGGCCTGGGATTGTTCTTTTTCCCTCTTTCTTGGCTACACAGAAAGGAATTTGTCAGATATAAACATGTGGGTGGTGTTAGATCAATATTGGGTACCCATACTTAAAAAAATATATAATAACAAATGATTAAGTTGTTAGCATGGAATGTTAGGGGATTAAATAATAAGATCAAATGCTCCCTGGTGCTGAACCAGCTGCGTTCGTATGGGGTTGACATTGCCTGTGTTTCAGAAACCCATCTGGTGGGTGGTAAGCAGCTCACCCTGAAACAACGCTGGGTAGGCTGGTTATACCAGGCCCCGTTCACGACCTCATCTAGAGGGGTTGCGCTACTTATAAGGAAATCACTGGCCTTTGTGAGTAACCGGGTGGAAATAGATCCAGGAGGCAGGTTTATCTTCTTGGACTGTATTATCAATGCACTTCCCTTGGTATTATTGGCAATATATATCCCCCCTCCTTTCTCGTATGAAATACTGGTGAAGGCGGTGGCCTTTGCGGCACGTAACCCCTTAGCAGAGATGGTATGTGCCAGGGACTTCAATAACATCTTTGAACCTGCACTGGACAGGTGGAGAGGAGGTTCCCCCACTGGTTCAGCGTCGCGTACCCCCTTCGCAGGGTTCATACGGGATATAGGATGGCGGGACATCTGGCGAGAACGTAATCCTACACGTCCTCAATTCTCGTGTTTTTCCTTGACTTATCAGACCTTCTCTAGAATTGATCTAATACTAACATCACAGTCCTTCATTTCCCGTGTTAAAAACATAGAATATAAGCCACGGGGTATATCCGATCACTCCCCCGTAATAATGGAATTTTCGGATAAACTCGCAAGGGGCCAGGGGTTTTGGAAACTCAACCCAGCATGGTTGCACTATTTGGGGCAGGAGGATGAGATGGTCAAGTTATGGAGCGAATTTTGGGAGATGAATCAGGGCTCTGCAGCGGCGGCTACTGAGTGGAATGCGTTCAAAGCGTATATGCGAGGGGTTTATAGGAAGCAAATAACAGAAAGTACGAGGGCTAAGAAACAACACTTGCAGAAATTGGAGGATGTTTGTTTGGAGTTAGAAGCGGAATATTTGCTGAACAAAGATGAAGCAGTAAAACTTAGTTGGCAACAGGCACAAAAATCCTGGCTGGCGGCCATACAGGACGAGAATGTAAAATTGCTGCTGCACCAGTCCTGTCGGGCTTACCAATCAGCGGATAAAACCTGTTGGTACTTGGCCTATTTGGCCAAGGCGGAGGGACTACCTCGCTGTATAGGACCAATAGTAGATACCCAGGGCCAGCAGATATACGATACCCCGCAAATAGTAATAGTAGTAGTACGTTTATTTATAATAAACGTAAGGGGGGATGTTCTGTAAATACTTCAAGGCTTTATACACCTCCGAGCTTAAGAGCACCCCTGAGGAGATTTTGATTCAGTTAGAAAACTGTAAACTACCTAGCCTCTCCCCATTGGAAAGGCAGGAGCTGGAAGAGCCACTATTGCTGAGTGAGGTCTGCCAGGCCATTAAAGAATTACCTTGCAATAAAGCCCCCGGGTTGGATGGGATTCCAGTGGAGGTCTTTAAAAGACACTCGGATATTATTGCCCCCCAATTCCACCAGACATTAATGCGTTGCTTTGAAGAAGGTGAGATCCCAGCGTCCATGGTAGAAGCTAAGATAACAGTTATTTTAAAGCAGGGGAAGGACCCATCACATTTAGACTCATACCGCCCCATTTCCTTATTATCAAACGAGGCAAAAATATTAGCAAAAATCTTGGCAAATATATTAAAAAGACATATTTTTAAAATAATCCATTCTAATCAGTCCGGCTTTATTCCAGGCAAGTCAACTTCAACTAATCTGCGAAGGCTATTTACCCACTTGCAGTTGCCCCTGGAACCAGATAGCCAACCAGTGGTAGTATCCTTGGATGGTACCAAATCATTCGATATGGTGGAATGGCCATATCTATGGTCCACCCTTAAGGCTTTTGGACTAGGGGCAAACTTCATTAAGTGGATACAACTCCTTTACAACCGCCCCACAGCTAGGGTATCCTTAAATGGATGGACCTCACCATCATTTGGGCTCTCAAGAGGTACCAGGCAGGGGTGCCCCCTTTCCCCTTTGTTGTTCGCACTCGCAATCAAACCCCTGGCCTGTAGGTTGAGATCCCAAAATGACATCCGTGGCTTGCGAACCGCCAACGGTACAGATGTGGTATCACTATATGCAGACGATGTCCTGATTTACTTGTATGATTACAGGTTGTCGCTCCCTAGGGTCATAGAGCTGATTGCTGACTTTGGTAAGCTCTCTAGCTTAAAAATAAACTGGAACAAATCCCATATTCTGTACCTTGGTGGCGCGCCGCTTCAGATGCTTCCTATACCGTCCCCATTAGTATGAACATCTAAGTTCAAATACCTTGGGATACAAATAACTCGTAACTCAGAGGACTTCGTCCAGCAGAACATCCTTCCAATGATGAGTAAAATAGAAACCAAATTTAAGTCATAGGGTAAGCTCCCGCTATCAGTGACGGGCAGGATAAACCTAATTAAAATGGTGGTCCTTCCTCAGCTGTTGTACCTGTTGCAACAATCGCCAATTCCTCTTCCAAAAAAGCTCTTTCGCAAACTTAACAGTAAGCTCTCCTCCTTTATATGGCATAACACGTGACCAAAGGTCCAATTGAATAAACTCATGCTGGATAGGAAGGCAGGTGGACTGGGTCTTCCAGACTTTTTTGCGTATTTTCTAGCCGCCCAACTAGCTCTTTTATGGCCCTGGTTTGAGGAGATGGAGGACAGTGACATAGCCCATGCTTTAGTGGAAGTAACCTCTCCAAGAAGCTGCCCCATAAATAGAATTTTACAAACTAACATCATACCCCGGGATCCACCCCTGGTTAAGCAAGCCATAAAAATCTGGCAGGAAGTTAACAGAAGGTGTAAAATTCAGTCCCTCGACCCAATGCACCCAAAAGACGATCCAACGATCACTATAGAGTCAAGTGCGACCCAGGTCAGAGTAGTTTGGACTAGATATTCCGTAACAACTCTGGGCCAAATATACCTTCCCGGCCGAATTAAAACGTTTGCCGAATTAAAGGCTGAATTCTCACTACCCAAAGAATATTTCTATCGTTTTTTATAGTTAAAAACGGCACTGGCGGCCCGCTTTTGAGACGGCCCCTGTGCCTAGTAGAAAACCTGATTAAGAGAATAATAAGAACAGGTGGGGCGAAAAAATTGGTCAGTAGACTTTATAAATATATTAACAAGGATAAGGGTCTAGGCAGTATGGAGCTATTGAGGCTCAAATGGACCCAGGATATTTGGCCAATAGAGGAGGAAGACTGGTGCTTTGCAGTTTCAAATATTGCTAGAGCTACTAACGCTCTGAGGGTGCAGCAGGTGCAATACTTTATCCTGCAAAGAGCCTACATGTCAACAACACGTATGGTAAAATTTAATGGATGTAGAACTCCGCTCTGCCCGAAATGTAAGCAGGAAGAGGGCACCTTTTTCCACCTTCTTTGGCAGTGTCAGGAGCTAACTATGTTCTGGACAGAGGTAATCCAAGTGATGGTGGATACAGGTGTCCTACGGGCAGTGCTTTCGGCCAGAGGTTGTTTGTTGAATATTCTTGATCTTAACCAGCTGGAACCAGGGGATCAACAGTATGTTACAAATCTTTCTGCTCTAGCAAAAGTAATTATTGCTAGAAATTGGATGGCGAAGGATGGCCCTAAGATAGCCTGCTGGAAAGCATTAGTGAACTACACCGCTAAACATGAAAAATCTCTTGCTATAAGTCGTAACTCGATGCATAAATATTTAAAAAATTGTCACCGCTGGGTCAACTGTTTCCCTATAACGTGTAAATACGCAACTAAATCACTATACACAGTGGAGAGAACAATAATAACATTAAGTATATATATATATATATATATATATATATATATATATATATATATATATATATATATATATATTATAAATTAAATAAATAATTGACAACAATGAAGGTAACACAGTAGAGCACTGGGAATGGGTAAAGTTTAATTTTAAAAAATATAAATAATATTTATATAAGTATAATAAATTTATAAATAAATTTAAGTAACACATAGTGGGTAAAAGATACCTCGTAACAATAACACTAAAATGTAACTATTTACCAAAGAAAGCACTAGGTTAAGCACTCTTAAAATTAAACTGCTTAAAAATTGGAATATTGCACAGAAGTTAAGCACGCACTATCAACGAAACTGGGACACACCGTTGCATAAGATAAACTTTGCATCAATTAGCAAAGTAGTGGTGTAGATCATAAGGAGAAAGATCGACCGGGACTAGGTCAATGTAACTAGGCAGATAGCTTAAAGGAGATAGAGATAAATCCATGGTACTCTTTACGGAACTCCTAATATTAGTTCACTGAGTGGGGGAAGGGGGGGGGGACAGGGGGGGGGGGGGCGGGGGGCTGGTAGGTTTTTTTTTGTATATGTTAAGAACACTATCTTGTTTTGGAAATATTATTGTGTATATTAATGTGATATGTGCGCCCTTTTTTGGGCATATTCTATGTTTTAATATGCAAAAAGGCAAATAAAGAAAACAATAAATAATAATAATAATAAAAAAAAAATAACAGCATCTGAAAATAGTCTGGTATTTTTCCTTCCTGAAGTATTATGTTAAAACATGCTGTCAAGGGTTCTATGAGTTGACTGGCCATGAATTTGTAAAATGCTTTCGTGAAGCCGTTTGGGCCTGGCGCCTTAGCTAGTTTAAGCTGTCCAATAGCCCACCTAACCTCTAAGTTCGTAATTAGACTTGCCAAAGCCTTGGAAAGTTCCACTGGGACCTGTGGTAAAGGTATTGTTTCCCAGAATTCTTTAGTAACGATATAGATGTGGCCACTGGGGACACTCAAAAGCGCTGGTTACTACAGTAGATAAATGTAAATAGAATATTATATTTTTTAGTCCTTTAACCAAGCTGCAGCCGCCTATTCAGAGGAATTGTGTACCTCTCAAAGAACAAAATATATAATTAATGGGCAACCAGCGAACTGGTATCCCTAGGTGGCGCTGCTTAGTCAAAGAACACAATTATTCATTCAAATCCAATTGGAATAAGCATAAATTTATTAAAAATACAATTCATCATAAGAAAACATTTACCTAAACACACATGACATACTACACATAACATACAGTGTCCTTAGGCGAAGCTGATGATTAGCTTTCTGAGGCTTTAATTTTTCAAATTGAGTCATAACATAGAGGCAATTTCGAATATTGAGGCTTATATAGTTACCAGTCCCAAGGGCCGTTGGTAGTGAACAGATTTTTCCCAGGTTTATACTGCAATGTCCTATTGGACTTCCTCCCTTTATCTGAGCCAGATGTTAAATTGTAATCCTTTGGATGGTCAACCTTTAATGAAAAAGGGACCGGCTCCAGGTGGTGTCCGTCCAATGGAACTTTAAGCTGTTTACACAGTTAATACCGTGTGTACACTCACTGCGGCGCTGGGCTGGATTGCTTCCGGGCTGCTATATGCGAGGCTCCCAAGTACGCGTTTCTCCGCCTGTTTGTTCGGTCAGCGGCTTCATCAGCTGGGTGCCTCCATAGCGTCTGCCTCTGTCCTTTTATGCGGTGTCCGTTCGCGCGGTTTCCCAGCGCGAACTTCCGCATATGCGTGTCACACCTCGTTTTCGTGACTCTTATTTATCAAGTCCGGCGGCCATCTTTATTTTTACATCCAAGCCTCATTCTGGATGTCCAATACCTTTCAAGTTGGCGGCCATCTTTTTAAATATAGGAAATCATATCTCTCACGTATATATTTGCGTTTCAAGCCTCAGTATATTTTCCAAGCTTCGTATTACAACCCGGATTTTTTATTTATTTATTTTATAGCCTCATTGCCTCATATTCATTTTCGATCTTTATTCATTTCAATAAGCCTCATTCATCATTTATATATATCTCAGCTCGCCAATTTTAACAATTATATTTATTCATGATTTTATACATGATTTTCTACAAACATACATAATACTAAACTATATATAGAAAATATAATATAATATAATTAAAACATATATAATTGCTATATTCATATACATAATACACAATCATTATATTAAATTATGCCAATTCCCATTATTGGGTTAGGTATATTTTGATGAATTTATATATGCTAAAAAATCTTTAAAAAATCTTTAAAAAATATATATGATAATTCATGCACTGCTTCTGGTGTTGTATTTCCTTATATCTCTACAATGGGATATCCCACCCTCCCCCTCCCTCTTAAAGACACCCTCCCCCATCCCCCCTCCCTTCCCCCCCCCCCTTTCTGGTGGTACCCTAGAGCTCATAATCAGTTACAGACAGTATTTTTCTAGATATTATTCATTTCAATAGTATCATTTAAACCCTGGGGTACCAGACTTCTTAGTCTGAATATCCAAAAAGCTTCGCGTCTACATAACTGTACATATCTATCTCCTCCTCTATCTGACCGAAGTACATGTTCAATGCCAATCATGGTCATTCCCCTTATATCTCCTTTTTGACATTTTGCAAAATGTTTATATAAACTATTACCAAGCGTCATTTTGGAGATATTTCTTCTATGCTCCATATATCTTACATGCAGATTGCGAATTGTTCGACCTACATATTGTAGGCCACATTTGCACGTTAATAGGTATATAATATATTCAGTTTTGCAGTTAATAAATTCTTTAATGGGGAATTTTTCCCCAGAGGGATAGGATAGAAACTCAGTGGTTTTCCTTACATTATATTTACAGGGTGTACATTTGTCCCCTCCACATGTGTAATACCCCTTAGGTTTTTCTGGTAACCACGTGGGTTTTTGGACTTGTTTGTCTTTATTCTTAAAGAAACTGGGAGCCAGTCTATTTTTCAGGTTGTTGGATCTTCTAAACACTACAGTATTTTTTATCTTTGTCTCGGTTTTCATAATCTCGTCTAATTCTAAAAGGTGAAGATTTTTCTTAACTATCCTTTTAATTCCCATGGCTTCTGTATTATATTGGGTCACAAACACTACTCCCTTCTCCTTCCTTTGTTCCTCGTCATCTTTTTTGTTCTTAATTTTTGACCTCAGTAGATCCCCTCTATCCATTCTCCTAACTACTTCAAGGGAGTCATCCAAGATTTTCTCAGGGTAACCTTGATCTAGAAAAGACTGGTAGATGTTGCCACTCTGTTTTTCAAAAGCTTCCTGTGTAGAGCAATTCCTTTTGATTCTCATGAACTGACTCTTAGGAATATTGTTTTTCCACTTAACATGATGATTGCTCGTATATTCGAGATATCTATTTTGATCCACAGACTTCACATAAGTCTTGGTCGTTATTTTTCCATTCTCTATCACGAGAGCAATATCCAAGAAATTCACACTTTCCTGGTGAAATGTGCTAGTAAATTTTAAACCATATAAATTATTATTTAACTCTTCAATAAAATTTAATACCGACTCTTGATCCCCCTCCCAAACAAAAATAAGGTCGTCTATGTACCTACCATAGAGGACCAGGTTCCCCCCATATCCGCCGCCCCACACATGGTGTTCCTCGAAACATCCCATGAGCAGGTTGGCGAAGCTAGGGGCGAACCTGGTCCCCATGGCGGTACCCTTAGACTGTAAATAAAAACTTGAATCAAAAACAAAATAATTATGTGTAAGTATAAATTGAATTGACTGTAAAATAAATTGACAAAGTTCTTGTGATATCTCTGGATCTTTAACCAGGTAATTTTCTACTGCTTTGACCCCTAAATTGTGCTCTATATTGGAATATAGTGATTCCACATCACTAGTGATGAAATAATAACTGTCCTTCCATTGAATTCCATTAATTTTTTGTAAAAAGTGTGTCGTGTCCTTTATATATGAATCTAACTGTAAAACATATTTTTGAAGATAATTGTCAACAAAAAAAGATAAATTATTAGTCATTGATCCAATACCGGCTATGATAGGCCTGCCCGGAGGGCAGGAAAGTGTCTTATGTATTTTTGGTAAAAAATAATAAGTGGGTGTAATTGGTTGTGGGGTGAAAAGAAAAGTGCGAACCTCTTTGGATATTGCTCCCGTGTATAGGCCTTCTTCCAATAGATCTTTAAATTCATTCTGAAATTTCAGAGTGGGATCACTCACCAGTTTAACATAATATTCTGTATTGTCCACAGAATGATTGTGTATTATGTATATAAATATAGCAATTATATATGTTTTAATTATATTATATTATATTTTCTATATATAGTTTAGTATTATGTATGTTTGTAGAAAATCATGTATAAAATCATGAATAAATATAATTGTTAAAATTGGCGAGCTGAGATATATATAAATGATGAATGAGGCTTATTGAAATGAATAAAGATCGAAAATGAATATGAGGCAATGAGGCTATAAAATAAATAAATAAAAAATCCGGGTTGTAATACGAGGCTTGGAAAATATACTGAGGCTTGAAACGCAAATATATACGTGAGAGATATGATTTCCTATATTTAAAAAGATGGCCGCCAACTTGAAAGGTATTGGACATCCAGAATGAGGCTTGGATGTAAAAATAAAGATGGCCGCTGGACTTGATAAATAAGAGTCACGAAAACGAGGTGTGACACGCATATGCGGAAGTTCGCGCTGGGAAACCGCGCGAACGGACACCGCATAAAAGGACAGAGGCAGACGCTATGGAGGCACCCAGCTGATGAAGCCGCTGACCGAACAAACAGGCGGAGAAACGCGTACTTGGGAGCCTCGCATATAGCAGCCCGGAAGCAATCCAGCCCAGCGCCGCAGTGAGTGTACACACGGTATTAACTGTGTAAACAGCTTAAAGTTCCATTGGACGGACACCACCTGGAGCCGGTCCCTTTTTCATTAAAGGTTGACCATCCAAAGGATTACAATTTAACATCTGGCTCAGATAAAGGGAGGAAGTCCAATAGGACATTGCAGTATAAACCTGGGAAAAATCTGTTCACTACCAACGGCCCTTGGGACTGGTAACTATATAAGCCTCAATATTCGAAATTGCCTCTATGTTATGACTCAATTTGAAAAATTAAAGCCTCAGAAAGCTAATCATCAGCTTCGCCTAAGGACACTGTATGTTATGTGTAGTATGTCATGTGTGTTTAGGTAAATGTTTTCTTATGATGAATTGTATTTTTAATAAATTTATGCTTATTCCAATTGGATTTGAATGAATAATTGTGTTCTTTGACTAAGCAGCGCCACCTAGGGATACCAGTTCGCTGGTTGCCCATTAATTATATATTTTGTTCTTTAGTAACGGATCTATTCGTATGAATAGGGAGTCGGGTATCGCTATTTTGCTCATCCGGGGTCGCACTAGGTGGGGTGTAAAGTTTTTCATAATTATCTTTTAGCACTTTCGCTATCTGTGCATCTGATGTGGTTAATGTATTGTCTTGTTGTATCAAGGGTGGATTACTATTTGTTGTCTAGAACCTTGCATTAAGTTGGATAATACTTTCCCAACTTTATTTCCAAAGGTGTAAAATTTTTAATTCACATTAAATAAATATTTATCTCCCTGTTTTTGTAAATGTTCATTATATAATGATTTTTCTGCTTGATATATTGCTTTATTTTCTAAAGTTGGGTCCATTTTAAATTTCTGAAAGGATTCTGTTCATTTATGTTGCAGTTCTGGCTGTCTGCCAGAAGAGAAGGGGATTTGAATGTAAAAATTCCTTATTCTCAGAACAGTAATAGTCCCAAGATTTCTGAATGGTTTCTTGCATACCTCAGGTCTAGGACAAATGAGATGGAAATCTCCACTGTGACTTAGTCTTCTTATCATCTTGAAAAATTATGGATGCAGTTATTAACCCATGATCTGATAGTACTGGGGCCAAAATATCAGCTGAAGCAAGTTTTGGAAAGAGCGGCTCTGCAATAAGTATGTAGTCTATTCTAGACCAAGTATTGTGTGCCATTGAGAGGCAAGTATACTCTCTTTCTTCTGGGTTTAAAGCCCTCCATGCAGGGCCGGCGCTACCCACTCAGCAGCTCCTGCAATGCAGGGAGGCGCCATGCTGAAAAGGCGCTGTCTCCCTCCCTGCTCTGCTAAAGCTGCCTCAGCCCTCACTGTCACTGCCTCCTGCACGCTGCCCGCAGCGCCTGTCTGACAGCGGGCGGCAGTATGGAGAGGCTGAGCAGCTCCCTGCACTGCGCACACTGTCCTCCTCCTGCGACCTGCCCCCTCTTCCTCACGGACACTTGCGCTGAGGGATATAGCGCTGTCTGTGAATGCCTGGATGACATGTCATGTCCAGATCCACCCCATACCCATTGCTCCCTGCGCCTGTCAGCTGTCAGTCAAATGACGAACAGGCAGCAGCGCCGCCTCCCCTTCCTTCCCTTTTCTCAGTGTGCTGTGCCAGTGCCATTGCCAGTCCTCAACACTCCTTCCCTCTATCTCCTCCCCTCTTCTTCATCTCCCCCTTCTCTCCCCTCCTTTCCCCCTCAGTCACGAGTGCTGCACATACTTTTTGTACTGCTTTTGGATCGAATCGCACACACATTGCACGCATGCCATGTGATGCGATCTAGCCCATAACGTATGCGATTCTCGCAGTGTGCATGGGCACCTTTAGTGCCTGCAACATTTTGCGGACACAGCACTGAGATTGTCTATGCATACTTGTACATGCGCCCGAGATCCTCCATAGGATCGCATGTTGCATACACTCCCACAATCGGGCTGCAGCTTGTTGCAATGGCAATGTGAAAGGGCGTAAAATGTATGGTTTGCAGGAGGGCGCCGGACACCCTAGCACCGGCCCTGCCTCCATGAATCTATCATATTGTCAAGACTGTCTGACAGACGTTTATTTTCTTTCTGCAAACTTTAGACTGACTTCTGTAGAGATAGAATCTGGTCTGTGTTCTTCCCAATCCTATCCTCTGTCTCTGAGACCCGGGTTGTGAGTGAGTGTAACTGCGTAGCTATATCATTCACAGCTTTCTGCAATAATGGTGCCATAGTAGATTGAATTGCTGCCACCAGATCATTATATGTGAGTGTGGATATACTTGCATTATCCTGGGCAGAATCCGGGTGGCATTCTGGCTCAGTAATTGCCTTTTTTTGACGCGGGAGTCCCCTGGGCGTTGTCCTGTCCCGACGCCATGTTGTGGTCACCTCTCTGCTTCTCCAGTCGTTGAGGCTGCTCACTCCATGACGCCGGAAGCGGAAGTCACTTTGACACATTTTTTAGGGACAAAACCACATTCTAACTTCAGACAAGGGGTATGTGCACCCGGAGAAGCACACCTTTCATCGCCGAAGATGGTGGGTGAGTATAATTTCCATCCACAGGTACCCCTATTGGATTCTATGTAGCTTTCTTATTTTTACTTTAACATATTTTTAGGGACAGAACCATGCACATATCTCACTGATGCATGGTTTAGTCAATTTCGCCAGTCAGAGCCTGGTCTTTTTAAGTTGCAATTTTTAGTAAGGTTTACTAAAGATTGCACACTATTACATTTGCGAATTGTATATTTTTTAATGGCAAAACATATGGATGTGAATTTATGGGTCTTTTGAAATCTCTACACCTCCCACCACTGGCAATCCTATACTGCCACCAAAGCCAACACCCCACAATGCAGACACTGTCAGCACTCCTACACTGATTACACTATTATTTTCTTGGTACTTGTGTAGTACCAGGGCACCAAATTAACATACGTATGCAAGCGTAAGTAAATTGCATCGCACGGCCCATTTTAGTGGCGTGCGATGCAATCTCAGTATTTAATATGGTATGGACGTTTGGTGGTTAGCGTAGCTGTGCTTTCTGAATAAGAGTAGGCTGTGCAAACAGCGTAGTCAGTCAAAACTTGCGTAAGTGTTCCCGGTCCCTGTCAGATTCAGTCTTAGGTGAATAACTGAGAGTGATGGCTGTATTAGGGAGAGCTGAGAATGCGATGGAGGTGACAGTGATTGCTGGTGAACCAATCACCAAGTTGACCTTGCCAAACACAGAGGAGGAGGCTGTTATGTTTTTCCAGCGCCACCAGTTGCTTCCGGTCATGCAAAATTGTGTGAACGGCCACCCGATGCAGCTATCTCTGAAGGAAAGCATGTGGCGCTGCCACATTAAGGCCTGTCCGAAAAAGGTGAGCCTCAGAGCGGCGCACTGGTTCCCGGGGTGACGATTACCCTTCTTCACCCTTGTCCGCTTTATCTACTCATGGGCGGAGGAGATGACAAGTATGGCGTATTGTGACCGGGAGCTGCACATGTCAAATAAAACCGCTGTGCAGTACAATGGCTTGATGCGGGAGGCATGCACTATGGACTTAATTTCCCAGCCCCATAGTCAAATTGGCGGTCCTGGCATGGTGGTCAAAGTGGACAAAAGTCTATTTGTCAATCGCAAAAGTCATGTGGGAAGGATGCTGCCTCAGCAGTGGATTTTTGGAGGGATCTGCAGGGAGACTGGTGCCTGCTTTGTCAGTGCAGTGGAGAAGCGAGATGCCACTATGTTGATGGCCACCATCAACGAATTTGTAGCTCCTGGATCGATGATCTATTCGGATTGTTGGAAGGCCTACAACACGGACCAGCTTCAGCAGGCCGGATATGAGCAAGCGCGTGTGAACCATCGATATAACTTTGTTGACCCGGACTCAGGGGTTCACACGCAGAATATAGAGCGGCTGTGGAGGACATGTAAATGGCGAAACAAGCGTCAAAGAGGCACCTCCTGCAAACATTTGGATTCATACCTGGAGGAATTTATGTGGAGAAAGACTCTGGGTGCTAGTAATCCATTTTTTCGCAATCTACATGCTCTGACGCTGCTGCCGAAGGCAAATGCACTGTCTTCATAGTGACTCTATTTTTCTTAATTAATTGTTGTTTAATTTGATTTCTCTTTATAAATGTTATTAATTAATATGTTATATTTATCATTCATTATTAAGTAAATTTAAAGTTAATCATTAACACATGTTGTCATTACTGTGTTAGATGTATGATATGGCCGGTGTGAATGTGCTCCTAAAACACCCCCACTATCCACTCCACCCTGAAGCGTGGTGAGTGCAGCGAGCCCCACGAGGGACGGCGGTACGCGTCCTCCTGACCTTTTCATACCCCCACTATCCATGTCGGGGTCAAGTTGATTTGATATAGTGTGGCTAGCACAGAGAGCCACTGAGCCCGAAGCGTGGCGAGCGTAGTGAGCCCCATGAGGGGACACTGAATACTGTACATGTAACGTAATCAGCGTCCCCTCGTGGGGCTCGCTGCGCTCACTACGCTTCGGGCTTCACACTATGTAACATCGACTCCACGCCGACGTGGATAGTGGGGGTTTGAAAAGGTCGGGAGGACGCGTTCCGCCGCCGATCGCCACGCTTCTGGGTGGGGAGAATAGTGGGGGATACCTAAAAATCTCATTGCATGTCATTGCAGTGCATTGCGATTTTGCATGAGGTGCGATAAGCCCGTGGTCAGAGAGCAGTGAATAAATTACTTAGGAACATCGCATCGCACAGCACTAAAACGGGACATGCCCTGGTACTACACAAGTACCATTTTCTTAACCATCACCATTGAATTGAGCACACCACAAGCACATCTGTACTGATGTCACAGCCAGAACTCTTGTTTTGCCATCACCCCGTTCTGAGGACAACACCAGCACCCATGCACTGCCAACACCATCCAACCTGCACTGTATCCATCTCACAATATATTATGCACTGACGTCACGAGTGTTCTTAGCCCCTCCTACCGTATGGATCGCTCACACCGTCCGAATGCTGTAAGATGCAGAGCAAATAGACCACGAGTGGATGTTTCATGCAAACACCTCCCCCATCTGTGGGAACCTCCCCCATTCTCCGATGGTCGCCGACCATCGAATAATCGAATGATGGACCAAGCGGCAGCACCGAGTGCTCCAGACCATTCGGACATTTTTCCATATGAAAGCAGGGATATGGCCGGATTACCATACGTACGCATATGGTAATGAGCCCCAACATCCCTTCATGCCCCTCTCCACCCCCTGCTTTGATGGTTCTGACCTATCATTTTCTGCACAGAACACACGCCATGTTCAGACGTGCGAGGCGTTCGCACATGTACAGAAACGCCTATGCACAAGCGCAAACATCGGATGTCCGACCGCACAAGCAGCCATCTGACTCAATCAGAATAAGGGCCTATATCCAACCCACTCCGTATCCAGCACTGTTTCTAATCCACACTATTTCCATTTTGTATACAAACTGCACTGTATCCAACACACAGTATGGGGGTCATTCTGGTTCTATAGCTCCCACATGTGAATGATGTTATGTTTCTGCACATGTGCATAATTATTTATGCGAATGTGCAGGCTCTCTTGGCAAATGGACTCAGCAACTTGCATAGTTTCCAGTCTTTCGCAAGGAGCAGTGCAGGTGGGAACGAGTTGCACCCATGGGAACGCACAGAGTTTCATGGGCATCCCCCATGAAAACTCTAGGTGTTGCCATTGGATTGCAGGTGGGAGGAGGTGTGCCATGGATGGGCAGCTGAACATAACATAATGTCTGCTGCCTGCCCTGTCTTTGGCCGAAAGCCCACAAATACAGATGGAGCCTGCTCCATCTTTGCAGGGGCTGGCGATTCTATGCACTGCCAACACTGCCAGCGGCCGGCTCTTACCAGGGGCGCACGCGACAAGATGCTAGCGCGTGCCCCGTGGCTATGGAGCTGGATCCGCTGCCCGCCGCCTCCCCCACCATTGCCCCCTGTGCCCTTCGCCGCCTCGCCATCCCCCTATCCTTGCCCATCTCCCTGAAGATTAGACGTGCAGGATGCTGCCGTGTAGCCATCCTGAAACTGGGACACATGTGCGTATGAGACGCACATGCATCCCAGTCACATGGAGTGCCTCTGCGCTGGCGAACGTGACAGGGCACCTCTTGACTTATACAGCAGATGGACAACCTCACTGGACTTATCCTGCAGACAGGGTAGATCTCCTTGATGTATATGGCAGACTGGGAAGCACTACTGGATTTATACTGCACCAATAGACTTATATGACAGGGCACCCCTGGTATGGTAGAGAGGGCACCCCTTTACGAATATGGAAGACTGTGAAGCACCACTCGACTTATATGGCATACAGGGCAGAACCCCTTGACTTATAAAAAAAACAGGGCACCCCTTGATTTATATAGTAAATAAGGCACCTTTGACTCAGACAGGGCAGCACCACAGTACTTATGTGGCAGAAAGGGCAGCACCACTGGACTAATAAAGCTCACAGGGCACCCCATGACTTATATGGAAGACAGGGCACCCCTTGATTAATACAGCAGGTAGGGAAGCACCACTGGACATATACAGCAGACAGGTTAACCCTTGACTGATACGGTAGACAAGGAAGCACCATTGAACTTATAAAATATGTCAGACAGGGCAGCACACCTTGACTTTTACAGCAGACAGGGCAGCAACTGACTTATACAGCAGACAGGGTAGAACCACTGGATTTATACCTCAGACGGGTTAGCTCTCCTTGACTTATAAGGCAGACAGGGCACCCTTGACTTATATGGCAGGTGGGGCAGCAACACTGGCTTAAACATCATACAGGTGCAGCCAGTGCTCGAAGTGGAATTTTAGAAGTTGGGGTATGGAAATTTAACCCCTCCAGGACCCTCACTCACCAAACACCCCCCCCCCCCCCCGGAGCCTCACTTTCCTATCCCTCCTGGGACATTCACTTCCCTATCACTCCTGGAACCCTCACTTCCCTAACCCTCCTGGGACCCTCACTTCCCTATCCCTCCCAAGGCCAGATAGCATCTCACCTGATCCCTACTTCTCCCAAGCCATACAGTAGCAGCTCACTTGCTGTGAATGCAGTTCCTTGGCAGCTGGGCTTAGGCTATGGAATGTTGTAGTGTGGATCTGTGATGGGTGCAGCTGCTGGAGGATCCAGCAGATTCCTGATCTTCTGTGTGGCCACTGAGTATATATTACAGACTGGGGGCCAGACTGCGCTGCGCTCGCCACCAGCAGCAGTATATGGCAGACTAGGCAGCACTGGACTTTTCACATATCTGGCAACAACATTGAACTTATACCACAGACAAGGCAGCACCAATGGATAGATACAGCAGACAGGGCACCCTTGTCCTATTCGGCACATACAGTAGGCCACCCTTTGAGTTATACAGCAGAAAATGCAGCACCACTTGACTCATATGACAACAGCCATTTCAAATGCTCAGTGCAGATTTCCTCATGCGCGCCGAGGAAAACTGCACTGAGCAGTTGAAACGGCTGTTTGGTCGTGCTTGTGTTTCACTACATGTCCTGATAAAACTATGCTGGACCATTCAATTTAAGTGCCGGTTCTAAATAACTTTTTGCAGGATAACAATAGTAGACGGCCACTATACCACAAAGTTCCCAGAGTACTGGGCAACACAAAACGACATACACTTCCCAATAGTGGTTCAGCACCTTTAACTTATTCCATAGTCCATATGTGTTCATCCAACTTGAAATGAAGCAAAGATTTTTCCAAGTTAAAAGTTGATTTTGATTTTCAATGAATAGTGATTGATGTTACAGCAGTACCAAATCATTTTGTCTAAATCGACTTCATCAGGGGAGTGAATAACATTAAATATTTATTGATTACCAATCAAGATGATTGATAAATATAGTTCCGGTGGATAAATATTAAAACCAGAGTCAGCCTCCGTGCTGAATGATGTAGTGTCTCTCAGATCGCTCAGCACACATCGGTCAGCACACAGCGATGCACCAGTGATATGTGCTGAGAGATCTGTCACTAGGCATCAGTTTGAGAGACTCTTGCCTAGAATTTTACAATAATTTGGGAAACACTAGAAAAGTTTTGCTTAGAATAAAATTTATTAAGAAAAAGAAAGTCTCAAAATCAAATACAGAAGTTACATTTCCTCTACATATTATTATATGATTCAAAGACATTATTTTGATTAATATGATAGATAAGCAGGTTCCCTTGTATGACCATAAATCATAATTCTGCCATGAAACAGGATTTCACTGGGGTTCAGCACCTAAAAAAGAATATAAAAACCGTAGTATTAGCATTTGAATATTGCAATATTACAGACATTTTTACAGATATATGACCAGATTCAGGCATAATCGCTCATCTGCAAATTTACAGATGTTTGTGAGTACATAGCGCACCCCAGACTGCGTAAATCTCACAATCCACTCCCCCATCTCAGATCCATATGCAATTCACTCCCCACTAAATGATTTTCTCAGTCTGTGCAAATGAGATAGAATGGCACTGGCACTGACATCACACACCCTTCCTTAAAACACCTGAGCACACCTGTGCTTTTCAGACACTCCAAGAACATTGCAGATTTACGCCCCTAAAAGCTGACTTTCTGTCTGTAAAATTGCCATGGGGTTTGTGAATAGATATTTTTGCTAGATAGACTTTGAATCTCGCATACACGCACTGATCCATACATATGGCGCAGTCATTTGATAATCAAACAGATTTTGAATTTGCACATCAGCAATCAGGTCTAAATAACCCACAGATTGTGTTTCTTGTAATGATGGAACAGCCAGCACCTGTGATATGGAGGATAATGTCATATTAACCACTTCAGTGGTATGCACAGAAATTTTCCAGATTGAGATGCGCTGCCAGAGTGGGTTCTCCTGGAAATTTTGAGGCATGCCATTGATATTTAGGGGTGTGGCAGTGGTATCACCAGCGGCACAACACTGGTGCACTACAATCTGGCACCAACGCTCCACCCCCCATTGCCTTACCCCCCCTGCCATATGTCATTCACCTTCAATCCTTTCTGTAGCACCTCACAGATGTTTGGGGCCGTTCAAGCACCTGTTTGTTTGGGTACCCTAACACACGAATGACTGAATGCTATGAGCGGTGGCTACAAGTAATAAGCGACAGGAGCAGCCCCAGGGGAGAAGGGGCTGCTGCAGAAGAACAGTTGACAGCCCTTTCACTGGTGAATATTTCTGGGGCAGAACAACCCTGCCCTGGTAGGCTTGTCCTCCCCCAGGAAAACCCACCACTTAAGGGATTAATCTTGACAACTTTGTGTTAGAGCAACATGGTTTGGAGCTAACACAATTACAGTCTTCCAATACTTTTGTTTATCCAAAGTGAAACAAAAAGCTCTATTGGTATTTTCAAGTATATTACACACTTATATGTACATTTTAGATAAGAATATAAATGTTATTCTGCTGATTTAGTTGTGATTTTGTTTGTCATCACAGATCTAAAATGAATACAATTTCAGAAGCGAGCTTTATTATAGTATTTAAGCCATGTACCCCAAAAACTTTTACATTGTTATTTCAGACACAAAGCAAATGAATAGACTTTGTGGATATTAGACTTATACTGTATTTTATACATACTCAGATGAGTTTTATTTCATAAATAGTATTATATTGTAGTTCTGCCTTCAACTACCATCTAGGACAAGTCTTTATTTTGGTGTCCTATATTTAGGGCATTCTCAGTTGCAATGGTTATAACAAAGCAGTTTTGGAATCAATCCAATAGAATAAATATTTTTTCTAATCCATTTTATTTTCCAGCGGTAAGCTAATTTATGTCACTACCCTAAGCTGGCTATTTTACCTTCATCAATTCAAAGGAGTAAATTTACTATGATGGGAGTTCTATTGAAGATGGAATGTTGCCCATAGTAACCAAACAGATTATATCTATTATCTTATAGAAGGTGCTAAATAAATAAGAAGTAGAATCTGATTGGTGGCTATGGGCTCCATCCCTTCTTCAATGGTAATCTTAGTAAATGTTACCATATAGGCATATAGATATTGTTTTATACCATCATTAATGTAATGTGATTTTAACCATAGTATATATTATGTATGTGTATATAAAAATAGGAATAGCTTAATAATTAGGACATCAGAGTTTAATGTTTAGACATCATAGTATAGCTTTTGGGTTTACTAAATAATATGAATGACCACTTTGTAACATATCAAATGCAACAATTAATTTAGGAGACAAAATGTCTAAGGCATACTATTAAGCAGATATAGTGTTGTTACCCTCCCCAGATATATCTATATTTATTAAGTAAGCAATGTATACACTATGGGCCAGACTCCAGCCATCTGGTTTCCTTTCTGGAGAATGTAGCTGCTAGTACATCATCCAAGTTACTTTGCAGGACAGACAAGACACTATTGTATTTTGACAACAGGAGTGTAAAATAGATTGATGCACAGGAAGAGCCCAGAAACAGGCAATGGAGATTACCACTAGCGTCCAGACAAGCAGGAGACCCTGTCACCATTAACATCCATAAATTCAATAACGTCATGAGAACAGGGAACTTCAATTCATGTATTTGTGATATAAGGAGAGAGATAGAGTAGACATTCACTCACATTCGCACACAGACACACACGGACAGTCAGCAAGAAACCCATTCAGTGAGTCAGGAGGAGAGATGTGAGCCACGAGCAGGAGAGAGGAACGGAACCTAGAAGCGATGGGCTGGAGTGAGTGAGTAATCATGGTAGATATAAATGTTCAGTTGTTGATAAAGTTATGGAATACTGAAGTCTACAATTTATCAATAACGTCATGAGAACAGGGAACTTCAATTCATGTATTTGTGATATAAGGAGAGAGATAGAGTAGACATTCACTCACATTCGCACACAGACACACACGGACAGTCAGCAAGAAACCCATTCAGTGAGTCAGGAGGAGAGATGTGAGCCACGAGCAGGAGAGAGGAACGGAACCTAGAAGCGATGGGCTGGAGTGAGTGAGTAATCATGGTAGATATAAATGTTCAGTTGTTGATAAAGTTATGGAATACTGAAGTCTACAATTTATGTTAGTTTTATAGCAGTCTTAAGTCTGTCAATTGTTTAATGTTGTTTTAGGTAATATAAGCAAGGAGGCGTATATAAATATATATATAATAGCATATACATTAATTACTGTGTTACAATTATTCTGTATGGTTTGTTTGCCTATAAATAAAATCCTCCAATTGGAGCTAAAATTACAAGTCTCGAACTCTCATATTTGGGGAATCAAATTATGACAAGTACTCTGCATATTGTATTGTAAGGTCTATTAGAATATAATTGCAGATGTCAAATATATATGTTATTATATCAATACCAGATATAATAAATATATTTTATATAATATTTCAATCTCAATAACCCTTATTGGGATAAGAGAGATATATGATCCCTAAAATAAAACTCTACAATGGCGACCGCAGCAGGACTTGTGAATTTTGGTATCTGATTGTATGATTATAATATTTATAAGGAGTAGCAGATGCGTGAAGCTGGCTACCTAACCTACAGAATCACAGTGAGGATGTATCTAGGAAAACGTAATACTATTGTGTATTTTTATCTTGCATTGTTTGTAGACCTAGAATAACGTATTGGTGAAACAGAACTGATATTCCATTGTTACCATTATCTGGGAGTGCACGCTTAGATATTGATAATATGGCATTATTCAGAAACATTTTTAACTAATACTACATTTACTAGGCTCAGCACAAGGGCTGGTTAGCCTGCTGACACATTGCAAGATCACAATGGGGTATGTTACTAAATAGGCACTTGATAATTGTAAAGGCCTAGAATAAATAAACAGTGGAAATGAGCATTTCCAAATAAATTAAAATTAGTACCAGATATTAGAGTTAACTTTGAGAATCCGGACACTCTCATTGGGAGGATATCTTGTGTACAAAAGTATAAATACAGCATTGTAAAATAAGTGCAATGTTGAAAATGAAAAGAGTTGCTGTAGCATTTAGGAAACTGCACAGAGCAGCGACTTTAGAAGTTAAGCAGGAATGTAAAGAGAAATCAGGTTCACATCTTAAGAGCTCATGCCTCAAAATGAATGCAAAGGTGCATTGCTTCTTAAAATCCCTAAAGGTTAAGAAGTGTACTCAGAAGAATTCTGAGACAAAAGTAAATTTTCTGGTAGATTGTGAACAAACTGCCCAGATCTCTCATGAAGGGATCACAGAAGCACCCAGCAAAGTTGTTAGGAGCAGGGATGAGACCACAGAGGGGCTCATTCACAAACAGACTACAAAGTCTGAAATGGTCACAGATGCTAATCAGGGCTCTGTAATAGAGAGAGAACGTAATATTACTACAAATAAGGCAGGAGCAATGAGAGATGTCCCCTGTACTGTTTTGATTAAGGGGGGAGATCAGTACAATAAGGAGAGTGATTCTGCAAAATCCACACTCATAGTCCCTATTGTGACAAAAGAAATTGTGTTGCCCTCAGGGGAAGGGGAACAGACAATAACCTTGTATGAACACACTCCAATTGTAGGTAAAGTTGTCACAGAATTAAATGAGCAAATGTATTCAGCCACAAATATGTCTGAGCTGAGCAATGGCATGAATTTGAGCATGCATGATCACACAAAAGGTTCCACCATCTCTGTAACCCCCACACAGCAGTTAGAGACATCTAGTGGTGGAGCAAATGTCCACAGTCTCTTAGAGAGACCACATGCAGAGTGTCAATCTGTGAACACCACACAGAAGTACAGGAATGCTAAAAAGCATCACCAGGATGAGAATGTTTATATGTCCTGGAGTCCTAACCATTTTATTTTAGGTTTGGTCAAACATGAAGCTCCGAGTCATACCAAGCATATATGGCACAGACTAACCAGTTTTTCGCCCCACAAGTATATTTTTCAGAAGCTCCAAGTTTCCAGACTGAAGAGACTCGCAGGACCACCAAAAGCAAATCAAGATAGGATGCATCATGGCAATGACAACAGGGAGTATTGTTCATTTACTTTATAGATTAAATCTAGTTATTGGGTGGTGTAAGGAACTGCCACATGTTTAAATGGATACAAGATCCAGATTAAATGTAACCTGCATCATACCTGCAGCAAAGTTTATGTTGTCAGTGACATATACTATTACATAGAGGAGAGAAATGGTACAAACCAGAAAACATGGCCAGCAATGTTGGACCAGCAGATAGCACAAAAGATATAGCTAGCAATGTCACACCACTAGCAATAATAGTAATTGTATTTCTTTTTGTTTCAATTTTAGGTTACAAGTTCTGCACAAGCAGCTTTAATACAAATGGATGCAAAACCCCAAACAAAGCTCCAATTTACACCAAAGTTCTACTAACCCTTTTATTGCTGCAATTATGCAAAGAGCCAGTACCTCGCACAGCTTGTATTTGTCACCTAAGGAGGATCCAAAACCTGTCACATGGACAAAAATCAAAGGACTTTTTTTTTATTAGTTTATTTTTCTTTCTTCAGTCCTTCAGAGAAGGAAAAGGTTTAAATACAGCAACTACTATTTGTTTTCTGGACACATGGACAAAATCCCCTTTTCTCTTCTTCAGGAGAAGTTCATTAACCCCCTCACTACAGCAATCATTGTTTGTTTGTTTGTCAGGACACTGTGACACATGGACATTCCATTTACAGTGTGCTTTATTCTAACCACCAAGCATGCAGAATCCGTTTGTACATACATTTTTAATTGCCGATCAATTCACACATATGATCTTCATTCTTATGTAACTGTATATACCTTGTAAATATTTTATTTTTTCTTCATATTCTTCATATGAGTATATGCTGATTATATATACGCTTCCTTCTTAAAAAGCTTCAAACTAATTTAAATATCAGACAAAGAATGGTATGCCTTACATCAAATTGTAAAAGAGAAACGTTTTGTTAGTTGTTGAGATGGACCAATCTCTTAATACAGACATAACCAAGTCTAAGAGAATGAACAATAGCATAGATGGGATATTGTAGTTATTTTATATGCACATGGCTGCATATCACACACACTGGATGGAATCAGATATAGTCAAACCCATTCTTAACAGATATCTAATATTTGTTTGAAGCAAAATCATAGTCATTTATTGTATTGATAGGATGTTGTCATAGATACGTCAAATCAAAATATCATTGTTAGTTATAGGATTTAGCTGGTGTATGGTTATTTTAGTTTAAGATAAGATAGCATATAGGAAGGTAGGTAAGAGATCAGAGACTGAATGGTAAATTATTATTCAGTGAGGAAATTTAGTATAAATGGAGTGGATCCTTTAGAATCTACCCCAGACATTTACCTGCCAATGCCTGAAGATAAATGTTCTTACCAACCAGTAAAGCAAAAATACTTGGTTAAAGTTTCAACTGCTGTATTCAACATCACAAACTGTTTTGTTCAACACAACGAGGTTGGGGTTAAAGAGAGACATGGACACTTATCATGATTGCAGCGCGATAATCTTAAAGGACGCACAAGGACACTTGTCACGATCACAGCGATAATCTTAAAGGACGCACAAGGACACTTGTCACGATCACAGCGATAATCGTAAAGGATCGTAAAGGACATACAAAGCAAACTCGCTAAGGACTGCATTAATGAGGCTTATCAAAGGCACTGTGTTTTGCAAAACTGTGGTGAAGAAATTTATCAAGACCACAGCACTCCAAGGGCCACACAAGTAAAGCAACATTTCAAGCAAGTAAACAGCCTCTATACATGTAAAGCAACATTTCAAGCAAGTCAACAGCCTCTATGAAGAATTCTACTTCTACGTGCATTATACTGCAAATGTAAAGTGTCTCCAAGAACTACAACCCACACAGGTGACAGCCCTCAGCCAGGAAATCACTGTGAGCAACAGTACAAGGAAAGTGTCCTCACACATCGACCAAACAAGATCTACAAGGCAAGCCGTGGCGTGGCATATAACTGTCTGTAGCAATGAAAATATTTTCCTCATGAATGCTGAATATAAATAACCTCTGTCCCTGGTCAAATTTAGTTATTATAGGGTAAATCAGGTTAATTAAATGAAGGATATTTCATACCAATGGTTAATTTATGTTTAGGATAGTTTGAAAAAGAAAGTTTGGAAATATATATGAAGCAAGTATGGTATTTTTCTGTGTGACCAATCAAAATAATTTCTCATGGTCACAAGCGGGGGACTGTTACCATATAGGCATATAGATATTGTTTTATACCATCATTAATGTAATGTGATTTTAACCATAGTATATATTATGTATGTGTATATAAAAATAGGAATAGCTTAATAATTAGGACATCAGAGTTTAATGTTTAGACATCATAGTATAGCTTTTGGGTTTACTAAATAATATGAATGACCACTTTGTAACATATCAAATGCAACAATTAATTTAGGAGACAAAATGTCTAAGGCATACTATTAAGCAGATATAGTGTTGTTACCCTCCCCAGATATATCTATATTTATTAAGTAAGCAATGTATACACTATGGGCCAGACTCCAGCCATCTGGTTTCCTTTCTGGAGAATGTAGCTGCTAGTACATCATCCAAGTTACTTTGCAGGACAGACAAGACACTATTGTATTTTGACAACAGGAGTGTAAAAAAGATTGATGCACAGGAAGAGCCCAGAAACAGGCAATGGAGATTACCACTAGCGTCCAGACAAGCAGGAGACCCTGTCACCATTAGCATCCATAAATTCAATAACGTCATGAGAACAGGGAACTTCAATTCATGTATTTGTGATATAAGGAGAGAGATAGAGTAGACATTCACTCACATTCGCACACAGACACACACGGACAGTCAGCAAGAAACCCATTCAGTGAGTCAGGAGGAGAGATGTGAGCCACGAGCAGGAGAGAGGAACGGAACCTAGAAGCGATGGGCTGGAGTGAGTGAGTAATCATGGTAGATATAAATGTTCAGTTGTTGATAAAGTTATGGAATACTGAAGTCTACAATTTATGTTAGTTTTATAGCAGTCTTAAGTCTGTCAATTGTTTAATGTTGTTTTAGGTAATATAAGCAAGGAGGCGTATATAAATATATATATAATAGCATATACATTAATTACTGTGTTACAATTATTCTGTATGGTTTGTTTGCCTATAAATAAAATCCTCCAATTGGAGCTAAAATTACAAGTCTCGAACTCTCATATTTGGGGAATCAAATTATGACAAGTACTCTGCATATTGTATTGTAAGGTCTATTAGAATATAATTGCAGATGTCAAATATATATGTTATTATATCAATACCAGATATAATAAATATATTTTATATAATATTTCAATCTCAATAACCCTTATTGGGATAAGAGAGATATATGATCCCTGAAATAAAACTCTACATAAATGTATCACATATTGATTATATGAAATGATAAAGCAGGTCTTTCTCATAGAAAACATTAGATGTGCATTTTTATAATGTGCATTTTTATAGATTAGTTACCTCAATTTGCCAGGCCTCCAACCACCGGGAGATTTTGTACCAGACCTCCAACCACTGGGAGATTTTGTACCAGACCTCCAACCACTGGGAGATTTTTTAATAGGCCTCCACTCAACAGGCCTCCACCGGATCCACCCAACACACCACCCAAAAGGCCTCCACCGGATCCACCCAACACACCACCCAAAAGGCCTCCACCGGATTTTCCACCCAATATGCCATCCAACAGGCCTCCACTGGATTTTCCACCCAACAGTCCAGTGACTAGGTTTAATACAACATCAACAAGATTCAGTACAGGTCCCAATGCAGTTTTTCCGATTACTTCAATTACTTGATTGATAGTATCATGTACAAAACTTAAGGAATCCAAATTAAGAGTAGAGCCCTAAAAAAGAAACATGTGTTAAAGAATAAATACATTAGAATGTAATCAGATATTATACAAATTATTTTTTCAGTGATGGAAATCCTCCTGTCAACCTCTTTGTGGCTGATAGCTCAGTGGGACAGATGCATTAAGCCAAGAGAAGAGATAAACTGGAGATAAAGTATAGATAAAGTGAAGGAGATAAAACACCAGCCAATGAACTATGGTTGAAAATGACAGTTGGGAGATGATTGGCTGGTGCTTTAACTCCTTTCACCTTATCTCCACTTTATTTTCAGTTTATCTCTTCTCCAGGCTTAATACACCTGCCCAAGTCTGAATGGTATTACAAAGGTACCTTGGTGCGGCAGCATGCACACTGCGGTTACAATGCATGCAAAGTCAACTGATAATCACTCAGTTGTGACACCATAAAAGTTCTGACTGCACCAGAATCCGGCCCATTGTAATCAACAATTGTTACAATAACAAATATTACATGGTTAGTCTTGCATTATTTATTACAGTCTTTGGTCTTGAATTTTTGTTCTTTTGCCTAATTATTAGACCAAATGTTAATATTATTTTAATGTAAACTAAATGAAATTATTTTATCTTAGATTCCCTATTTCCCTTCTCACATTTACTGAAGTATTCAGTTCATTACTTCAATTTCTGTGTTTCATATCGTATCGTATTATTGCAGCCTTGTTTGAATTTGTTTTTTTTCCAATGTTCATCATTTCTTCTATTTCTCTCATGTTGTTGCTTAAGGTGCCTACACACGGGGGGAGATATATTGCTAGCAATCTATTGCTTGCAATAGATTGCTGAGCAATATATTGCTCAGTGTCTCCTTTTCATCAGCGACCAGAGATGGTCACTGATGAAAAAGAACCTTTGCTGGGGGAGCCGCAGAGGTAATTAGCTGGTTGCAGGAGCAAGCTCCTGCGACCAGCGATTACAATGGTGCATAAAACGGGAGCGCGCACCCGGCTATTTATCGCCGGGGCACACTTCCATCACTGGCAATATGGTCGCCTGCGACATTTCCCAGCGATTATAGCCCCTATCGCGCCCGTGTGTACACAACATTATTGTTACATTGGTAAGGTTTTTTTAATAGAGATTATCTGTTCGTATAACCTGACATCCGATTGTGCCCAAATTTCAATCCGATATGCGGCTAATTTTTTTCTTGACTAGCTCGGATGCCATATTGAGGCAAAACATAATCCCAGCATTAAATTCTCATGGGTTTTGGATTGCATGGAAAGATTCCATGGTGGCGCCACTTCACTCCAGTTGAGGCATACTGCACTGTGCTCTGCTGTCTATCCACAACTTAGTGGCTGCGCTGTGAGGAAGTGGCACATTTATAATGGGTACAATGTGCACATGTATCTTAATACAAATAAATCTACTTAGAGTTTGTAATGTTCTATATAATCACAATAACAGAAAGGAAAAATAAAATAAGTTTGACCGTTTGAAGAAACATACTGCATAAAATTCTGTAAATGGAATAAAAAAAATCAATATATGAAGCTTCTCATCACACATGGGTTATGTGTACAGCATATAGTACAGCATATCAGCACATACCACATTGATGTACTGTAGCATTGCTTTGTCCTCAAGCCACTGCTCATTCTGTGCTCTAACCACCATCATCACACCATATGGTGCTCACTAATAGATCTGGTAAATACAGTTATTCTGTGGCTATTAAATTACATTTTTAAAAGGGGGTTGTAGCATATACATGTGAGGTTTTGATGGTAGACAATACCTGTAATATACTGTACTCTCCCATTGCATAGTGTGAATAGTAAAAAAAAAGGAAGTAATTAAAAAATATATATATTGTTTTTATCTTATAAATAACACACACATACACTTTCATATACACAAGAGCACAAACAAATCCTTTTTTTTTTACCAGAAGTTTGCTAGTTTTTCCTAGCAGTGTCTTAAGAAGTAGCCCAAGTTGTGCAAGAAGTCCTTCCTGCAAGTAAAACAAGCATAACAATTAGGAAATAGAAGTACATATAGTTATTATTATTATTAGTATTAGTAGTAGTAGTAGTAGTAGTAGTATTAGTAGTAGTAGTAGCTGTAGTAGTAGTAGTAGTAGTAGTAGTATTAGTAGCTGTAGTAGTAGTTGTAGTAGTAGTAGTAGTAGTAGTAGTAGTAGTAGTATTAGCAGCTGTAGTAGTAGTAGTAGTTGTAGTAGTAGTAGTAGTAGTAGTAGTAGTAGTAGTAGCTGTAGTAGTAGTAGTAGTAGCTGCAGTAGTAGTAGTTGTAATAGTAGTAGTAGTAGTATTAGTAGCTGTAGTAGTAGTTGTAGTAGTAGTAGTAGTAGTAGTAGTAGTAGTAGTAGCTGTAGTAGTAGTTGTAGTAGTAGTAGTATTAGTAGCTGTAGTAGTAGTAGTAGTAGTAGTAGTAGTAGTAGTAGTAGAAGACATTGCTGTGTAAATTAACTAAGATGGCAGTTCCATTGAAGATGGGATATTGCTCATAGCAACCAATAAGATTCTACTTATTTATTTAATACCTTCAAGAAGATAATACAGGTTGAGTATCCCGTATCCAAAATGCTCGGGACCAGGAGAATTTTGGATAACGGATTATTCCGTATTTCGGAATATTTTAATATTTCAATGATGTATTTTGAAGTATCTTGCATTTATGCTGTATAAACACATAATATACACACAAATATATTTTATTACCACATAAAATGCACACAAACATATTTTAATTGTTCAAAAAACAAGGTTTCAAAACGTGAAACAAAATGTGTGTACTATCTCAGCACTGAATTTGAATGCCAAGCAATCATTGTCTTGCACATATATAGTGCCAGTTACATATCATGTCCCCAGTGATGCTGTTACATATGTCCCCAGTGAGTTTTTAGCAAAAAAACTCACTGTCCGAATGTTCGTATTTCGGAATAATTCGGATAACGGATATTCGGATACGGGATACTCGACCTGTAAATACAATATGATTTTCTGCTTTGGGTAACATCCCATCTTCAAAAGAACTCCCATCTTAGTAAATTTACCCAGCAATGTCTACTACTACTGCAACTGCAGGAACAATTTTGAATATTGAATGGGCATTTCTTCATACTTATTCAATCCCATTCTTGGCCGGGACTCACAGATTGTCAAATTTATGAATGGACAAATTTAGATGAGTGCCACTTTTTCAGATGAAAATTACGGCTGCAGCCAAATGTATGAATTAAAAGACCATTGATAGAACTCAGCCTCATTTCTCCATAGACTTCATTAGGATTGGCAAATTTATGACCATTCGTATCTGGCAATTAGACCGCCTTGTGCCATTCATGTTTGCTGAAGCATGCACTTATCAGTTACATCCATGCATGCTTATACTGTATGTGTAAAAATAAAAGAAGGTGTTTATATATATATATTCCATAGACAAAAAACCTTACGGTTTTACATGTCCCATTAAGGCTTCTAACACATGATCTGGCATTTCAGAAACCTGCTGTAACTCTTCCACTCAAACGCCAAAAAGCAATGAAATTCCGATCATTAAGGCTGGCGCCTTAATGGACGTGTTCCTTGCGCAGTACAGATATGGTACGCCATCACAGCCTGTGGGTAAGTGCAGATTCAGCACTCTCACAGAGTGAGATTGCTGTCACTCACACAATGGTGGAGCTGCTAATTCACAGATTTGTGTGCTCATTGGAATACACACATGCAGTCTATGCAACTGAAGGTCTGAGCAGTAAACAGAGCCGAGAGGATGGGGTAAAAGTGGTGTTGATTGGGGGAGGAGACAGTGTGGTGCAGTTGAGGAATAGAAATGCGTAGATGGTGGAAAGGCTAAGCAGCATTGATGGGAGACTAACAAATGCGGATGGGTGGAAAACAGTGGCACAGATTGGGGGAGGTAAGACAGAGTGATGCGATTGGGTGGGAAACAGTGAAGCAGTTGGAGAAAAGACAGTTTACCAGATAGGAGAGAGATAGCAGTATAGATGGAAGGAAACTGTGGCATGGATGAGAAGGGCAGAGCAGCATGGATGGAGGGGGTACAGAGTATCACTAATAGACTGGGATGCATTGGCACAGATAGAAAGAAAAAGAGTGGCATCGGTGTGGAAAGACAGGGCAGCGCAGATGGGGAAAGACACATTGGTGCAGATGAGGCAATACACACAGCAGTAGGTATCAGGGAAGACAGAACAGCATGAAGGCGTATAGGAGAAGAAAGTGTAGATGCACAGTAGTTGGGAGTATTATACTTTTTGCAATTATGAAAGATGTTTCTGGTAACTGCATGTGAATACTAAATGAAATGGATATATGTAGTGAGTGTGAAAGATGTTGGACCCTCAGTGGGATAGTTCTAGTAATAGTGTTTATTCTACCACCTGCCATCTTTGAAAACCCATGCAGTTCCTCTACCCTGTCTGGGGTATTGCTGTCTGCTGAAGTGTTTCTAGCACAGGTCTGGTTTGCAGTGCTGATATACAGACCACACTGTTCTCGAAGCACTACAGCAGACAGCTACACCCCAGGCAGGGAAGAGGCACTGCATAGGTTTTCAAAGATGGCAGGTGCTAGAATGAACACTATAGTAATTCAGTGGGCTAGACAGTTTTAGATGATTGCGGGTACTTACAGTATTAGGATGAGTGCGCCACATAACTGCTCAGACCTTCAGTTGCATAGACTGCATGTGTGTATTCCAATGAGCACACAAATCTGTGAATTAGCAGCTCCACCATTGTGTGAGTGACAGCAATCTCACTCTGTGAGAGTGCTGAATCTGCACTTACCCACAGGCTGTGATGGCGTACCATATCTGTACTGCGCAAGGAACACGTCCATTAAGGCGCCAGCCTTAATGATCGGAATTTCATTGCTTTTTGGCGTTTGAGTGGAAGAGTTACAGCAGGTTTCTGAAATGCCAGATCATGTGTTAGAAGCCTTAATGGGACATGTAAAACCGTAAGGTTTTTTGTCTATGGAATTTCACCCGCTTTTTTTCAATTTATTTTTTTAATTCAGAAATGTAAAATTTTACTGTAAGAATAACAATTGGATTTTTAAAAATGTTTAATAATAACACTGGCAACGAACATTACCCCTGGCTACAAGCATTACAAACCCCTGGCAACGAGTATGACACCTGTCCCAGAGCATGAAAGCCCTGGCAATGAAGACACCCATACCATGAGACCCCTGACGATGAGCATGACACCCAGTGTGTAGAAGGTTCACTGTAGGGCACTGAGGGGAACCGCAGACATGGGGGCACTGAGGGGGGACCGCGCACACATGGAGGCACAGTGCACACATGGGGACAGTGAGGGGGGACAGCGCACACATGGGGACAGTGTGTGGGGGGGAGCAATGCACACATGGGGACAATTAGGGGGGACAGCGCACACATGGGGATAATGAGAACAGTGTGACAGTGATGGACACCAGTATGAGCAGATGAAGCGCTAGGCCCTGGGTATATATGTCACCTTCCTCCTCTTGCTGCGGCTGCTCCGTCATTCTCCCAGGGCCCTGCTCCATCCTTCAGCTCCTTCTCAGAGACCTCCTGCCGTCTGAGTCCCGACACACTACACATTCACGGGTTTGTCCAGGTCTCCAGCTAAGGGGGATTCACTGTGGAGTCATGAGTAGAGAGAGAGCAGGTGTCCTCCGCGGTTCATGCATGAGTCATCAACAGCCGGGCTGCCCTCTGCTCTCGCCCGGCTGTTCCGAATCCCGACTCCTGGGGTTCCTGCAAGCGGCAGATTTTGATTTGGGGCACTGAGGGGGGCACAGCGCACAATGCACACATGGGGGGGACCGAGGGGGGACGGGGCACACACGTGGGGAGAGGGGGAGACAGGGCACACACATAGGGGTACTGAATATTACAATAGTGTTCATACGGAATGTTCCGCTAATAGATAATATAGCGTCATAAGTAGTAAAGATAGTACACTACTGAACTTACCCAGGCCAGCCCGACTGAGGTCAGATTCAAAAAGACGGGCAGGGAGAGAGACGGCAGTTATCTGAATAAGGGCTGAGAGCCCTGCCGCATATTGAATATAGTTGTAATAGCGGTAAATCAGTGGTAATAATATACTTGCAGAAATACTTGAAGTCTGTTTAATACTGTAAACTTATAAACGTGATGGGGAACATTGACATATGAATAGTGACACTTAAATACGCTATTCACTTACAAATAAACAGTTACTTGCCCCTGGAGACAATGGGTGACATTTAATAGAATGCGATTTTATTGCACTTTTTGAAATCGCACCATATCGGCGCAAATCACACTTTTAGAACTCGCATTTTTCCCTTTTTATCCGCATATTTAACTAAATGCGAATTCGTCGGGAAAAATTGGGATATGGTGCGATTTTAAGTCATGGAAATGTGCGCATTTTCAGTCATGAAAATGTGCGCATTTCATAACATGCGATTTTTGGTATTAAAAAAACAACGGCGTGAGGTCCCCCCTCCTGAGCGTAACCAGCCCCGGGCTCAAGGAGCCGGTCCTGGTTTCATAAAATCACGGGGCAAACCAAATAGGGGTCCCCTGGATTTCATAAAACCAGCACCAGGCTCAAGGGCCGGTCCTGGTTCCCAAAATACGGGGGACAAAATGAGTAGAGGTCCCCCGTATTTCAAGAACCAGCACCGGGCCCAACCAGCCAGCAGGGTAATGCCACAGCCGGGGGGGAAACTTTTTATACAAGTTCCCCCTGCCAAATCATTCATCCCCCTGACCGGTCAGCAGGGGTCCTGGGGAAGTGGGGACCCCCCAAAGCAGGGGTCCCCCCCTCCAGAATTTACCTGCCCATGATAAAGCCCGCGGCTGTCCTCGATACCCCTGGGCTGTGGGCATCGAGCTAATATTTGGTGTAAAAAATAGAAAAACTATTGTGTATTGCTGTGGCACTATAAGTCCCAGCAAGCCTGCACCACATGCAGGGACTTAAGAGTCCCAGCATGCGGGGCAATAAAGGGCCCGCTGGGACTAGTAGTGCCCCAGCAGTACAAATAGTACTATTTACTATTACTATTTATAGTACTATGAGTGCTATACAATCTTTGCTATCTCTGTACTTTTTACATACAATCAGCTTTAGATTTGCACTATATAGTCCTTGCTGCCCTGTCTATCTGGATTTCGATATGTGCTCTCACGGGAGTGCGCATCAGTATTGCAAGGTAAAAAACCTGTGCGATCTGCATACAATCTCCATATGATTTTGACTATATAGTCAAAATCTCATGCTGGTTTGTCCCGTGTGTACACAGCATTAAACTCAGCTTGAAAACCTGCTGTGTTCTCAATACATAAAGGGTATCTACTGTGTCATTGAACATTGGTTATAAATAAAGTGCACTATTTGTATCCTCATTCAAATTACATAAAATCCAGTTTGGAAACCGGCTGTGCATATAACATGTAAATGGATAATTACTGTGATATTAAACATCTATACCCATTTGCACAAAGTACTGCTTCCATATGACTTATATGCAGTAATTACTTAAATTAGAAGATAGCCCTATAGTACCCCTTCAGTTGTAATTCTGAACCGGGTGTAGGTACTAAGGAGGAAATACAATATTTCCACAATTACATGTAACATACAGACGAACTTACACATATAAAACCCACACAGAGAGTCTTGTTAAACCCAATAATAATTAGAGGAGAAGTCTTCAATACAAAGATTCCTTCAAATTGTGCTCAATGGCTTGCAATTATAGGTGAAAGTGTTAATTATTAATGACAGAAACACTTATTTTCAGCTACTTTGCTGAGTTCCTATATAACACTTAATTTTTGTGCTCCGGCTAGCAGGAGGCTGTCTAACGCGCACAGTATTTATATGGTTGTCCCCTTGATTTTTCTAGAGGGAGTGGTCTACAGTGATAAGGTCTATTACCGTTGATCCCACTTGCTCAAGTGCAGTGGGTAACGGAAATAAGGTTTTAGTTTAGTAGGTAATACAATTTTACAACATAGTTATTTCTGCTTGGTACCCTGTGCAATAATTGCTTTTATGAGAAACCAAAAAGAGACAGATATTTGCGGGCTAACAGAGAGCCATCAGCAAGGTAATCTGCCTATCCTCCTACTCTCACCATCGTGTTTCAGAGGATAGTGGGATGGGGACTAGGCAGAGAAGCTTTCTGCTCAGAAAGTGACACAGGAAGTGATCAAGCCCTCAACGGGCAAAACGCGTCTTTCCACGCCACCACACAGAGAACTACCCAGAGGCAATCCGCTCCTGCTGACCGGAGCTTGTCTGACGCTGCCGCAGGTCACATATGGGACATTGATTCAAGACCGGGCACACAGCGCAAACGGACCAACCGGTCACCCTCACCTATCAGAGGGATCAGTATACATATCTGAGGTACGAGGGCACAGGAGCCCTACCCAGGGATAGCCTGCTCCAAGAACTGCAGCCCGCTTTACGCTACTCCAAATAGGACTATTAATGAATACCTGATGCTTGTTGCATCAAGCGGCACGGCTTTCCCCTTCTCTCCCTTCTCCCTGACAGCCGGATCTGTAGACCTGTCTGCCACGTATGGGACGTCGGGAGAATACAACACCAGATAAGTAACCGGGTGTTTAAACTATACTAAACATCCTATATCTAATAGACCCCGCTGGTGTGTATCATATGTAAATGTATACTACTCTACCTATTCATACCTTGAGCTGATATATAGCGCAGCCCACATTGCTTAATATACCTTAGCATCGACTTTATAACTCCTGTATGCTAATTGGATTATACAATATTAATTGAATAAATACTCACTATAGTTTAAGGCTATTAGAAATATTAAGGTTTTTTAATAACTCTGTTTAAACCTAACTGTGTAGCGGCTAACTGGTACTGCTATAAACTCTTCTCACTCTCGGGACCGGTAGTTCAAGTCCTGCTATGCGTAATAGTATCAGGATTGGTCCTACATGTTAAACGCAGAGCAGCAGAGAGTTTACTTTATCTTTCTTCCAAATTGACAGATATCCTATCAGATCTCTCATCCCTCATCCTCTTATCTAAGATGAGGTGACAGCAGAATCTATACAGGAACTAATATCCTGTCAATCTCTAACCTTGAACTTTTTCTCTGTACAAACGGGTGGATACATTGTAACAGATTTCTCCTATGCACACAGCTAGTGTGTATCCAATGTATCAATCGCACGGCAGATCTCTGTCTATTTGTTGGTAAACTCATTTACACACAGAAACTGTGTCGTTTCTCTATTTATCTAAATTTTCTATTCATTCCTCTCTCACTTGGCTGGTATCTGGGCGACGGCACTGCAAGGTTATATAACATCAGTGTCGCCATACAGATATAGGCAAGCAGTAGAAGGAAATAAAACTGTCACTTTCTGAGCAGAAAGCTTCTCTGCCTAGTCCCCATCCCACTATCCTCTGAAACACGATGGTGAGAGTAGGAGGATAGGCAGATTACCTTGCTGATGGCTCTCTGTTAGCCCGCAAATATCTGTCTCTTTTTGGTTTCTCATAAAAGCAATTATTGCACAGGGTACCAAGCAGAAATAACTATGTTGTCAGGATCACCCTGACACTGCCCCCACCTCGGAGTTTCTCTCTGAAGAGTGGTACCACTATTCATACCATTTTCAAGCTTGCGTCACAACTTCTATTATACAACTTACCATTGATACTCAAATAGACATTCCTATTGATGTCTTTACAGATTACAGCTTGTAATCACACACAAAAAGAGTGCCCCAAAAAAAGAGAGAGTCTTTTTCTTCTCGCATTTCCAGATAACTCTTATTATTCTAGATCCAGGATTATCTAGTACATATCAATCAATGTTTCCCCAAATTATTACGTAACGGATATAAGCAATAATAACACACAAATACAACACGTGCGATTAAAAATTTTTTTTTTATTGTTTATGTGGTGAAAATTTCACCTAAACTGTCTTACTATAAATAAATTAAAAGGTATATTTCATCTTGTATTTATTTTCTGCAATATTTTCCTCTTATCAGTGCGCCAGCAAAAGAGACAATCCTTTTCCCCTCTTCTTCTATCATACACATGGGTGGAACAGGGCGCACACATGGGGGACAGCGAGGGGGGAGGCAGCGCACACATGGTCACAGGGGGGAGAGCGAAGAGGGAGGGAGCGTACACACGGGGGCAATGGGGGCGCAGCGTACACACGGGGGCACTGGGGGGACAGGGTACACACGGGGACAGTGGGGGGACACGGTACACACAGGTATAGTGGGGGGGGAGAGGGTACACACAGGGACAGTAGGGGGACAGTGTACACACAGAGACAGTGGGGGGACAGCATACACACAGGGATAGTGGGGTGGGGGACAGCGTACACACAGGGACAGTGGGGGGACGGATTCACCTGGTTGCAGCTGCAGTACAGGGGGGGGGGGGCACAGGGTATATACAGGGACAGTGGGGGGGGCAGGGTGTGCACAGGGATAGTGGTGTGGGGGACAGTGGGGGGGGACAGGGTACACACAGGGATAGTGGGGATGGGGGGACAGTAGGGGGGACGGATTTACCTGGGTGCAGCTGCTCCTCTGATTGCCCGGGTGGCTTGTTTCTGTCTTCCGGGTGGCGGAGGCAACTCAAGGCTGGGGCTTCACCAGACTGTTAGGCATCGGGAGGACATAGTCTGGGCAGGAAATATTATTATAATAACAACAACAACAACAAAGGGCTCAGCTTTAGGAGCTGCTGGCGGGCGGCCAGGCAAGCACGTCACTGGCCTGGATGGTAGGGGATGTAGGATGCCAGGGATAGGAGCTGCTGGCTGGCGGACAGCCATGTCCCATGGCTGGATGGTAGGGAATGTAGGATACCAGGGGGGACAGCGTACACACACGCGGGCACTGGGGGGACGACGACAACAGCGTACACACACGGGGGCACTGGGGGGACGACGACAACAGCGTACACACACGGGGGCACTGGGGGACGACGACAACAGCGTACACACACGGGGGCACTGGGGGTGGGGTGACAGCGTACACACACGGGGGCACTGGGGGTGGGGCGACAGCGTACACACGGCGGGGTAATGGGGGGGGGGGAGACAGTGTACACACGGGGGGCACCGGAAGGGGGGGGGGGGAGAGACAGCCTATACACGTGGGGCACAGGGGGGGAGCAGCGTACACAAGGAGGCACTTGGGGGGGACAGGGTGCACGGGGGGGGGCACGTACAAACGGAGGGCACAGCGTACACACGGGGTGCTCTGGGGAGGGACAGCATACACACAGGGGGCACACCGTACACATGGGGGGGACAGCGTATGCACGGGGGGGCAGCGTACACAGGGAGGGCACGGGGGGGGGCAGCGTACACACGGAGGGCACTGGGGTGGGCAGCGTACACACGGAGGGCACTGGGGGGGGGAACAGCGTACACACGGGGGGCACAGCGTACACACAGGGGCACTGGGGGGGACAGCGTACACACGGGGGGCCCAGCGTACACATGAGAGGCACTGGGGGGGACAGCGTACACACGGGGGGGGGGGGGACAGCGTACACACGGGGGCACAGCGTACACAAGGGGGGCACTGGGTGGGACAGCGTACACACGGGGGCTGCAGCGTACACACGGGGGCACTGGGGGGGGGGACGCGTACACACGTGGGCACTGGGGAGTGACAGCGTACACAAGGGGGGCACTGGGGGGGGGGACAGCATACACACGGGGGGCACTGGGGGGGGGGAACCGCGTACTCACGGGGGGCAGCGTACACACAGGGGGAACTGGGGGGGACACAGCGTAAACACGGGGGTACTGGGGGGGGGCAGCGTACACACGGGGGGCACTGGGGGGGGACAATGCACAAACGGGGGGCACTGGGGGGGCAGCGTACACACGGGGGCAGGGTACACACGGGTATAGTGGGGTGGGGGACAGGGTACACACAGGGACAGTGGGGGGAAGGATTTACCTGGGTGCAGCTGCAGTACAGGGGGGGCAGTGTACACAAGGGGGGGGGGGGACTTGGGGGGGACAGTGTACACACGGCGGACAATGGGGGGGGACAGTGTACACACGGCGGGCACTGGGGGGAGGACAGCGTACATACAGGACAGAGGGGGACAGGGTATGCACATGGATAGTGGTGTGAGGGACAGGGTGCACACAGGGATAGTGGGGATGGGGGACATGGTACACACAGGGACAGTGGAGGGACGAATTTACCTGGGTGCAGCTGCTCCTCTGATGGCCCGGGTGGCTGCTTTCTGTCTTCCGGGTAGCGGAGGCAACTTAAGGCTGGGGCTTCACCAGACTGTTAGGCCGCAGGCTGTGGAAGCGCCTGAACCTGGTCCCGACGAGTCCCGGCGGCAGCATGGGGAGGACAGAGTCTGGGCAGGAGATATAATAATAATAATAATGACAACAACAATAATAAAGGGCTTAGCTTTAGGAGCTGTGGGTGGGCGGCCGGGGATGTAGGATGCCGGGGATAGGAGCTGCTGGCTGGCGGGCGGCCATGTCCCCTGGCTGGATGGTAGGGAATGTAGGATGCCAGGGGGGACAGCGTACACACGGAGGGGGGGGGGCACTGGGAGCGTACACACATGGGGGGCAAACAGCATACACACGCGGGGCACTGGGGGGTGGCACAGCATACACACACAGGGGCACTGGGGGGACAGCGTACACACACGGAGGGCACTGGGGGGGGAGCGTACACACATGGGGGGGCACAGCGCACACACACGGGAGCACGAGGGGGGCACAGCGCACACGGGCACTGGGGGGGACAGCGTACACGCACGGGGGCACTGGGGGGGGGGGACAGCGTACACACACGGGGGCACTGGTGGGGGACAGCGTACACACACGGGGGCACTGGTGGGGGACAGCGTACACACACGGGGGCACTGGTGGGGGACAGCGTACACACACGGGGGCACTGGTGGGGGACAGCGTACACACACGGGGGCACTGGTGGGGGACAGCGTACACACACGGGGGCACTGGTGGGGGACAGCGTACACACACGGGGGCACTGGTGGGGGACAGCGTACACACACGGGGGCACTGGTGGGGGACAGCGTACACACACGGGGGCACTGGTGGGGGACAGCGTACACACACGGGGGCACTGGTGGGGGACAGCGTACACACACGGGGGCACTGGTGGGGGACAGCGTACACACACGGGGGCACTGGTGGGGGACAGCGTACACACACGGGGGACAGCGTACACACACGGGGGCACTGGTGGGGGACAGCGTACACACACGGGGGCACTGGTGGGGGACAGCGTACACACACGGGGGCACTGGTGGGGGACAGCGTACACACACGGGGGCACTGGTGGGGGACAGCGTACACACACGGGGGCACTGGTGGGGGACAGCGTACACACACGGGGGCACTGGTGGGGGACAGCGTACACACACGGGGGCACTGGTGGGGGACAGCGTACACACACGGGGGCACTGGTGGGGGACAGCGTACACACACGGGGGCACTGGTGGGGGACAGCGTACACACACGGGGGCACTGGTGGGGGACAGCGTAAACACACCGGGGCACTGGTGGGGGACAGCGTACACACACCGGGGCACTGGTGGGGGGCAGCGTACACACACCGGGGCACGGACATCGTACACACGGGGGCACTAGGGGGGACGGACAGCGTACACACGGGGGCACTGGGGGGGACGGACAGCGTACACACATGGGGACACTGGGGGAAACGGACAGCGTACACACACGGGGACACTGGGGGGGATGGACAGCGTACACACACGGAGACACTGGGGGGCGACAGCGTACACACGGGGGGCGACAGCGTACACACGGGGGGCGACAGCGTACACACGGGGGGCGACAGCGTACACACGGGGGGCGACAGCGTACACACGGGGGGCGACAGCGTACACACAGGAGCACTGCGTCGGGGACAGCGTACACACACGGGGGGCATTGGGGCGGGGACAGCGGGGTGGGGACAGCGTACACACACGGGGGGCACTGGGGCGGGGATGGCGTCCACACACGGGGGGCACTAGGACGGGGACGGCGTACACACACGGGGGCACTGGGGGGGAAGCTTACACACACGGGGGCACTGGGGGGTGCAGCATACACACACGGGGGCACTGGGGGGTGCAGCATACACACACGGGGGCACTGGGGGGTGCAGCATACACACACGAGGGCACTGGGGGGGGGGGGGGCAGCGTACAAACGGGTATTATGTGCCGGAGGGGCAGTGTGGGGGTATTATGTGCAGGGGGGGGCAGTGTGTACAGGAGTGAACAGCGTACACACAGGGGCACTGGGGGGGGACAGCGTACACACACGGGGGCACTGGTGGGGGACAGCGTACACACACGGGGCACTGGTGGGGGACAGCGTACACACACGGGGGCACTGGTGGGGGACAGCGTACACACACGGGGGCACTGGTGGGGGACAGCGTACACACACGGGGGCACTGGTGGGGGACAGCGTACACACACGGGGGCACTGGTGGGGGACAGCGTACACACACGGGGGCACTGGTGGGGGACAGCGTACACACACGGGGGCACTGGTGGGGGACAGCGTACACACACGGGGGCACTGGTGGGGGACAGCGTACACACACGGGGGCACTGGTGGGGGACAGCGTACACACACGGGGGCACTGGTGGGGGACAGCGTACACACACGGGGGCACTGGTGGGGGACAGCGTACACACACGGGGGCACTGGTGGGGGACAGCGTACACACACGGGGGCACTGGTGGGGGACAGCGTACACACACGGGGGCACTGGTGGGGGACAGCGTACACACACCGGGGCACGGACATCGTACACACGGGGGCACTGGGGGGGACGGACATCGTACACACGGGGGCACTGGGGGGACGGACAGCGTACACACATGGGGACACTGGGGGAAACGGACAGCGTACACACACGGGGACACTGGGGGGGATGGACAGCGTACACACACGGAGACACTGGGGGGGACGGACAGCGTACACGGGGGGCGACAGCGTACACACGGGGGGCGACAGCGTACACACGGGGGGCGACAGCGTACACACGGGGGGCGACAGCGTACACACGGGGGGCGACAGCGTACACACGGGGGGCGACAGCGTACACACGGGGGGCGACAGCGTACACACAGGAGCACTGCGTCGGGGACAGCGTACACACACGGGGGGCATTGGGGCGGGGACAGCGGGGTGGGGACAGCGTACACACACGGGGGGCACTGGGGCGGGGATGGCGTCCACACACGGGGGGCACTAGGACGGGGACGGCGTACACACACGGGGGCACTGGGGGGGAAGCTTACACACACGGGGGCACTGGGGGGTGCAGCATACACACACGGGGGCACTGGGGGGTGCAGCATACACACACGGGGGCACTGGGGGGTGCAGCATACACACACAGGGGCACTGGGGGGTGCAGCATACACACACGAGGGCACTGGGGGGTGCAGCATACACACACGAGGGCACTGGGGGGGGGGGCAGCGTACAAACGGGTATTATGTGCCGGAGGGGCAGTGTGGGGGTATTATGTGCAGGGGGGGGCAGTGTGTACAGGAGTGAACAGCGTACACACGGGGGGGGGGGGGCGCAGCGTACACACAGGGGCACTGGGGGGGGAGACAGTGTACACACGGGGGGCACTGGGGGGGAGAGACAGCGTATACACGTGGGCACTGGGGGGGGAGCAGCGTACACAAGGAGGCACTTGGGGAGGGACAGGGTGCACGGGGGGGGAACGTACACACGGAGGGCACAGCGTACACACGCAGGGCACAGCGTACACACGGGGTGCTCTGGGGAGGGACAGCGTACACACGGGGGGCACACCGTACACATGGGGGGACAGCGTATGCACAGGGGGCAGCGTACACACGGGGGGCACTGGGGGGGCAGCGTACACACGGAGGGCACTGGGGTGGGCAGCGTACACACGGAGGGCACTGGGGGGGGGGGAAACAGCGTACACATGGGGGGCAAGGGGGGGAGACAGCGTACACATGGAGGGCACGGGGACAGCGTACACACAGGGGGCACAGCGTGCACACGGGGGCACTGGTGAGGGACAGCGTACACACGGGGGGCCCAGCGTACACATGAGAGGCACTGGGGGGGGCAGCGTACACACGGGGGGCACAGCATACACACGGGGGGCACTGGGGGGGACAGCGTACACACGGGGGCTGCAGCGTACACATGGGGGGCACTGGGGGGGACGCGTACACACGGGGGGCACAGCGCACACACGTGGGCACTGTGGAGTGACAGCGTACACACGGGGGGCACGGGGGGGCAGCATACACATGGGGGGCACTGGGGGGGGGACAGCATACACACGGGGGGCACTGGGGGAGACAGCATACACACGGGGGGCACTGGGGGGGGGGAAACAGCGTACACACGGGGGGCGACAGCGTACACACAGGAGCACTGCGTCGGGGACAGCGTACACACACGGGGGGCATTGGGGCGGGGACAGCGGGGTGGGGACAGCGTACACACACGGGGGGCACTGGGGCGGGGATGGCGTCCACACACGGGGGGCACTAGGACGGGGACGGCGTACACACACGGGGGCACTGGGGGGAAGCTTACACACACGGGGGCACTGGGGGGTGCAGCATACACACACGGGGGCACTGGGGGGTGCAGCATACACACACGGGGGCACTGGGGGGTGCAGCATACACACACGGGGGCACTGGGGGGTGCAGCATACACACACGGGGGCACTGGGGGTGCAGCATACACACACGAGGGCACTGGGGGGGGGGGGCAGCGTACAAACGGGTATTATGTGCCGGAGGGGCAGTGTGGGGGTATTATGTGCAGGGGGGGCAGTGTGTACAGGAGTGAACAGCGTACACACGGGGGGGGGGGGGGGCGCAGCGTACACACAGGGGCACTGGGGAGGGAGACAGTGTACACACGGGGGGCACCGGAGGGGGGGGGGGGAGAGACAGCGTATACACGTGGGGCACTGGGGGGGAGCAGCGTACACAAGGAGGCACTTGGGGGGGACAGGGTGCACGGGGGGGGAGCGTACACACGCAGGGCACAGCGTACACACGGGGTGCTCTGGGGAGGGACAGCGTACACACGGGGGGCACACCGTACACATGGGGGGACAGCGTATGCACGGGGGGCAGCGTACACACGGGGGGCAGCGTACACACGGGGGGCGACAGCGTACACACGGAGGGCACTGGGGGGGCAGCGTACACACGGAGGGCACTGGGGTGGGCAGCGTACACACGGAGGGCACAGGGGGGGGAGAAACAGCGTACACATGGGGGGCAAGGGGGGGAGACAGCGTACACATGGAGGGCACGGGGACAGCGTACACACAGGGGGCACAGCGTGCACACGGGGGCACTGGTGAGGGACAGCGTACACACGGGGGGCCCAGCGTACACATGAGAGGCACTGGGGGAGGCAGCGTACACACGGGGGGCACAGCATACACACGGGGGGCACTGGGGGGGACAGTGTACACACGGGGGCTGCAGCGTACACATGGGGGGCACTGGGGGGGACGCGTACACACGGGGGGCACAGCGCACACACGTGGGCACTGTGGAGTGACAGCGTACACACGGGGGGGGGCAGCATACACATGGGGGGCACTGGGGGGGGACAGCATACACACGGGGGGCACTGGGGGGGACAGCATACACACGGGGGGCACTGGGGGGGGGGAAACAGCGTACACACGGGGGGCAGCGTACACACAGGGGGCACTGGGGGGGACAAAGTGTAAACACGGGGGTACTGGGGGGGCAGCGTACACACGGGGGCACTGGGGGGGACAATGCACAAACGGGGGGCACTGGGGGGGCAGCGAACACACGGGGGCACTGGGGGGGACAATGCACAAACGGGGGGCACTGGGGGGGCAGCGAACACACGGAGGGACAGGGTACACACGGGTATAGTGGGGTGGGGGACAGGGTACACACAGGGACAGTGGGGGGAAGGATTTACCTGGGTGCAGCTGCAGTACAGGGGGGGCAGTGTACACATGGGGGGGGCAGCGTACACACGGCGGACAATGGGGGGGACAGCGTACACACGGCGGGCACTGGGGGGAGGACAGCGTACATACAGGACAGTGGGGGGACAGGGTATGCACATGGATAGTGGTGTGAGGGACAGGGTACACACAGGGATAGTGGGGATGGGGGACATGGTACACACAGGGACAGTGGAGGGACGAATTTACCTGGGTGCAGCTGCTCCTCTGATGGCCCGGGTGGCTGCTTTCTGTCTTCCGGGTGGCGGAGGCAACTTAAGGCTGGGGCTTCAACAGACTGTTAGGCCGCAGGCTGTGGAAGCGCCTGAACCAGGTCCCGACGAGTCCCGGCGGCAGCATGGGGAGGACAGAGTCTGGGCAGGAGATATAATAATAACAATAATAATAAAGGGCTTAGCTTTAGGAGCTGTGGGCGGGCGGCCAGGGATGTAGGATGCCGGGGATAGGAGCTGCTGGCTGGCGGGCGGCCATGTCCCCTGGCTGGATAGTAGGGAATGTAGGATAGTAGGGGGGACAGCGTACACACGGGGGGGGGGCACTGGGAGCGTACACACATGGGGGGCAAACAGCGTAAAAGCGCGGGGCACTGGGGGGGCACAGCGTACACACGCAGGGCACAGCGTACACACGGGGTGCTCTGGGGAGGGACAGCGTACACACGGGGGGCACACCGTACACATGGGGGGACAGCGTATGCACGGGGGGCAGCGTACACACGGAGGGCACTGGGGGGGCAGCGTACACACGGAGGGCACTGGGGTGGGCAGCGTACACACGGAGGGCACTGGGGGGGGGGAAACAGCGTACACATGGGGGTCAAGGGGGGGGAGACAGCGTACACACGGAGGGCACGGGGACAGCGTACACACAGGGGGCACAGCGTGCACACGGGGGCACTGGTGACGGACAGCGTACACACGGGGGGCCCAGCGTACACATGAGAGGCACTGGGGGGGCAGCGTACACACGGAGGGCACTGGGGTGGGCAGCGTACACACGGAGGGCACTGGGGGGGGGAAACAGCGTACACATGGGGGGCAAGGGGGGGGAGACAGCGTACACACGGAGGGCACGGGGACAGCGTACACACAGGGGGCACAGCGTGCACACGGGGGCACTGGTGACGGACAGCGTACACACGGGGGGGCCCAGCGTACACATGAGAGGCACTGGGGGGGGGGGCAGCGTACACACGGGGGGCACAGCATACACACGGGGGGCACTGGGTGGACAGCGTACACACGGGGGCTGCAGCGTACACATGGGGGGCACTGGGGGGGACGCGTACACACGAGGGGCACAGCGCACACACGTGGGCACTGTGGAGTGACAGCGTACACACGGGGGGCAGCATACACATGGGGGGCACTGGGGGGGGGGGACAGCATACACATGGGGGGCACTGGGGGGGGGGGAAACAGCGTACACACGGGGGGCAGCGTACACACAGGGGGCACTGGGGGGACACAGTGTAAACACGGGGGTACTGGGGGGGCAGCGTACACACGGGGGCACTGGGGGGGACAATGCACAAACGGGGGGCACTGGGGGGGCAGCGAACACACTGGGGCACTGGGGGGACAGGGTACACACGGGTATAGTGGGGTGGGGGACAGGGTACACACAGGGACAGTGGGGGGAAGGATTTACCTGGGTGCAGCTGCAGTACAGGGGGGGCAGTGTACACATGGGGGGGGCAGCGTACACACGGCGGACAATGGGGGGGACAGCGTACACACGGCGGGCACTGGGGGAGGACAGCGTACATACAGGACAGTGGGGGGACAGGGTATGCACATGGATAGTGGTGTGAGGGACAGGGTACACACAGGCATAGTGGGGATGGGGGACATGGTACACACAGGGACAGTGGAGGGACGAATTTACCTGGGTGCAGCTGCTCCTCTGATGGCCCGGGTGGCTGCTTTCTGTCTTCCGGGTGGCGGAGGCAACTTAAGGCTGGGGCTTCAACAGACTGTTAGGCCGCAGGCTGTGGAAGCGCCTGAACCTGGTCCCGACGAGTCCCGGCGGCAGCATGGGGAGGACAGAGTCTGGGCAGGAGATATAATAATAATAATAATAATAATAATAATAATAATAATAATAATAATAATAATAATAATAATAATGACAACAACAATAATAAAGGGCTTAGCTTTAGGAGCTGTGGGCGGGCGGCCAGGGATGTAGGATGCCGGGGATAGGAGCTGCTGGCTGGCGGGCGGCCATGTCCCCTGGCTGGATGGTAGGGAATGTAGGATAGCAGGGGGGACAGCATACACACGGGGGGGGGGGCACTGGGAGCGTACACACATGGGGGGCAAACAGCGTAAAAACGCGGGGCACGGGGGGGGCAGCGTACACACACAGGGCACTGGGGGGACAGCGTACACACACGGGGGGGCACAGCGTACACATGGGGTGCTCTGGGGAGGGACAGCGTACACACGGGGGGCACACCGTACACATGGGGGGACAGCGTATGCACGGGGGGCAGCGTACACACGGGGCGACAGCGTAAACACGGAGGGCACTGAGGGGGCAGCGTACACACGGAGGGCACTGGGGGGGGGAAACAGCGTACACATGGGGGGCAAGGGGGGGGAGACAGCGTACACACGGAGGGCACGAGGACAGCGTACACACAGGGGGCACAGCGTGCACACGGGGGCACTGGTGAGGGACAGCGTACACACGGGGGGCCCAGCGTACACATGAGAGGCACTGGGGGGGGCAGCGTACACACGGGGGGCACAGCATACACACGGGGGGCACTGGGGGGGACAGCGTACACACGGGGGCTGCAGCGTACACATGGGGGGCACTGGGGGGACGCGTACACACGGGGGGCACAGCACATACACGTGGGCACTGTGGAGTGACAGCGTACACACGGGGGGCACGGGGGGGGGCAGCATACACATGGAGGGCACTGGGGGGGGGGGACAGCATACACTCGGGGGGCACTGGGGGGGACAGCATACACACGGGGGGCACGGGGGGGGGGGAAACAGCGTACACACGGGGGGCAGCGTACACACAGGGGGCACTGGGGGGACACAGTGTAAACACGGGGGTACTGGGGGGGCAGCGTACACACGGGGGCACTGGGGGGGACAATGCACAAACGGGGGGCACTGGGGGGGCAGCGAACACACGGGGGCACTGGGGGGACAGGGTACACACGGGTATAGTGGGGTGGGGGACAGGGTACACACAGGGACAGTGGGGGGAAGGATTTACCTGGGTGCAGCTGCAGTACAGGGGGGGCAGTGTACACATGGGGGGGCAGCGTTCACACGGCGGACAATGGGGGGGACAGCGTACACACGGCGGGCACTGGGGGGAGGACAGCGTACATACAGGACAGTGGGGGGACAGGGTACACACAGGGATAGTGGGGATGGGGGACATGGTACACACAGGGACAGTGGAGGGACGAATTTACCTGGGTGCAGCTGCTCCTCTGATGGCCCGGGTGGCTGCTTTCTGTGTTCCGGGTGGCGGAGGCAACTTAAGGCTGGGGCTTCAACAGACTGTTAGGCCGCAGGCTGTGGAAGCGCCTGAACCTGGTCCCGACGAGTCCCGGCGGCAGCATGGGGAGGACAGAGTCTGGGCAGGAGATATGGTACTCTTTACCTAGAACGGCGCCCGCGATCAGAATCGCGGGCGTCGGGGGTAAAAAATCGCGGTAATCGCGGGCATCGCGGGTAAATCGCGGGTACATCAAAATCGGGTACCCGCGATTACCGCGATTTTCCCATAGGGAACAATGTTAAAAAGCCTGATTGACCGCGATTTTACTGTAAAATGCCTCAATGCCCGCGATTTTCCCATAGGAATCAATGTTAAATGGGCTACAGAGCCCAAATAGCCCCAATTAACCCTTAAATGTCCCCCCCAATTTTTGTACGCCACCCCACGATCCACGCCAACCCGAAGCGTGGCGAGCGCAGCGAGCCCGCGAGGGGCGGCGGTACGCGTCCTCCGACCTTTTCATGCCCTACTATCCACGTCGGCGTGGAGTTGAGAATAGAATAGTGTGGCGAGCGTAGCGAGCCACCGAGCCCGAAGCGTGGCGAGCGCAGCGAGCCCCGCGAGGGGACGCGGATACCTTCACAGGTAAACGCGTCCCTTCGCGGGCTTCACAGGTGTCCGCGTCGCCACGGACACCTGTGGAAGTCCGCGAGGGGACGCGTATAACTGTGAAGGTATCCGCGTCCCCTCGCGGGGCTCGCTGCGCTCGCAACGCTTCGGGCTCGGTGGCTCGCTGCGCTCGCCACACTATTCTATTCTCAACTCCACGCCGACGTGGATAGTAGGGCATGAAAAGGTCGGAGGACGCGTACCGCCGCCCCTCGCGGGCTCGCTGCGCTCGCCACGCTTCGGGTTGGCGTGGATCGTGGGGTGGCGTACAAAAATTTGGGGGACATTTAAGGGTTAATTGGGGCTATTTGGGCTCTGTAGCCCATTTAACATTGATTCCTATGGGAAAATCGCGGGCATTGAGGCATTGAATGCAAAATCGCGGTCAATTAGGCTTTTTAACATTGTTCCCTATGGGAAAATCGCGGTGATCGCGGGCATCGCGTCGCGGCCGTTTATGTGCTGCCCGCGATGTCGCGATCACCGCGATGGGCGCCGTTCTAGGTAAAGAGTACCGGAGATATAATAATAATAATAATAATGACAACAACAATAATAAAGGGCTTAGCTTTAGGAGCTGTGGGCGGGCGGCCAGGGATGTAGGATGCCGGGGATAGGAGCTGCTGGCTGGCGGGCGGCCATGTCCCCTGGCTGGATGGTAGGGAATGTAGGATAGCAGGGGGGACAGCGTACACACGGAGGGGGGGGGGGCACTGGGAGCGTACACACATGGGGGGCAAACAGCGTAAAAACGCGGGGGCACTGGGGGGGGGGGGCACAGCGCACACACACAGGGGCACTGGGGGGACAGCGTACACACACGGGGGGCACAGCGTACACACGGGGTGCTCTGGGGAGGGACAGCGTACACACGGGGGTAACACCGTACACATGGGGGGGACAGCGTACACACGGGGGGGGGGCGACAGCGTACACACGGGGGGGGCGACAGCGTACACACGGGGGGGCGACAGCGTACACACGGGGGGGCGACAGCGTACACACGGGGGGGCGACAGCGTACACACGGGGGGGCGACAGCGTACACACGGGGGGGGCGACAGCGTACACACGGGGGGGCGACAGCGTACACACGGGGGGGCGACAGCGTACACACGGGGGGGCGACAGCGTACACACGGGGGGGCGACAGCGTACACACGGGGGGGCGACAGCGTACACACGGGGGGGCGACAGCGTACACACGGGGGGCGACAGCGTACACACGGGGGGCGACAGCGTACACACGGGGGGGGCGACAGCGTACACACGGGGGGGGCGACAGCGTACACACGGGGGGGGGCGACAGCGTACACACGGGGGGGCGACAGCGTACACACGGGGGGCGACAGCGTACACACGGGGGGGCGACAGCGTACACACGGGGGGGCGACAGCGTACACACGGGGGGCGACAGCGTACACACGGGGGGGGGGCGACAGCGTACACACGGGGGGGGGCGACAGCGTACACACGGGGGGGCGACAGCGTACACACGGGGGGGCGACAGCGTACACACGGGGGGGCGACAGCGTACACACGGGGGGGGCGACAGCGTACACACGGGGGGGCGACAGCGTACACACGGGGGGGCGACAGCGTACACACGGGGTGCTCTGGGGAGGGACAGCGTACACACGGGGGTAACACCGTACACATGGGGGGGACAGCGTACGCACGGGGGGGCGACAGCGTACACACGGGGGGGCGACAGCGTACACACGGGGGGGCGACAGCGTACACACGGGGGGGCGACAGCGTACACACGGGGGGCGACAGCGTACACACGGGGGGGCGACAGCGTACACACGGGGGGGCGACAGCGTACACACGGGGGGGCGACAGCGTACACACGGGGGGGCGACAGCGTACACACGGGGGGGCGACAGCGTACACACGGGGGGGCGACAGCGTACACACGGGGGGGCGACAGCGTACACACGGGGGGGCGACAGCGTACACACGGGGGGGCGACAGCGTACACACGGGGGGGCGACAGCGTACACACGGGGGGGCGACAGCGTACACACGGGGGGGCGACAGCGTACACACGGGGGGGCGACAGCGTACACACGGGGGGGGCGACAGCGTACACACGGGGGGGCGACAGCGTACACACGGGGGGGCGACAGCGTACACACGGGGGGGCGACAGCGTACACACGGGGGGGGCGACAGCGTACACGACAGCGTACACACGGGGGGGCGACAA